>NW_005842463.1:1006115-1015999 GCF_000455745.1 Alligator sinensis
TAGGGATTACTTCCCTTTGAATCAAAGGCTACAATGCCACTGTTTGCTCTAAGTTATTTCTCTGATATTGCTCTACCCTGTACCCTATTCCAAACCTACTCCTTGTAACCAATAAAGTTCTCTTTCATACCTAGCATGGGAGATTTATTGGGAGAGGGTATAGATTATGCCCTGGGGTACCCTTGGTTCAGCTGACTCAGGGAGACCACTATTTGTGCTTCAGACTGAGGGAAGCACCCCAAGTTCTTGCAGTGGGTCAAATACCCTCAAGGTCTACTAAGGCCTGTGTTTCCCAGGGGGCACAGGGCTAAAATCAATCCAGACCCCAGGTGGTGGCATTAACCCCAGGATTATGGGCGTGCTTCAGAAAGGGGGTTGGCCAAACGTGAGGCGCCTCCAGGGAGGCACTCGAAGCCTGGAAGGTGGTCGGGCACAGTGAGGTGGGTGGATCAATGCAGGGGCACCCGCTACTGGCCAGCCCCAGTACATACCTCCAGGATGACCTCCCTCGTGGTGGCCTTGCCCTCACCAAACAGGTGGCCGACGTACTGTAGGCTGGCAGGCATGGCCAGCTTAAGCAGGGAGTGGACCATGCAGGTGTCTGCGGGGAGGGTGGCCACATGTTAGTGTCCTGCCACTCCAGGTAGGGCCGGAGCTACTCCAGGAGGTTGTAGAACATGATCCAGGTCATGAGGAAGGCCTCCAGCCAACGTTCATCATCCCAGGTGTGCTGGATGACATGTAGCCACCAATCCAGGATGGCCCAGTGGGCTCAGAGGTGATGGGGCTGGAGGCCCAGGAGGGTAATGGTGTCCCCAGCCTTGGTGGTGGCATCCAGAAGCCCTTTATTAGCATCCCTGCCAGCAGGAACTGTTCAGCGGCGACAGCCCTGGGATGGTGGATGGCAGCTTGGCAGGCAGTGGCTGCATGGGAGGGAGCTGGGAGGGGTGAGACAGCCATGGGCCAGCTGTCAGTTGGCAGTGGGCCAGCAGTGGGCCAGCAGGGCCAGCACAGAGGCCAGAAGGAGCCTCTCCAGGAGGGGCTCTGGTTGTCACTGCTAGGGGCAGGGACTGAAGCAGCCATAGCATAGGGAGTCATTGTATGCAAGGAGAGAGCTACTGTGTGCTGCCTCTGTGCTGGGCATGATGCTCCTGGGCAGGGAAGTGGCTGGCCAGAAATCAGAGTAAACTTAGGCTCGATCAAATGCATGATACCCATAGACTATCTTTTGTCTTGTTATGCTGATAATAGCAGGGTCAACTAAATTACTTGACATTTGTACTGGTATTTGACCTATGAACCTAAATATGCTAAGATACAAAAACTTTGAGAAATTTTCCTATGCATTGTATATTTTTCTGATAGGATGGTCTGCCAGACTACATGGTAATACATTGGTAAAATTCAATTAAATGCAGAATGTTCCTTCTGATTGTGTGAAGTTATATCAGTGGAAAGTTATATTGTGCTCTCCTGGAACCCTTGTGTCTCACAAATATTTTCTTTCTCCTTTTAACTGAACCCCTGATTTGTCCATGGCTTGGAATTCGTCTTAGTTTCTGTCAGTACTATTTTTCTTCTGAGATAGAAAATAATCAACATTTATGTGACCTTTTAATTGGCTACAAAAGTTTTAAATTAACAACAGTTTGTTCCAGGAGTTTACTGCATTGCTTCAGAACATTCTTTGTACCTGCAAATACTGGGAAGGGATACCATGACCTAAATATCACATATATTTTTTTTTCATGACAGCTTAGAGAATTAGCAAAGGAAATACAATTGAAAAATTATTACTCATTGTTTTAGAACCACATAATTGATCCAAGGTTGTGTTTTGGAACAAATATGGATATTTTTGGACATTTTATCAAGTTCATATAAAAAGGTTTTTGTTCAAACCATGAAGTGCAAAATTGGCATTCCATGTTCTGATATCCAGTAAGAAGGTTAAGAATGCCAGAATATGCAATTTTTGTAACCTTTTAGAAATATGCAATTCTAGAATTGCAACAGCACTTTCAAACCCACATTGCTTTGCTATTAAGAGTAGCAACAGTGGAAATTCAAGTTGGAGAAGACCTATTTTAAGATATCCTATCTAAATCCCTTTAAATCCAGGGTTGTTCTTTTCATCAGCATAGGGCTTTTTTCAATTAACTTTCAAATATCCCAGAGCTGGGTCCTGGGTTTTAGGCCTGTACTTTGGCTATTCCTTGATATGTTCAGGTTTGGAGCGGATACCTCGCCATTCTTACAAAAGGTCCTTAAATTCTATTATGGGTAAAGCTTTGCTTAGGTGGTATTTGCCTCTGACTTTATGAGCACTAGATGCCCTTAGGATGTATTTAAACCATGGTCAAGCACATGCAAAATTTAATAGAAGTACAAAAAGTATACTCAGCATATCATGCACCCAGGATTTCTCAAATGTTGTTCATAGTTTCGGGGCTTTGACATACCTCAGACTCTTATTAATTAGACTCTTACTGCCATGTGTTTCATAAATGCACATGACAACGGAGTTAGGAAATAATCCAAGTGAACTGTACAGAGTATCAGCAAATTCTTAGATTAAAGTGGTCTGTAAGCAAACATGACAATGGAATTAAGCAATAGTTTAAGTGAATTGTGTGATGCATGCTTCATGCAAAGTTAGAATTCTGTTTTCCTTATTCTAACAATTAAACAATGTCAGAAAACAAACAAACTCCTAATATAGAAATCCTAGCATAGGCTATCTCAGTACAATACTATCTTGTATTATACAGACACATCATTGTTTAGTAATTAGAAACTCAGCAGGGAGTGGGAAGCCCTGAGTTCTAGTATTTGCTCACAGAATTATTTCTGTGTTTTTCAGTCCAGTGATTGCTTAATGCAGGATTGTCCAACTGGCAATCTGTAGCCCACACCTGGCTCCTTGAGGGGTTAAGATGAAGCCCCTGAGACATTCCCCTGTTTTGTTCTTGCTGCTGTCACTGGAGTCTCTGGGCTCCATCTTCCTCCTTCTGCTTCTATTGCCTGCCTCCACTGATGGGTGTGGGGCAGTGTGATGTAGCTTGTACCACAAACCACCACAGGCATGATCCCTGCCCAGCTATTAATGGGAAGGAGGGTCAGGACTCGTTTGGATTTACTGTATCCCAATATGGAGGAAGAAGTGTGGAAAAAACAAACCCTTCAAAAACACAGCTATGATTATCACACTAAAGAGAGACTGTTGGGGGTGTGTGATCCTGTCTACACATAACATTTCAGTACCTGCCAACCTACTTGGATTCCAGGCAGGATCCAAGAACAAACAGGACCCTTATCTTATAAAATTGGAGTTGGTAATGGCCAAATGGTGAAATGAGATCAGGACGACATCCGCTTACAAACCAACCTACTTGATGGACTGGAGTCATTGCTTGAGAAGGATGGGTTTTTGGAGAACCCGCAATGGGGTAGAATGACTGAGAATTTGGAACCCAGTAATGTGGAACTATCCACAAACTCTCCTAGTCTGGAGGTGAGAGATGCTGGAGACAGACATATACTCCCTGCCAGAAGGAGAAGCCTGCTCTTGAGGAGGGGCATTATCCAGCCAGAGACCAGAGAGCTCCTAGTTATTTGAAAGATTAGGTCTGGGTTGTAAATTAAGAGGGGAGGACTGTAGTAATTGGGCAATTATAGGATTAAAGTGTTAGTCACTATTATGGATGGAGCTTGAGAGCTAGAACTCCACCCTCTGTTGTTCCAGAGTTACTTTTATCGTCCCAGTTAGGTGTTGTTTGTTCCTGAATAAAACAGCATGAGGTTTTGGGCCTGGAGAAAAGTAAGTCTCAGTATTTTTTGTTAAGTAAGGAACATAACAGCAGGGCTATGACACAGGACAAGAAGTAGCTAAATCACAAATTCTTCAGCAAAATCACCGGAGAATAGATAGCTTGATTAGTGGAACATCCATCCCATTAAAAAGGAGAATTGGCTATTAAAACCTGTTGAGGGAAGAGGAATTAGCAGAAATTAAGTACATTCTAATAAATCATGAAGTCAATTGATTCCATCAATGCTGCCAGAATAGCTGCTGTTACTGCTATTCCAGAAAGAAAACCAGCTTCCCCATGTAAGACATACTCCAACTTTGGAAAGCTAATTTTGGGGGGGAAGGTATGTGCTGTATGCAAGTATATATGGTGTCTTCTAATTGAGCAACTACTTATAAATGTCACTGGAGAAGTAGGTCATGAAACGGGATTTAAAAGGGAGTGGGATGTAGCTTTGCAGTTCTATCTGGAAGAACATTTGACAATTACATCTATTTATTTCTATGTTCGTTTTAAACTGCCACCAAGCATTTCATTTTTGAAACTCATTATCTTGTATTTTTAATAATAAGATAAATTGTAAAGGACATTTTAAAGCTACAATTGTAAAGGAGTTTTAAAGGTATTTGGAGCTTACCAATATCTTAATCATTATAAGAAAATAAATTCTGTATACCTATATATTTTGGCATGTGATTTTGGTTTTTGGCAGCAATGTAACAAGTGGAGCTGAAAATCAAGGAAGTAATGGAATTGAGCCTTTTTTGAGATCTCTGGGCTTAGTAAATCTAGTGAGTGGATAAGAAACAGTTGGGCAAAAATGACTGAAAAGGGTTTACCTGGCCAAGTGGTAGGTTGCAGGCCCTGAGTGGCTGCAAACAGTTGCCCATTGCCCTGCACCTCCCAGCACTGCCCACTAACTTGCTGGGTCTTTAAAACAGTGTAGAATGCCAAACCAATTGCAACTGCCCCCCCCCGACCCTTCACCTCACAGCCCATTGTGATTACACGTGTCAATTCAGATGATAGTTGACTTAAAAGTTCCCCAGGGCTTCACATACTGGGTGTGGAGGTTGATGTCCCTGGTCTCTCCTCTTTGGGGGAATCTTCACAGGCCATTGAAGCACCCTGCCTCTGTCTTCCTTGCTTGAGACAGCATGAGTCGGACCCAGTGGTTGGCGAGGTCTCAGGAGTGGAGGATGGCCTGGAGACTTCTGATCATCTCATTTCATGGCATTTGAATACCTCAAGTAGTGGCTGTAGGTATCGATAATGTGACACTTTACACACGCGGGTGCCCTGCCACTGAGCTCTTGCAATTTCATGTCAGAAAGTAGCCCTCAGAATTTTGGCCTTCACCCTGCACTAGGTTGCTATCTTGTTGCGCCCATGCTTGGCAAGTCTCCTAGACACATAGCAGTTCTCATCCGGGCTGTTGATGAACTGGGTTAACACCTCAGGATCTCCCAGCACCCGCACCAGGCTCTTAGTTTCTGCATAGGACAAGGTAGTCCTAGTCTTACGTGCCCTACATGTGCTGGTCTGCTGTCTTCTCTCCTCAGCATCAGACATCTCAGATCAATAAGGGGTACTCATGCCCAGGAAGCTGTCCCCTCAATTTATAGGTCTTCAGGTGCCTGGGTCAAGTAAAGTTTACCCTCCTCCAACCCTCTTTTTGGTGCACAAAGTTTGGACAACATACATGCTGGCACCATGCTGGCAACTTTGTTTCTTTTGGGCATACTTTCTCAAGATGCTTTTTTTTTTGCAATTTTTGGTGCCAAAAGTATCTGGAAGTTGTAGCCAGGGCCAGCCCACAGGTTTTTGGGGCCCCCTGTAAGTTATAGTTTTGGAGCCCCCTGATACGGAGAAGTCATTGGCAGTGGGGGGTGGGGAGCATGGCAAATGGCTGCAGAAGCTGTCAGTGGCATCGTTGGGGGTGGGGAGGTGGTGCCAGAGTGTTCACAGCCTCGGGGGGCCCCTTGGCTGTGAGGCCTCTTGCGGACGCAGGTTTCACAGGATAGGAGAGGCCGGCCCTGGGTGTAGCTAATCAATGAGCCATGTACTGATAGGCCAACGAGGGTTGCCTATAGGGTCCCTTTCATGCCATGGCACAACACAGGGCTATCCACCAGTCACCAAAATGGTCACTGGTCCCTGCACACAGTTTCTTACATAGCTGGTGAGGGATTGACTGACTGACTGAATCGATACAAAATGACCCACAACTCATAAAGCAAGCCTGCTTAACACTCAAGTGGGCTCACAGAAGGCTACTTGCATGTCTTAAGTAAATAAAGGGTGTTGGGGGAGTGGTGGTCAATTAAGATGTGTTCTGTATAATGGCTCAATATATTTTGGGGGGCACCAGAGCCATGCTGGAGGGGAGGGGTGGCTATGACTGTGTAGAAGCCTGCAGCTTAGCAAGGCTGCCAGCTAGAAGTTCAGGAACACTCATGGGTCTGACTACTGTGGGCTAGTACACACATGCCCACCAGGGCAAGAGTGATTAATGGGTCCCAAAATTTTCCTTGCTGTCCAAAAAGATGTCTTTAGCAAAAACTGAGAAGGTGACCTCTGTCCTAGTTGAAAGTATGTTCTGCTCTGAGGCTTTAACATACCACCTTATTGGACTTTAATGGGTCCTCAGTGTTCCAATGCTATCTGTGAGACTGTCAGGCTTTGGCAACAACTGTAGAATCTATGTAGTGTTCTTCTCTGAGCAACTAACATGCCAACTGTAGTTTAACTGCCCCCAAAACATAGGCAGATTAATGCATCGCCAGCTGGGCCCAGGCCCAGAGGCCTCTGGCTTAGCACAGATGAGACCAGAAGCCAGACCGGCCCAGGGGTGCATAACACAGTGGCCCGTGACTGCTGGGTAGTGGACTGGGGACTGTCAACATGCCGGAGCCCTGGGAGTGGCCAGAGCTGCTGGTGGCGGGAAGCAGAGCTGAACTTGGTGTGTGGCCAGGACCGGCTGGCAGCAGGGCAGCCCCAGTACAGCCAGGTCCTGGCCCAGCTGCAATTCTGCACGTTGGTGAGGCACTGCTGCATCCAGACTGAGCCAAAGCAGGGCGAGGGGCTGCTTCCAGAACTTGGTCAGCGCTGCACACACCTGGCTGGCAGTGGCTCCACAACCCTGGTAATGGCTCCAGTGCGGACCTACGGTTGGGGTAGCTGTGACTCCTGCCTCAAGCCTGGGGGGGCAGTGTGTCCCACTCCAGCCACTGTTCCCACTGTGCTGGCTGTGGATGGAGCCCGTGGCTGCGGGACAGGGGGCGGGTTGTGGGAGGCCCAGCCCATGCGGAAAGGCCCAGGACCAGGGCCCCTATGAATCTTAATCTGCCCCTGCAAAAATTCTACCCCCAATGAGCTAGCAGCAGGTTTGGTTGTAACAGATCTGGCTGGATAAGACATGGAGAAGATACACACCCCTGACATGCCCTGCCTCCTCCCCCCCAGCTGATAATGGTGTTGCTGTTATCATCCCCAGTACTTGCCACAAGCACTGTGGAATTGCTTCCTCCCCCCACCCGCCACATCCCTCAAACCAGAGCTGACCTGAGCAGGGCATGGGGCCCAACCCCCACTCTGATCTGGGCCCTGGACCCGAAGAAGCTGCCACTGCCAATGGCAGCAGCAGCATCAGTGGTGGAGGGGGGTAGTGAGTGGCTGGACATGGAGCTGCCACTGTTGTGCCCTGCTCTGCGGGGCCCCCCTGCAAAAGCATGGGGCCTGGAGCGGTTGCCCTGATTTGCCCCCTTCCAGGGATGGCCCTGACTCAAAAACACCCATGCCAGCACCCATCCCATCATCTGCTGCTACAAGAGGCATAAGTGCAGCAGATGGTAAGTTTGCTATTGGGGGAGGTGCCTTGGCGCATGTTACCATGTTAATATTTTGGCATACCTTCTGTTTTTCTTACAATTGCCCTCCGGACATGCCAGAGACAGAAGATGCAGCATACCAGACCCATCCCCTGGGATATGCATCTGCAAGATGAATGAATAGAATAGGTATTGCCAGCTAATGCTTGGAGATCTCTCCCACAGGAGATTTTGTAGCCTGTAGGGGGAGATGAAAAAGGTGGGTTTGGGAATATGGGGCAAAACCCCTGTCTTCTTTCTTCCCCTGCAGGACAAGAGAACTTTGCTGAGCTTGCCAAGGTGTCTCCATTTGTGGAGGTTTTTTTTGCCTGTTCTTTCTTTGTTTTATTTATTTATTTTTGGTTTATTTATTTATTATAATTAAAATAAAGGTCTTGTTCTGTAGAGTTTCGGATTTGGTGTTATTTTTTGCATAGACAGATTAATGCATGGGCCAGCTGGGCCCAGGCCCAGGGACCTCTAGCTCAGTGTGTATGAAACTGGCACTTGGGCTGGCCCAGGCATACGTGAGGTGCTGGCTCGTGGCTACTGAGTACCAGGGAGCATGACCGCACCAGAGCCCAGGGAGAGGTCAGAGCTACTGGCGGAAGAAAGTGGAGCCAGGCATGGTGCATGGCCGGGACCTGCTGGTGGTGGGATAGCCCCAGCACAGCCAGGTCCCAGCCTGGCCTAGCCACAATCCTGTGTGTTGGCCAGGTGCTGCTATAGCCAGAATGAGCTGCGATGGGGCAAGGGCCTACCGCCGGACCTCAGTCTGCACCACATGTGCCCAGTGGGCAGTGAATCTGCACTCCTGGCACTGACTCTAGCATGGACCTGAAGGCAAGGGAGGCCATGGCTCCTGCCCCAGGCCTGGAGGGCAGTGCTTGTTGCTCCAGTCACTCCTCCCACTACACTGGCCAGGGACAGAGTCTGTGGCTGTGGGGCAGGGTACAGGTCAGGGGGGGAGGGCTAGTGAGTCATGACTGGCCACCCTTGAGGTTTGGGGTGTGTCCTTTCAGTCCTATGGTCAGCACCTGCAGAGCTGAGTGTCTGCACGTTCAGGCAGAGCCTCCCCCCACACTTTGACCCAGCTATGACCCACAGTGACTCAGGTGAACCGCATTGTCTGGCTACAAAACTTGCAATAACTCAGGAGCCTGTCTGTCTGCTGTGCCAACCTTTTGCAAGCAACTACAGGGTTGGTCCGGGGGCAGAACTTTCTTTGGACATGTCACCCCAAGAAACTTTTGACCAGCTGTGGCTTAAATGCCCCTCTCCAGAGCCCCATTGAATCTCTGGCCACTTTTACACAAAAGCAACTAGCGGGATTCTGAGAAGCTCACCACGAAACTACAGGGCTGCTGCTTTATGAATAGTGGGTACATGATACCCAACCCTGGCTGACACCCCTGGCTTCCCCACTCCAGCGCTGCCCAGGGGGTGAGGCAGCTGGCCAAAGGAGTCTGCTGAAGGCAGACCATGGAAAATTAGCAGCTGCCTGGGAGACCCACAGGGGGGCAGGAGAAAATGGCAGAACCCACAAGTCTGGTAAGAAACTACAGGTTGGCTCCAGGGGTGGGGAATGCCTTTAGACACCCAGGCAGTTCTTAATTCCTTGATGGAACCAGGGGAGGATTATGGAATGATGGTGCCATTGCCAGTAACCATGCCCCTTGGGGAGCCATAAGCTGCAAGGCACAGGGGGCACCCATGCCAGGGCCATGTGGGGGGTGTGGCGGGCCAGTAGGGGGTGCTCCTGTGTTGAGCCGCCCACCTCCCTGCACCTGACCACCTTCCAGGCTCCGAGTGCCTCCCTTGGGGTGCCTCATGTCAGGCCGACCCCTTCCCTGGAGCACACCCGCTAGCCTGGGGTTCCCGCTGCCACCATCCAAGGCTCTGGACTCAATTCTGGCTCTGCACACCTTGGAGAACACAGGCCTGATCATCCAATGGGTCCTAGACCCAATACAAGCACTTGGGGCACTTCCCCAAGTCAGGGGCTTATTAGGAAAGTCTCCCTTAGTCCGCAGACCTAAGGGCCCTCCTAGGCATAATTTAGACCCACCCCTCAATAAGTCTCCCACACCGGTCACAAAGGAGAACTTTATTGATTACAGGGGGTAGGGCGGAAACAGGGTAAAAGGTAGAGCAATATCATAGAAATATTAGAGGAATATCAAAGGAATCCCATAGAGCAAAC
>NW_005842463.1:1016422-1017637 GCF_000455745.1 Alligator sinensis
CTCCCCCCCCCCCCTTTATAAGCTCGGACACGGGGCCTCTCAGGGTTGTGGGTCCGGGCGTGTCGGGTCAGGGAGATCCCACGGGATGCCAGAAGAAGAAAAAGGAAAAAACCTGGAACATGAAACAAGTTATGACAATAACAGATAGAAACCATAAAACCTGATGGCAGTCTTACACTAGTGATCTCCTCACTAGTCCCGAGTCCCGAGGACCCACTACCCAGAGTCCTTTCGTGACAAGGCATCCGCTATCACATTCTGGCTCCCCTTGATGTGCTCAACAGTAAAATTAAATTCCTGTAGCTGCCAGGCCCATCGCTGCAGCTTGGCATTCGTGTTCTGCATGGTCTGCAACCACTGCAATGGGGCATGGTCCGACAGGACGGTGAACTGTTGTCCCCACAAATAGGGCTTCAGCTTGTTCAGGGCCCAGATGATGGCCAAGCACTCCTTCTTGATGGAGGACAGACTCCGCTCCTGAGGGATTAGCTTCCAGCTGAGGTACGCCACGGGGTGCCGTGTCTCCTGGTGCTCCTGTAAGAGCACAGCTCCCAGTCCTATGTCGGAGGCATCTGTTGCCACGTAGAAGGGTTTATCATGGAGCGGTGCCTTCAGGATCGGTTGTTTGACCAGGGCAGCCTTGAGGGTGTCAAATGCTTCCTGGCACCCCTGCTTCCAGACCACCGGGTCCAGACTGCCCTTCTTGGTTAGCTCATGCAGCAGGGCTACGGTTGCTCCAAACCCAGGGACAAATCTTCGGTAGTAACCCGCCAGGCCAAGGAAGGCTCTGACCTGCTTCTTGGTCTGTAGAGGCGGCCAGTCCCTGATGGCCTCGATCTTGTCCCACAAGGGAGCAATATGACCTCCACCCACATGATGACCCAAGTATGCTACCTCCGATAGTGCCCACTGGCACTTTTTGGCTTTCACAGTAAGACCAGCTTGCTTGATCTTACCTAACACGGTGGTCAGGTGAGTCAGGTGCGACTTGAAATCCTGACTGAAGATGGCGATGTCATTGATGTAAGCCATGGCAAACTGCTCGCATCTTTGCAGCAGATTATTAATCAGTCTCTGGAAAGAGGTGGGTGAGTTGCGGAAACCGAAAGGTAAAACTGTGAACTCATATAGCCCTATAGGTGTGGTAAAGGCAGACTTGGCTATGGCATCCGGGTCCAGCGCCATCTGCCAAAATCCTTTGGACAGATCGAGAGT
>NW_005842463.1:1019938-1031321 GCF_000455745.1 Alligator sinensis
GTCACACTGGACCCCATGTCCAGTTCCCCCACAAGGGTCCTCTCCTTTACCGTGATCATGGTCCGGTGGGGGGCCATCACCTACTCTGAGTTTGTGATCCTGTAGCAACAGACACTCCCCTCAGAGTGGCTCCGGCCTTCCCCCTCACTGCTCATGGCTGTTGCTCGCCTGATGGGCCTGGGTCTATTGCTTAGCTTTGGGCAGTTGGGTTTGATGTGGCCCTGCTCCCCGCAGGTATAACACCCCCTCTTTTCCAAATTGGGTGGTTTGTCCGAATCAGGGGCCGCCTGGCGCTCTGCAGGAGGTGGCCCTCTTTCCCCCTTTTGACTTGGACCTCCCTTCCCCCCCTCTTTGGAACCCTTTTTGTTCCTTCCCAGAGTAGGGAGGCTTCTCACAGTTTAGCAACAGTCGGTCTGCAATTTCTGCGGCCTCGTAAGCATTTTTGGGGTCCCTGTCCCTGCCCAAGTTCTTCACCTCTCTTGGACACCAAGAATAGAATTGTTCCAGCACCATGAGATAGCGTGACTTATCTAAAGTGTCAACCTTGGCTTCGGTTAACCATTTAATGTACGTGTCGTCCAACAGGGCCACTAATCAGTCAATGACTTTCCGGGTTGTGGGCGCGTATTCCGGAATTTTTTCCGAAAATAATCTGGTCCTAACTGTAACCTTTTAGACACTGCAGCTTTGAAGGCATTATAGTCATCAGCTGCGTATGAGGGCAGGCTGTTCAGGACCACCGCCATGTCGCCCTCTACCAGTGCAGACAGGTACATCATGATCTTTTTCTCCGGCACCTTACACCGCTGGGCTTGTCTTTAGAAGTTGCTTAGGAACACTGCAGGATCGTCTCCCTCTCGGCAGCGAGCGAAGGAGGAGACATCCAGTTTGAGCTGTTCCCTGGATGCTTGCGGAGGGTTCGCATTTCCCCCGTTGGTCTGCAGACGGAGCTGAGCCTCCAGCTTTTTCTCCTCGTGCTCCATCTTTTGTGCCTCCAGCCGGGCTTCCCTCTCCATCCTCCTCTCTTCCAGCTGTTCCCGTTCCCTCTCACGCTGGGCCTCCAGCTCCATCCTTTTCACTGCCAGCTGCTCCTTCTCCAGCTGTCGTTGTTCCTTCTTTTCTTCGCGCTCCATCCTGCTCTGTTCTAGCTCCATCCTTTTCAGCTCTATCTCATGGAGTCTCTGCCGCTCCCTCTCAGAGGGTGATCTCCCGGCAGCCTCTGGGCTTGGCGAGCGGGGAAGGGGTCCCGGGGTGGGTAGGTGTTCCTGGGTTGAGCTCAGGACTTGACGAGCGTGAAGCTGACGCTGTTCCTGACTCGCTGGTACACAAGAGTTTAATCAGCTCATCCTTCTTTAGCCTTCCCGTCGCGTGAAGGCCTCTCTCTTTTGCCAGTTCTTTCAGTTCGGGCACAGTCATCCGGACATATTTGTCTGCCATCCTGACTGTCTACCCTATCCAGTCGATCTGATGCCAAATTAGAAATTGTTTGCTAAAGGGATTTCAGTGACTCTATTCCTTTTCCCAAATTATGCCTCAAATACAGCAGGGTATTCGGATCCCACCTCTGCCACCACGTGTAGCGGGTCAGTAGGGGGCGCTCCTGCGTTGAGCCGCCCACCTCCCTGCACCCGACCACCTTCCAGGCTCCAAGTGCCTCCCTTGCGGTGCCTCATGTCCGGCCGACCCCTTCCCTGGAGCACACCCGCTAGCCTGGGGTTTCCGCTGCCACCATCCAAGGCTCTGGGGGCGGGGGGTGGGGAATGATGGAACAGGTGATGGCAGCTTTGTGTGTGGTTCCCTGCAGCTGCTGCTTTGGGGGGCTGCATTTCAGGAGTGGATTAGTGGTTTGTTGGTGCCCCTTGCTGTAACTGAGTACCAAAGAGATCAGCGGCGTGGATTGTTATGCAGCACCCCTTGCTGTAATTACTGTGAATTGTGCACTGAGCTTTATTTGATTTAAATGCTGTCACTTGTACACAGTGATATAACATTAAACACACACTATGTCAATTTTAATAAACCTGCTTAATTTAGTGAGGATTAAACCCCTGTTTTGTGCACAAGTGCCTTTTCACAGCAAGGAAAGTAAGTAAAAATTGAAAAGCAAATGCTCTGTATGACTGAAATAGGGGTAAATGTGACTGATTCTGGCTGCAATAGTTTGCTGTTTATTAATACAAATAATCAAATTATATTAATTGGTACAGTGCCTTTAATGTTTTTAATTGCCCAGACCAGTGGAAAGGCTGAGTCAAGTGCCAGCTTCATATTCTATGAAAGACTAAAAGGTACTACCTGATCTTGATATCTCACACTTCTTATGAGAACTCATGATAATTTAAAAATCTAACATGATCTAATGGGCTGCTTGGACTTCATAAAAGTAGCTCTGGCTTGGAGCTTTGCCCAACAACATTTCCCCTAGTTTTTTGGTGATTCTTGGCTTTTTAAACATAGAGGAACATGAATTTAACTAGCACAGTTAAATACAAAGTGGACACAGGGCTAATAATTAAGGCTGTGCAAAGCTTTGGGTGCTGATTTGATTTGGAGGAGATTCAACCCGATTTGGTGGCCAAATCTTGGAATCCGAATCGAATCAGGAAACTAATTAAAAGGTCTGAATCAATTCAAAAAAGAATCAATTCAGAAAAGATTTGGAGAGCAATTTCGGCAGTCTCTGCTGGCTGCAGCAGGGAGCTAGACCCTGACTCCATGCTGGTAAGTAGTGGGCGGGGGAGGGGAAGCTGGAGAAGGTGGGGAGGGGATCCCTCCAGGACCCATCCCCTTCCTGATTCCCCAGCCCCCCTGAGTGCTGCCCAGCCCCCCCCCCCCCATGGCTGCTCTGCCCACCCCAGCTCCTGGCCCTTTAAAAAAAAGCC
The DNA here is from genome assembly GCF_000455745.1 of Alligator sinensis. Lineage (NCBI taxonomy): Eukaryota > Metazoa > Chordata > Crocodylia > Alligatoridae > Alligator > Alligator sinensis. Next base: position 1,022,821 of record NW_005842463.1, read on the forward strand.
CCTAATACTCACCAGGTGCTGCTGGTGGAGGGGTGATCCCCACTACCCCCCACTGCCCCATGCCACATGGAGGGCTCTGCCATGTAGCCTTTTAAAAAACAAAACAAAAAAGCCTCATCTACCTGGCTGCTGCAGTGGCTTTGGGGCTTCTGGGGGCTCGTGGCAGAGCCCCCCACATGGTCTGGGGAAATGGAGAGCCACGGGTCTCACCCCTCTGCCAAGCAGCACCCAGTGAGTACTAGGGACTTTTTTTAAAGGGTCAGGAGCTGGGGTGGGTGGGGCAGCCATGGAGGGGGCTGGGAAAGCAGATGGGGGCTTGGGGGCTCATGACAGAGCCCCTCCATGCAGCATGGGGCAGTGGCGGGGCAGTGGGGATTGCCCCCCCACCTGGCAGCACCTGGTTAGTAGGGCCTTTTTTTTCCAAAGAGCTGGGGGCTGAAGCAGGTGGGGCTGAGAGAGTGGGCGGGAGATGGGGCCTGTGTGATTTGGAGATTTAGCTGATTCGGCATCAGTTTAATCTCTGAATCAGATTCAGCTGAATCGATTCAGGATAGTGATTCGAATCACCGAATCGAATCACTGTCCCCCAAATCAGCCAAATCTGCAACCAAAGCGAATACTAGCAGCTTCGCTTAGGCCTACTAATAATGCCTATAGATCTTTCCCTTCTTTCTGAAAATTTTTTTCTACTGCTCAGTGACCTCTTTCTGGTTCTTTTCTGCCAGTTGTTCAGCTTCATTTAACCATAGTTTGCTATGGTTAAATTCTGAGATGAATCTCCTGTACATGGCCAATAGGCTGACTATCTGAGCTATATCTATTTCTTTGTTATAGCAATCATCACCAGGTAATGAAGATACAATTTTCAATGTAGAAAGTGTCAATAGTCTTTGCCTTGTCCCTATTCTCCCCAGAGTCTCTGCCTCTCTCCCCACTCCCCAGTCTCTGCCTCTTCCCCCAACTCTCCCTAGTCTCTGCTCTCCTCCATCACTTCTCCTGCCCCCACCCCCTCCTGTCTCTGTCTCTCCCCACCAGCTCCTTTACTGTCAGAAGCTGCTTGGGTTCTATTCCCTCCCTGGAGCACACCATGTGGAAACATAGCCCTTGCTGGGCCATGTAGCAGTGGTGGAGGGTGGGGAGTTTCCATGTGCTCAGTGCCTAAGAGGGAATTCAGCCCCACCTGGAGCTAGCTGTGCATGACAGTAAGTGGTGGGAAGCTGTGCGGGAGGCAGAAGCTGCAGAGGGGTGGAGGGGGAGAGGGAGCGGGAAGAACTGGCAGCTGCTATGGATCTGACTCTGACACCACCTTGGGCTCAGGTCCAAAGTCAGAACCACAGCAGCTGCTTGCTCCCTTGCCTGCCTCGCATTCTGTAAGTGAATCTAAGCTGAGGGTTCCCCTCCCCATGCTGATCGGGGGGGCTTGTCTTAGATTAAAGTAAATATGGTATGTATGTAAATTCAGCTCCATATAACCTTTTTGTCTTTTACATAGAAATATTTGTGGCCAGTATATTTGAATTTGGTAGCCATACAGGAGGTAGTTTGTGAGACAATACAATATACAAATCAATACTATTCATATGTTCTACAGTGTGTTTCATCTGCAGCAGTGTTTCCAAAACTTTTGACCTGGGGCATGTTTTTTTTTTCCAGATTAAAATTGGTGGTACACTTCATGCACTGGTCCAAGAGATGGATGTGGTCCATGGACCCCATTCAGCTGCATGGGGGCAGGACATCTGGGGCCTGATCCAGCTGCATGGGACCAGACCAGGATGGAGCTGGTCCAGCCCAGCTGATCACGTTTCCCAGCACACTTCTGCCGTTATCATGGCATGCTAGTGTGTGGTGGCACACCCTTTGGGAATCACTAATCTATAGAATCAAATGGACTTGATAACTGGGTGCATCTACATGCGCACTTTGTTTTTTTGTTTTGTTTTTTTGGTTTTTGGAGTAGACTAATTAGCTCCACAGTAAAGCATTACCATCTACACATGTGCCAGTATTAGGATGCAGTAAATTAACTCCACCGTAAGATAGCACTGTCAAGGACAGTACTATATTATGGCAGAGATAATTAATTAACTTTTACATACTATCTTACTGCCTCTTACTACTCTTAGGTACTATCTTATTATGGCTGAGTACTTGTGTGCATTGAAACACACATGTAGATGGTGACAGGGGCTGGCTGGTGCACAAAGGTGCTGAAGTGTGGGGGCTGCCTGCTGCCTAGCCCCACTCTTTAGCATTCTTGTGCCCCACTTAGTTCCTCCACTACCCAATGCTGCAGCCCAGAACCTGGGGCTGACCCCAAGGCCCCTTGTCAGCCTAGGGCTGCTCTGCCCAGGCTCAAAGTGCTGACGTCCTGGGTGCATGTGAAGACAACATGCCCAGGAGTAGTTGACTCGGGCGTGAATTACACTGGAGTTTATTGTTCTGGCTTAATAAAAAAAACCCTGAGGCACAAGGAAGTAAAGTGACTTAACTACTGTGTGAACTCAATTATGTCCGTATGGCACTGTGCAGTGCTGTGCACAGGTACCCGAGTTGTATGTTTCTTTCAGTCTAGGTGCAAAAAGGAGGGTGTCACAAGCAGAGATTCAGTTCTGTGTAAGATTTCTTGGGCATCTCCAGATGAGCGAGCATGTGCCATTTGCAGTGCAAAAAAAAGCAGCATGGTGCGTGCATCAGTAGTGTGGGCCACCAGAAACCAAGTGTGGCTATCCAGAACCAGGCTCTGGCTGCTGGCAAGGCTCCATGTGGCCAGATCAGCAGCACTGGTGCCCTGGGAGGCCCCCAGGGCTGACCCCAGTCTCCCCTACCCGACCTGGGACAATTTGGTGCATGCTGAAGTGCATGTGCAGGGACATCCCCTGGGGCACAAATCAGTAGAACAAATATGTGCTTCTGCTATTTGTACTATGGCAAGCACACCCCCCTGTATTTGGGGACATGGCCCTTATGTTCATATTAACCAAGTGCTACCTCACTGACTCTCTTCCTGCTGTAGTTAATGCCTCACAGGCAAGAACAAATAAAAGTGAGCACCAAGGCCACCCTCGTAGTTGTCCTTTCCTATATTCAATAATTTCAGTATAAACTCATTTGTAATAAAATGGCCACATAACTTTTTGTAAAGTAGTTTTACCCAATTACAGAGCTGAATACTTAGTCCAGTGATTCCCAACTGGGGTGCTGTAGCACTTCAGGTACCTTGACAGCCTTTCAAGGATGCTGTGATGTGCTATGCAATGTTAGCAATGTTAGGTGTGCAAATATAGTTCACAACATAAACCCAGAAACTTCTAATAGAATCCATAGTGTTAAAAACATCCTGAGCTCTTGTGGGCTTTCAGAATTTGTTGCAACCAATGAATTTCTCTATTATTTTTCTTTAGTAAAAAATGAGTGAAAAGTAAGAGCTGGCATGTTCCAAAGGGTGCCTCAACCGGAACAAGGAGTGTCTTTAGCATAAAAGGGTTGAGAACCACTGATCTAGTCACTTTCTTGAGAGAAGAGAACAAGCAATCCTTACTGATCAAAAACCTCCTCAACTTCTTGTGAAAGCCAGCTCATCCTTTTGAACCTGTTTGTTATCAGCACTGGTTATCAATGCTCATTACAATGCGCTCATTGCACATTACCTACTTTGGCAAAGCAGATTTGACTGGAATGCAGCAGGCGAGATAGGGTGAGAATGTAGTTTCCAATATTACACAATCTTGTTTGATGAGGGAATTAGTTTTTAAATTTTTTTTCTGAATTGAAGGTTTACATTGATAAAAGCTATTTTTACACAAGAAGAAAAATGTGATGGTCTATTCTCCTCAGAGAATTCAATAAACAAGCCTGTTCACCTCACCTTTGAATGTTCTTCATTGCCAAAACTGCTTGTGTAATTGGTTCTTTTACCATATTCTTATCTGGATTCTTACACAGATATTTTGATATTCGAGGATTTCTACTGAATCAAACATACTGTACTTTTCAGTGGGCGAGTGTACAGTTAGTGCTCCGTAATCTAAAATTACTGTGTAGTATGGGTATGCGTCTGCATGTGCACATCCGTATCGCCCAGTAACTGTGATGACTTACGCCAACTTGGGCATAAATTTGATCCCTGCATGATGCAGGGATCAAATTTACACCCGATGAGTTAATGCACAGTAACGCACATGCAGATGCCTTACTGTGTCCCAAGTCAGACCACATGCAGTGTTAATGCGCTTTAATGCCTGCTCTTGTAGATGTGTAGTAATTTACTGCACAGTGAATTTAATAAGATGTAAATGCACATGTAAATGAGTTCAGTGTAACCTAAACTTATTTCCTGTGTATACATTTGACTGAAACATCTTAAATGTATATCTTGTTTATCGATCTCTTTGAAAAACCCAGAAGATAATTGTTAGGAAAGATGGTAAATCACTTCAACTTCAGAATATGATCTCTTTATTTATCCACAACTGGATATCAGTTTAATTATGGGGGACAGGGATTGTATTTTATTTCCACTCTTGCACCAATACCCACCAGTTAAATATCAGTTACTATGACTGTTAACTAAGCAAAGGACCTATATGGAACAACACAAATTTGCTTGGATGTTTCTACAACTGATAAAAAATCTTTCTTTCCCTTGGAGTTAAAAATATTAACTTTAAGTCAAGAAATGAAAAGCTTTTGGAAAAGGAAAATTTGGGGCTAAAAACTAAAAAATATATGCATCTAGTCTAGGTTATTGGCTTTGCTTTCTCCCCAGATTCATACAATTAAACCCCAGCTTTCCAAAAAAGCAAAGCTATGATAGAAAACTTTCAAACAAACTTACTTATCATGATACACAAATACTTCTTAGCTCAGTATTTAAGTCTTTACTAGAATAGTTAAAGTGACAGTAATTCTTTTAATGGAATGCTACCAAATATACATACAGTAGTGTAAGAGTGACATTGTAGCTGTGATAGTTCAAAAATTATGAGAGCCAATGATTTTTTATGGTGATATCTTTTGGGACCAACTATGTCATTGGGATAAAGTTAGGCAAGCTTTTGAATGTGAGATATTCTTTGTCAGGTCTGACCAAATACATATATGCATTATTTCTGTTACACAGAGGTACACTGGCCCAAAGATTAGGACTAGTATTTAGCAGGATTTGGAGATGATAAACATGCACACATCAATTTAGGTTCCATATATACCCTCAGAAAAATGGTAATCAAGCTGATATCTACTAAATGAGAGCAACTGAAATAATTATAACTGAAAATCCCCTACTTTTTCAGTGTTCATGATTCTTTTATTTTTATCAGACAAATGTATTTGCATCATTGCTTCATTACAGTTGAAATGCTAGAAGTTCTCAAGGTATCATTTTTCATAGCAAACCTGTTGCTGGATGAAAACCTAAGCAATTACCATCTCCTTGATGCTTGATTGTCTTATGAAACAAAATATTCTTTTCTATAGAGAATAAGTGATGTCAGCTCATACATGGTTTATGGGGGCTGGCCACAGACGTAATTGTTTGAAATGCTAGGAAAAACAGAATAAAAATCTTACTGAAGACTCAAGAGCTTAATTCTGGCCTCTGCAATTGCTTTGCTACTGCTTGATATAATCAGAAGAAATATATTTTCTAGTTCACTGGTGCTGGGCTCCTCAAGATGACTCAAGTAATGTTTCATTACGTTAAAGCTGTTAATGCTATACTTCGTTGATGATGGTGGATCTAATTCTGTGGCAAATTTCATTTTATTATGAAGTATAGTCCTGAAAAGACTGGTAATTCTGTAAACAATAAATCTTTATTTTGAAGCATGAACACCACGTGCCCCTGGAGGCTGTGGGGCATGGTGACTGCCCGCAGGCAGCGGTGGCAGTGTCAGCGGTGGAGGTGTCGTGGTGGCAAGCGGGGAGCTCCTGCAGGTGGCCACAGCAGTGTAGGCAGTGGGGGAGAGAGGTGGGGTGGTGAGGGCTGACCGGTGGTCAGCGACTACCTGCAGATGCCCTGTAGGGGAGGGAGTGGCGAGCAGCGACTGCCCGCAGGCACCACCAGCAGCGTTGGCGGTGCTTTTTGCAGGGGGTGCACGTGCACCCACATACACCCCCTACACATCGCCAATGTTTTGAAGACAAGCCCACTGTTTTTCCCTTGTGTGTTAAAGCTGCTGCATAGCTGTGATCAATTAAAGCCAACTCAGACATTATGTGAACTGTTTGTAAAAGCTTTTAAAAACAGGAACAGTGACACTTTGGGTATCTTGAGATTAAGGGAGTGTAGAGGAGCATTCCCATTACAGTTAGTTTTTTCCTAATTAAAAAATGGTATGAAAATTGTAACACTGAATTCTTCATTACTGAACAATTTGTTGATCCACTTCCCAGGGTATGGGTCTCCAGTGACTATATGTCTGCCATGAATAAGGTCACAGCTGTTCTCTGAAACTCCCAATTAAGTCAATGACCAGATGCCCATTTACTCAGACATAAACAAGACTGAGCTTAGCATAAACTGGGCATGGGAAGGGAGAAAGCCATGTTGGCTGGGAGTATATATTAATTCAGCACAAGTCAAAATACAATGCATTAAAAGGTTGCCAATTACAAGTTTTCCTTGATTTATGTGGGTTCTTTATATGCAAATTCACTCTTATGTGATAAGCCTATTTAGACCCATAATTCATTATATGTGATTTGCTCTTATGCAATCAGCATAGATGCGTGTGTGTCCCCACACCCAGCAGGTAAGTCTGTGGGGGAGGAAAAAGGGCTGTGACCCCACTCACTGGCTGCAGTGGCCCTGGGTGTAGCTGACACCAGCTGCCTGCACCAGGGCACGGCGCAGTTCAGGAACAGAGGTGAGTGGGGACAGGTGGAGCACTGTGCAGCCCAGTGGCTGCAGGCAGCTGGCGCTGGCCACTCCTGGGGCTGCTGCAGTCAGGGCTAGGGTGATTGCTGCTCTGTTCCCTCTGCTTCGCTGCCTCCTGCAGCCTTGGGAGCGGCACCACTCCCCCCACCCTTTCCCTAGTCCCAGCCTCACTCCCTCCCTTCCTCCCTCCCTCACTGCTATGGGAACCTATCCCTATTTGTTACATTGTAAAGTGGGTTTGCTTTATGCAATTCAATTTATGTGCTGTTCTCCAGGAATGCATGTACAGCATAAGTCGAGGGAAACCTGTACTAATAGCTTAATACTACTGCGCAGTCGTGTTGAATCATGGTTTTTGCCACACAACATGACTGTGCAGTAGTATTGAGCTACTGCACAGTCAGTGTCTTGGTAGTGCCCATTGAGGCACTATTTTGAGCTATTATTTTCTGGCAGTGAACTTGAGCTCACAAAAGCTCATATCCATCTATCTGTCTGTCTGTTTGCCTGCCTTACAGGAATCTACCAAATTCATGGCAGAAGCGGGCTGTGCAGCAGCTCCTCTAATCTTGCACGTTCCCCCTTGCACCTCCTCAATCCCACTACTGATTGGCTGAGGGGCCCCTGGTGGCCCCACTGCTTGCTGCTGATTGTCTGGGAAGCAAAATGGTACTATATTGAAAACTGTGTTTTTTGTCTCCCTGCTGATCAGGGAGAGGCAGGGCCCAATGGGAGGATGGCAGGGGGGTGCACAAAGGAACCTGGAAGATTAAAGGAGCTGCTGTTGTGTCATGAATTCAGTAGGTCCCTACTTATTTAGTTAGTTTATAAGGTCTACAGCAGTGATTCTCCAGCAGAGTGCCATGGGGTTCCTTGAGATCTTTTCAAGGGTACCATAGGGTGCCATGCCATGTTACCATTGGTAGGTGTGCAAACATGATTCACCAGAGATTTCCAATTGCATTAAGAACAGTCTGCCCCATTCTGGCCTTTCTCAATTCTTTGCCTTGGAAGTTCTTTTTCTGTAGGCAGACGAGGCGTGAAGACTTGGAGCTGGCAGGTTCTGAGGGGGGAACGTGGCAGGTGCAGGGGCAGGGGGAACTCTGTGGATTTCAGCCCACACCAAGGCTGCTCTATGGACTTCAGGCGCCCACCAATTCCACTATATGGACTTCAGCCCACACCAAGACTGCCCTATAGACTTTAGCCCTCACCAAGACCACTCTGTAGACTTCAGCCCACACCAAGGCTGCCCTATAGACCACAGCCTAAGCCGAGTTCCTTCTATGGATTTCAGCCCACGTCACGACTGCCCTATAGACGTCAGTCCACACCAAGACTGCTCTATGGACATACCAAGTCCACTATCTGGACTTCATCCCACTTCAAGACGGCTCTGTTGACTTCGTCCCACACCAAGACTGCCCGGTTGAGCAGACTGCGGCCTACATGAAGTCTGATCTATGGACTTTGAAGACCGCTCTACGGACTTGAGCCCCCACCAAGCCCATTGTAGGGACTTGAGCCCCCACTAACCCCTTGATGGACTCGAGCCGCCGCCAAGACTGCTCCAAGGGGAAGCTCGGGGGGGCCGAGGCTGAGGCGGGCAGGAGGCGGTGGG
>NW_005842463.1:1031771-1059810 GCF_000455745.1 Alligator sinensis
CGGGAGCCGGGCACGGCCGAGCCCAGCGCTGCCCGGCCCGGCCCGGCCCCGCCCGGCAGGCACCCGGGGAAGGCAGCGGAGAGTCTCGCCTGTCTGTCTGTGCAGCTGTCTGCTTTGCGTGTCTGTGTCTGCCTGGCTATCCTGTCTTGTCCCTACTTCGGTTGTCTTCCTTCCTGCCTGCCTTCCTTCCTATCAGCTTTCGTCATTTACCTGTATATCTATCTATATCTATAGCTGTCTGTCTGTCTTCTCTTCCTCTCTCTCTCTGTATCTCTCTCTCTCTCTTTTTCTCTCTCTCTCTCTATTTCTCTCTCTGCTTTGGTTAGCTGTCTGTCTGTGTACTGATACTGTGGAGGTCCGTGATCTCCGTCTCTGTAGATAGGTATCAGGGACGTCAACAGCATCTGGTGATCCGAGCCTCAGCTCATGAAAGCTCTTAACAGATAACATATCTCACGCCTGTCTCATGTGCCTGTTTCTCCAGCTACAAAGCCAGCTTTCTCATCGACTGGGGACCTCAGTAGCATTGGATGAAGTGAGCTGCAGATAACATATTTCACAGGCTTTCGTGAGCATCATCAGATGCTGTTGAAGTCCCTGATCCATGAGAAAGTTGGGTTTGTAGTTGGAGAAACAGGCACACGAGGCAGGAACTTGTAGATGCTAAGCTGCACTCAACTCATTATTTGGAGTTTGTCAAGCCATTGAGGGGTGTAGGGTGTAGCTGTGTTGGCCTAAGGACATAGGCAGACAAGGTTCTTTGGGTGAATCCGATATCTTTTATTAGACTAACTTAAATAGTTGGAAAAAAAAAATTGAGCAAGCTTCTGGGTTTAAGAACCCTTTCTCAGGCTGAGGAAGTCTCTGCAGTTGGTGTGTGCTCTGCCTGTTTGGGATGAAAAGTAAAAAGCCAGAGGCTGGGCTGGTCTGCACACAAGATAGGCAGTCAGTGAAGATGTAAATTGAGGAGTCAGTGGGTGAGAGACAGGCTGGGTGGGGGAGAAGGGGATGAAAGTAGCAGTTAAATAGGCAGACAAGGTGAAACCCAAAGAACCTTATCTGCCTATGTCCTTAGACCAACAGGGCTACAGCATACACTGCAGTTAAATAGTGGAGAGGTACCTGGGGAGTCAGATGTTAGGCAGGTTATAATGTGTCATAAATCCAATGTCTATATTTAGCCCATGATTTTTTGTATCCAGGAGGCTGATGAAGTGAAGTTCATAGGTTCGTCTCTGAGAACTGCTTCATAAGTTTCCTTTAAGGTTTAGAACCAAGAGATTGGAGAGGGAATGGTTTTCCTGTGAGAAATGTGCCACACCATTGTGAGAAACGTGAGAAACATTTCTTACAAGAAAACCACTCTCTCTCCAATCTCTCAGTTCTAATCTTCAAAGGAAACTTACAAAACACTTCCCAGAGACGAGCCTATGAACTCCAGTTCATCAACCTCCTGGATACAAAAAGTCATGGACTAAATATAGACATTGGATTTATGAGACATTATAACCTGCCTGACATCTGACTCCCCAGGTACCTCTCCACTATTCACCCCCTTCTCCCTTCCACCCAGACTGTCTGTCACCCACTGACTCCTCAGTTTACGTCTTCACTGACATGCATACCAGCCCAGCCTCTGGCTTCTTTACTTTTCATCCAAGAGCACACACCAACTGCAGAGACTACCTCAGCCTCATGAAGGGTTTTAAACCCGAAAGCTTGCTTAAAAATTTTTCCAACTATTTAAGTTGGTCTAATAAAAGGTATCAGATTCACCCAAAGAACCTTGTCTGCCTCAAGCCATTCACATTCTCTGGGTCCATATAGGAAAATGATCTGTTGCTAACAATGGTTGTTTGCAGTGGCTCACCCTGAACCAGGTCTACAAGTGTTTAATTGCTAAGGCATAATGAACAAAGTGGCTTGCAGCACCACAAACTGTTGAAAAACCCTCTGAGAGGTGATGCTGACAAATGTTTCATTCTGCTTATATTAGTAGTCAATGAGAGACTTGGAAATCATATTTCCATCTGGAGTTATATTACTATGATTATAAATAACAGCTTCTCCAAAATCCTGTTTTTTTCCAGGGGCAAAGTCCTGGGGTTTTTTCAGTTCACTTTGTATGTTTGACAGCACTCAGGATATGTATACTATATAATGTATACACCACCCATTTATACTGCTTTCCCTCTAAGAAGTCAGTTGGTTAGTTTGTTTTCCTTGTAGTAATTGCTGTGTGACTTAACAACAGTGAATATGGAAAAAATATATTAAAAGTGGGAAAGGGTGATAGAAAAAAAAACCCAGACGAAATTGCAAGAGATCAGAAAGGCAGGTACAGTACCAGAAACTTAGCTTTGAAGTTGAACAGATTGAAATGCTATTTCCCTTTTCCACCAGTTCAGCATGGCTAAGCAGAGTTGTTAAGGATTTGCCAGCTTCCTATTTCAGAGGTGCTTATTATGTTCTTATTTTCTTATCTATACCATATGAAAGAGGACCAGACTCCATGGCAGGGAAGAAGAAAAGAGCCACCAATTAGTCTAATCAGAAAGACTAACACTTGGGGACTGGGAAGTAACTGTCTGCAGATGATAATGGGAAGAGCGAGATAAGGATGAAGAAGAATAAGCAGGGACTGCAAAGCAGAGTGACACACAGCCATGAGAGAAAGCACTGCAGAGGAACAGAGCCCTCTTACAAGGAGAGGGAAAGAGAGACACCGTGGTTAGGGGGCTGGCCTATTGGGAGCTGGGCAGTGGGACGCGCAGGGGTGGGTAACCTGGGAAGGTTTCATTTGACCTACTAGACTGGCTAGTTTTACTGTCGGCTGTAGGACTGCCTGATCCAAGGCTGTATGAGTTAGAGACAGCATGCCCCTTTTTTCCTCTGCATGCTGAGTCAGGGTGTATTGTGTTAAGGCGGGAATCAGATTTTCAGTTTGTTTTTTCACTGCAGGACTGGAAAGGCACTAGCAAGGGGAGTTTTAGAGGTCCCAGTAGTGCCAGAGAGGCATGGATAGGCTTGTGCCTGCTGTGGCAGACCCAAGTTGCAGAAATAGCCAGAGGAGGCAGGAACCAAAACCAGGGATCCCTCACCTAAGAGTATTGGAGACAGGGCTGGGGCCTAGTGCCTGAGAGGGGCAGAATTTGAAGATATAAGGGACTGAAGAAGCAAGAAATTGGACTTGGAGCCAAGAGCCCATTGAAATGACTATTTATTGACACCTGCAATGCATGGGTATGGCTGCAGGGGAGGTTGGAGGCCTTAAATACAGTCTTCAAGGCATTGAGTGCTAAGATAAGAAAAGAGTGGTAGGACCTAGACCAGTGAGACCCCCTGGAGTCCTAGGTAGCCTCCCAGAAAATTTTTAGAGACAGCAAAGGTGTGGCAGGGGAGTGAGGAAGAAGGAGGCTCAGGGACTAGGTAGGCAGAAGAGGAGGGTGCTAATACAATGCCCAACCCCATCCTGCTATACATACATATACTATCTATTCCATGATGATGATAACTTCCATATGTAGCTGCTGTGTTGTGAAGCTAAAATTATTACTATATAAAAGGAACTTTTGGAATGAAGGCATTTGAGAAATTCAAAATGTTTTTATTATTTGGCTATGGTGATAAGCAGTAGTATTTAAATACTGATTTCACATATCTTTTTAAACTTACGTATGCAATTAGAACTCCATATCATAGGTTACATACATTTACAGTAGAGCCTTACCTTCACCGCAGGCATAAGGGTACTGTTACGTTACACTTAGATCATAGTAAAGGATGTGAGTGTCTGTGCATTAAATTGGAGAAATTATGAAAAGTGCCCTCTGAGCATTATGCCACTTTGCAGTAATGACAGTCTGATAAGGTGAGCAATTTGGGTCCTCTAGCATCCCAAAATGCACTGCTCTTGGCTCCTTCCCCTCACTCCTGCTCCAACCCTCCCGAGCGCTACTACTTAGGATGTGACACTGCCTGGAGGCAGGTGGGGGCTCTGCCAGTGCTGGGAGTCAGGGGTTGTGGCAGTGGGAGCATGGAGCCACAGAGCCCTGTGCTGTCCCCTGCTGGCCTGATCCCAGCCCTCTCCCTCCTCCCTCCCATCTTCCCTGGACAGGGCTGCACCTTTTAGCTGGAGCCAGGCAAAGCTGTGGAAAAAATTAATCAACCATGGTTACTCAAGGTTAATTGAAATGTTTCCCACAATGCCTGGCTCTGTTTCTCCCAAGTACCACTGGATCCCCCTGGCCAAATGACTTGATTGGAGCTATGGCTTCCCGCATTTCCCCCATTCCTGTCCTGGGGTTAGGAAAGAGCTGTGCCTGGAGAGGCTGGGAGCTGGAGTGCAACCTTCTCTGGGAAATCTGGGGAGGGCTAAGTATCACCCATCTCCAGTGGTTTGATACAGGAGAAAAATGCCCATTAAAAAAATTAATTAATTCTTTACTTCCATTTTAGTCCTACTTCATGCTTCATCTCCCTTTGCAAGTCACAGATTAGTTTTCAGTAGGATTGAAGAATTAATTTTTTTCCCATCCTCTGAAAATTTTTGAGATATTGGAAGACAAAGTCAGACCTGAACAAATGCTGTGAACTGGAAATAATACAAAAAAATCTATTTGGGTACATCACATTATTTACATTTTGAATTTGTTATTTTTGCTTTTTATATAACTTAAATTTTGACACAAAATATTATTTTGAAAAATAAATTCTTGTATTGCCTGTGTCAAAGTTTTCTTTTTTTTTTTCCTTGAAGAAGTCATTAAAACCAACCATGTCCCATGAAAATTTGTAATGAAATGGCATTCTGATAAGTTGGCATTTTATGATGAAGCATGCTACAATGAAAATATCCTGTTCTAATTTTTAGTAAGAAATATTGTCATATTGCTAACCAATTTAAAGCCTGACTCATTAAAACCAGGTAAAATAGGAACATGTAAGATTAAAAGAATCTCTTGTCTCAACAACTTCCTTACCATAAAAATCAATGAGAAATATTAATTTCTCTTATAATTCTGTTTTTCTTTTTCCACATTTGATTCTACTTCATATTATTTTAAGGCGGTTTCATGGGGTTTTTTTTCATTATTATTTTCTATATTTAGCAAAAGCAATACACCAATGTGTTCTTCCATTAAACTATTCTTATAGTTCCCTGAACTGAAATTAAGCCCAGTGAATGAGAGCATGGAGAGACTTGGTGACTACTTATGGGGTGGGTGGTTGTAGCCGTGTTGGTCTAAGGACATAGGCAGACAAGGTTATTTGGGTAGATGTGAGATGTTTTATTAGGCCAATTAAATAGTTGGAAAAAGTGTTCCTTGCTAGCTTTTTGGCATAAATGCCCTTCTTCAGGCATAGGGAGAGTCTGTTGGTGTTTGTGTGCTTTCCTGGGTAAGCCAAAATGCAAAATGCAGGTCTGTGAAAATGCAGATGTGTGGCAGTGAGGGTCAAAGGGAATGGGAGACTATAGGTGTGAAAAGGTAGTTGGGGGGCAGAGGGAGAAGGTGATAAAATGTGGCTGGTAAAATGCGGACAGGTTACCTGGGGTTATCAGATGACAGTCAGGTTATAATATGCCATAAATTTAATGTCTATATTTAGTCCATGATTTTTTGTATCCAGTAGACTGATGAAGTGAAGTTCATAGGCTTGTCTATGAAAGGCATTGTGTAAGTTCCCTTTGAGGATTAGAATTGAGAGATTGGAGAGAGAGTGGTTATCTTGTGAGAAGTGTACACCTACAGGTAATTGGGTATTCTTGCCTTTGATAGATTTTCAGTGTGCGTTCATTCTGGTGCTCAGTTGTTGTTTGGTTTCTCCTACATATCTTCAGTGGTGAAGTTGTGGAAAGGAGCTTTTTGGTAGGTGGAAGAAAGACTGAATTCCTATTTGATTACCTTGCTGGGGGTGGGGCCTGTCTCTCACCCATTGACTCCTCAATCTACATCTTCACTGACTGCCTATCTTTTATGCATACCAGACCAGCTTCTGGCTTCTTTACTTTTCATTCCATCTAGGAAGAGCACACACCAACTGCAGATGCTTCCTTAGCCTGATGAAGCATTTTTGAACCCAAAAGCTTGCTTAATAATTGTTTTCCAACTATTTAAGTTGGTCTAATAAAAGATATCAGATTCACCCAAAGAACCTTGTCTGCCTTATACAACCGCATGCATGTATGTGTAAAAATGCCCCAGGATTCTGGTGTGGCTGTCTAGTGCCTGCTCCCCTCAGGATTCCTGGTTGCTCCTCTGTCTGCTTTTTCCTGCCACACCTTGTTGGTACTGTCTCACTGGAGAACAGGAGGCTGTCCAGTCTCTTGGATGGTCGCTGTCTTGCCACCAGTTAGTACACTGGCAACATGGGAACTTAGAGGTCTGTTTCATAGCTTTAGACTCCCCTCAAACTATGACCATGCCTCGCAGGTGCTGCCAGTTAATGTCCCGTGAGGCCCTAGGTCCATAGTCTCCATCTCAATCTGTTAATCAGTCAGCCTAGCTGGTGGGCCTACGGTTGCAGCCCTATATCCAGCCATGCCTTTGAGGCCAGGGACAGACATTCAAAAAGCCTGAGCCTGAATTGATTCAATCTTTGCAGGTTAGTCTAACCTGGCTAGGCTGAATCACTTTGTAACTGCACAGACATCCCAGAAATGCAGGCACATGCCTGCAGTGGCTCAGGCTAGCGCTGACAGGGGGCGCTAGAGCAGCCCTCCCTTCCCTACCAGAGGGCTGAGCTGATGGGAGAGTGGCCAGGCCCTGGCAAGATTAGGGTAGGGTTTCCTCCCCATCCGTGATAAAAAAGCATTTATCAACTCTGTTATCAGCATTTATCACCCCATCAGAAAACAAACTCTCATTAGCTGAAACTCCTCTTAAACAAAGAAGGAATTGAGGGACATTACCAGCTGATCTTTGATTACCTCCAGAAATCCCTAAGCTGACCCTGCTGTCTGCTACAGCATGGACTGTAGCCATTATGTGGTCTGCTGGTTAATACTGAGGTATCTGTGTAAGGCAGAGGGGATGGGGATCCCTGCTTAGCAGAGAATGGGGACTGGAGGGGGAGGGCAGGGGTAAAGCAGAAGGAAACCAGGCAGATGTTGCTGTGCCTGCAACTCTCTGCCAGAGCTGCACTCAGGGAGCAGAGGGGAGGGGCCAGTCCTGCTGTGGAGCAGAGAGCTCCACCCAGCCCAGAGAGCATGCTGGGATGCTGGGGGAGTCTGATTTATCTTAAATCAGCAAGGGCCCCCATTGCATAAATCAGTTTGACCCAAATCAGTTAAGTCTGATACTACATTTGACATGGTTTGTTTCAAACCAGCTTCAGCTGTTTTCAGACTGGTTTATGTGTACTGAACATCTGTTCTGTCACAGGTTTAAAGCAGTTTCTGATCACTTAAACTGGTTTATGTGTAATGTCTGTCCTTAGTCTAACAGTTCCTGGGCCCTGGATTCTCAGTCTGTAAAGGAGCTTCCATCAGCTTCAGACTCTTGCGGCTCAACTGGCTGTTTTGGCTTGATTAAGAGAGTAGGCTTCTTCTGCTTCCACTCAGGTGTGTTTTCCAGGGTTTGCCAGCCCCCCAGTTTGTGAGCACCCCGAATAGGGACCTCCTCTTCCCCTTAGTCCCATGCCTAGTCCTCCAGATTTAATTCCAATGAAAAGTGTATGCCCTCCAGCAATAACATAAACTTCTAGTCTACCAGCTTCCTACCATGCCTCTTCTTGCCTGAAGTCCTAATCTCTCTGCTGGCAAAGCTTCAGCTTTGTCTGGGTCTTCGAGCCTGCCCACAGCCAGGCTTTCCTAAGCAGCAGTCCCATAGCAGTGCTCCTTCCCCTTCAGCTTCCCATGTCAGACTGAATGCTCCAGCTCAGGCCCTGGTTTATATCTCACCCCAGCCCTGCTCCCTTCTATTCACGTGACTGACTAGCCCTGGCCCTGCTCATTTTCCTGGCAACTCACACCTGTGACTAGCAGAGACCTTGTTGTCCATAGCATGGTTCTGCCCTGTTGCTCTTCTGCAGAGTATGGCGGCTTGCAGATATTAAAACCCACCCCCAAAAACATGCTTTACTGTGAAGAAGCTGTGTGTTACTTCAGCCTGGCTCTGAAGCATCTGTAAATATTGGATGCTTCAGTGGGGCTTTTTGGCATTTTTGGCTAAAGATGATTCAGTCATTTCTTAGATAAAAGCACCAAAAAAGCCCCACTGAAGTGCCTGATCTGTATAGATGTTGGCTGAGCTGGGTTCAAGTAATGCACTGACTCTTCTGGGCATGTGCAGGGCTCAGTGCAGGAATGAACCGAGTTTAGAGTGCTTTTTTATTTTTACATCTGCAGGCACCTTGAATGGTTCTGCCCTAGGTTCTCTGGCTCTAGGTTCCCTGTATATACTTCTTACCCTAGTGTAACAGGGAAGTCCTGCCCCTGTTACAGGTCCCCAATATTTGTGGTATCATTATTCTGGAAAATTGTGGAAATCATTAGTTTAATGTAGTATTATAAAGCCTGAGGATATTAATTTATTTTTCTTTTCCCTTCTTCAGCTTGGGAAGTTTTGGGAGTAGCAGCCATGGGGGGAATGCACCTGGGAGGTAACTGGTTTAGTAGAACAACAAGCTATGCAACAAGCAGGGCTTCTAGTAAAGGATTCTGGCCTTTCCCAGAGCCATTCCGCTGGTGTGCATCTTTGGCTGAATTTCTTTTGTTCTTTGGGGAACCAGCACTAGTCTCTAAGTTCAGTGATCACATGAAAATCCTAGCCCAGCTCTGACTTTTTCCAATCCTAATAGGCTTTATGTTGAAGTCTTTCCTGCCCAAGTGTAGGGACAACTGGACCCAATTATCTGTAAGACCCCTTCCAGCCCCTAGCAACTATGAAATATTATCTGTTCTTTTTGGGTGTTTGGGTTCAAAGACAGTCAGCGATTGCTGTTTAATTTGCAGTATATACAAGTCCAGTATCAACATGTGGGCACTTATTTCGCAATACTTATTTCACAAAAATATTTTCGTCTTAGATTTTGCAACATTAAAACTCTCTTGTTCTAATAACAATTTCTTGTTTGTATTTTAAATATGTGTGTGTTTATTGTTAAAAAAAAAAGATAGTGATTTTAGACTGAATAGGTGTTTAGTTAAAATTCTATTATTATTATAATTTCCCCCTACACTTACAGTAAAATTGTGTGCACGCCTCTTTTTCAAAGCAAGGGAATCTTTACCTGTACAAATTTTAGGAATACAGTCACTCTAAATTTTATTTATCTGGTTGCAAATAGAGCTTAGTTCATGACAAAACAACATTCATGAATGTTAGTGCAAATAAAAAATGTAAAATATATTGGTATTCCTAATCTCTTTTCTTACTCATTGAACAGTAATATGAGAAAAAATGTATGTCAGATTTTGTCACAAATGCATATGTAAATACATACATGCATAAAAGTTTGTGCTAGATTTTTAGCCACCATCTCAGAAGCTCTTTTTTGGAGGTAAAAGTAATCTAATTAGGAAGTAAAAGCAAGATGATGTAAGGTGAACAGTCACAAAAAGTGCCAGATAAAAAATTGAAATAACAGTGAATAGTTGCTAAGCATCCCAGAGGGGGACTGAGGCACTGGGGGATGTGTTCTTGTACAACGTTTGTTTAGATTGGGGTGCCCAACACCTGGTTTATGTACCATATCCAGTCCCTGATGCCATGTCATCTGTCCCACTGGGCTCCCCATGGGATCTGCTCCTGGCACATGAGGCTGGGTGGAGGTGGTTCAGAGCCCAGGGGGTCCAATCCTGCAATGCAGATCTGGGCAGGGGTGGCATGAGGCCCCAGGGCCCAATTTTGACACATGGGGCCTGGTGGGAGCAGTATGGAGCCCCAGGGCCTGATCTTGGCATGTGGGGCTGAGTGGGGGTAATCTCAGCATGTGGGGCTGAGTAAAGTCAGCAGGGGCCCCAGGGCATGATCTTGGCATACAGGGCTGGCAGGGGTGGCATAAGACCCTAGGGTCTGATTCCAGCATGTAGAAGCCAGCTGAGGTTGCACAGGGTCTGCTCTGAGCATGTAGGCCAAATCTTGCCATGTGGGATCTGATCTGCCCCATGTACTGGCTCTGTTTCACTTACCTGACTTGTGGGGCCAAAAGGTTGAGCGCCACTGGTTTAGATAACCATGAAAGGCTTTGTATAAGCTTGTGCTTTGTATATGCTGGAATTTGTCATGGACAACCATGACAGCGGCGGGCCCGAGGGACCCCGTCATGTCATGGCTATCATGGTTACTATCTACAGAGCTACATTGGTGTTGGAAACATAGGGGAAAATATAGACAAGAATTTTGGGTAGAGCATTGTTTCACCAGATAAAATTCTGTGTAAATCAAATAACTCTCAGAGGAAGAGATGTGTATGTGTGTTATCAGTTAAACAGATCAGCATGAGCTTGCTTCCAAATATGGTGTATAACAATATATGGGTAAATGACCTTTTTTCTTATTCATTTTCTTATTTTAAGGCTGGCAGGGAGCTTCAGAGGTCATGTGGTCCAATCCTCTGCCAGAGGCAGAATCATCCCTATCCAACCTATCCTATGTAAATTCATTGTCTAACCTCTAAGTAAAATTACTCAGTCAACTTTGACACAACCACAAGGCATAACACTAGGGGTGCACTGATAGAGATTTTTGGGGCTGATATTGATAGCCGATTTTTAAGGAGGCATATCAGCTGATACCAATCCAATTTCCAATACAGCTGCATGCAGCTAGTAAGTCTGTTGTGGTGGAAGGGGAGGAGGGAGGGAAGGGGGATGCGGGGGCAGATCAAGGCCCCCGTGGTGAGGGAGGGAGTGGGGCTGGGGCTGTGGTAGGCATTGCCCAGCTGGGGCAGGGCAGGGTGTGTGACAGAGCCATGGCTTATCCGGGAGGTGGCTCTTGCTGAAGTGTGCACCCTAGGAGGGCACGGGGGGGGGGGCACGGGGGGGGGCGGGGCATGTGCCCCAGATCTGCATGGGGTGCGGGTAGGGAGGGCTGCAGCTGCGGGCTGTCACTGGCACCAGGGCAGTGCCAGGCAGGTGGTGGTGGCGGCACTTGAAGGGGGTTATGGTGGAGAGCTGCAGCTACCTCAAAATTTGTCACAACCACCCCATAGCCCCCCTCCCAGTGCTGCTGATGCCCAACAGATCCAGGTGCACCCTCCCTCCATGCCCTCCTGGATGAGTGGCAGGAGCTGCTCCCCCTCTCTTCCCAAACCCCCTGGATGAGTCGGAGCTCTGTCCCATGCCTGCCCCCCGCCCTGCCCCAGCTGAGCAGCACCTGCCCCAGCCCCATACCCTCCTCACCGTGGGGGCCTTCCCCTGCTCCCCCTCACGCCCTTCCCCTTCCACCACAACAGACTTACCAGCTGCATGCAGCTTTCCATGCTGCCAGGCTGTATACATGCATGAGCCATTAATCAGCCAAATTATCACCCACTTCAGGCCAATTTCCGATATAGACAATTTTTTTTATATTGGTGCCAATCCGATATTGGACTGATGTATCACTGCACCTCTATGTAACACCCTAATCTGCCACAAGTAAGGCAGAGAGACAACAGTGGCCAATGTTCTACTGCTCTGAGGTTTGTTAAAATATGCTTGAGAATTCAAGGATACCAGCCTGACCAATGGGTAAAATTTCTTCTTGACCCCAAGTATGGTCAAGAAGATCAGTCTGACTATGAGCAGAGGGGCAAAACCATCTAACCGAGAAGCTCTGGGTTTTAAGTCTCAGCAAGAGCACTGACACACCCCAGACAAAATCCACAGCCTTGGCTGCAGCCAACACCAGTGCTTTCAGGGGAAAAAAACAAAACATGTAGTAAGAAGAGGAGGAACAAATTCTTTCCCCACCCCATGTGGCAAAAAGCAAAGCTCAGACGCATAGGAAATACACACAGTAGATCATAAGCATACCTATGCCTAGTCATCCCTGATCAATGCTTGGTCAACTTCTTCTTGAACATCTCCAGTGGTGGAGATTCTGCAACTTCCATAGGCAGTCTATTACACTTCCTCCCTGTTGTAACAGTAAAGAAGTTTTTCCTGATATCCAGTCTAAAGCTACTTTACTTCAACCTCAAACCAGTGGTCTGTGTCCTGCTCTTTGCAGCAAGAGAGAAAACGTATTTTCTCTCTTCTTTATGGCAAACCTTCAGATATGAGGACTGCTGTCCCATCTCCTCTTAAGGGCCTTTCCACAAGCTGAACATGCCCATTTCCTTTGGCCTTTCCTTGCATGACTAATTTTCCACGCTATTTGTTATTTTTGTTGCCTACCTCTGGACCCTCTCTAACTTAACCATGTTCTTTTTAAAATGTGAAGCCCAAAGCTACACATAATAAACGCACATCTAACATATCACTTTTCTTTTGTGCATAAGAAAATGTGCAAAGGTATTTAGGTATTTACATTTCATTTTGTTATCTTAAAGGGAAATATGGTAGCAAATTTTTGAAATATCTAATATGTAAGATTCTTTTATTGATGTTCAGTATAATATATATAATCAAATGGTCATTCTGGCTGAAAAGCAGTGTTCAAGTGTTGCAAAGCAGTGATAAGGCTACAGAGATTCTGCCTTTGGAGCACAATCCTTTTACTGCTTCATCCAGGGTTAAATATGGAGTGATTTTACTCCTTTTGTATTATTCCCAGTTTGTCTATATAAAACAATTAGAACAGAATAGCTGTTGCCCTTTTGAAATGTTCCTCTTTTAAAATGGCTCCAAATGTACATATGTCCACACCTTAAGTCAATAAATGATTAACATAGGACAAAGTCTACTTTATCTGCAGTGTACCTCCAATGGCCGATGACTTAACAGCTTTACATCACAAGCAGGAAGATATTTGATAGTACTGTCCTTGGGCCACATTTGTGTCACAGCAACAAAGGTTATATTTAATTAAGACTTGGGACAAGGTCACAATCCTTCTTTTAGGTACCACCACTTAGGACAGTTTATATATTTTACGTTAGGCAAGTATTGGTTAAGAAAAAGAAACAAGCCTGACAGCAAGTAATGGAAATCATGAGTTCTAGGTAATGCAGTATCTGTGGATGCTGTACAGAGGTAAGTTCCTGCTCTATGAATGACTAATAGATCAGGGACTTAGATGAACTTGAGGTTTCTCCTAGGTCTGAACTAGATTGCAGAGTAGCCTAGGCAGGACCTACCACTGAGCAAGTACAAAGGAGTAAGTTAGGATATCTAGATATCTTTGCAGACTAAAATGGAGTTGCCTATTAAATCTAAATGCACAAGTGGTTTTGACTGAGTGGGTTTGACCTGGATCACTTTTTTGGCTTAATTACCTACATTCTGCCCTAAGCCTCATTTAGGTACGTATAAGAAAAAACTTGCATCTGGCTGTTGATTTCTTCTGCCAAGATGTTACCTTGTTATGGGCAAGGTCTTCAGCTTTGTTTTCCCTGGGAAGCAAAACTCTTGTGCCACAAAGTGGGATCTGCCCTTCTTGGGATTCCATTGTTGCTGAAACATTAATTGAGTGGGTTAGAAGTTTAGCAGAAGGGGCAATCCTCAGGGCAACTTTCTTAGGCTCAAGGCACCCCTCTGAAAATGCCTCTTCTTAGCTTTCACTCATTTTCTGACTACAGAAAAATAAGAGCACAGAAAGACCACAGCAGGTCAGAATGTTTTTGGCACTATAGATTCCTATTTAGGTTTATCTCATTTTATCTTGTGAATCATGTGTAGGTGTTCACACAACCCATGGCACCCTTAAAAGGCTGTCATGCCACCATCACTGCCTTAGGGTCTCCCCTTTACTATACACAAGGCTGACAACAGTTACATGGACAGTATCATGCAGCTGCTTGGTTATTTTCACAGCAACCATAACTTGTATGCTTTAAGAGGCCTTGCTGGAATTGAAATGGAGGGAATTCATTTTGTTGGTAACAAAATCTTGGTAAAGAGCAAGGGAAGACATGAGGGAGGGAGAAGGGATGGCAGAGAGTGAAAGGATGTTTTAGTACATGGTAGGCGGAATTTGAGGAAAGCGTTTGGAAAAGGAGAGAGAAATTTATTTTAAAACGACTATAATTATGTTTTTAACAGGTTTCTTTACATTGGAATCAGAGAAAGGAATAATAGTGTAAAATAAAGGACAGAAAGGAAAGGTTGAGGTGATGGAAGAGATGGCAGGGTAGAGGTAGGAGAAGGTGAAGGAGAAAAGGTAGCGAGATACATGGTGAACAGGGAAAATGAAGTATGGCATCAAAATATGCATATAAAGGGGCAGGCAGTGGTGATGAATGTCCCTATGGATCGCTGAACAGGGGGTCCTATGGTACAGCATGGCTAAGATCATTTATATTCCAGCATCCCTTATCTGCCTATCTTCAGCCTTTGTCCTGCTTCAGTGGAATAATAATATCGCTCCCCTGCCCCCAACTCTAAATGATTTTGGTTTAGCCAGATAGGTCCTTAGGGAGACACATAAATGGCCCTGATCCCTCAAATTGATACTGCTTCATCCTCTAACCAATTTAAAATAAGGAGCCTTCCAAATGTTTTCAGGATTGCAGCTTTTCAGACACTCAACCACCTATTCCTAACCACCATAATGTTTACAGAGCATTGTTTTTTCTTGCTTCCTCCCACATAAGGAAGCAGTGATGGGACACAGATTCATCCCTAGGAGACAATATCATTTTCTTCCAAAACAAACTCAGACAAAATGCTTTTCAAAAGAAAACAGGATATTTTCTTCTGTTTTTTATTTTTCATTTTCTTCGCATGTTGCATATTGTGGAACTGTAGTATTTCAACTCAACAGTATCTACAAGTTATAGAGCAGAGCCTCCTGCATACATATATGCCAAGCTCTGACTCTTGAAATGTATTTATTTTCTGATTTTGTGTTAGATTCTTGTAGACGCTTCTCTGGAAAAATTTGCCCCTCAGGAGCAATTAGGGTTAGTTTGACATTCTCCAATGAACCGATTTTCTGTTTATACAGAGGTTGAAAATGGGATACACAGTAGTAGTGTTGTAACAGTGAATTTATCAGGATAATTTCTACACTGTAGACAACAATGTAGCCCAACAATGTAGTGTAGTGATATCTGGGTTAACTTTAAGTGAACTGACTTGGGTACCAGAAGACATTCTACATACAGAAACATGGCCTAATTTGCTAAGTTAAATGATTAACACAGGGCAAAGTCTCCTTTCTCTGCAGTGTACCTCAGATGACTGATGACTTAACAGCTTTACATCACAACCAGGAAGGATAGTAGGATAGTAGGATAAATTAACCCAAACTGTACTCTGGGCTGATACAACTTGATGGCTTTTAAATCTGTCTGTTGGTCCTTTTCTGAAAGATTTTACCATTTTAAGGCCCAGTTTCTCAGTTTTGTTCCACTTGCTAAGCAGATCTCTGGTGCCACAAAGTGAAGCCCTAATTTAAAGCTAGCTCTGGGCTAGGGACAGACATTCAAAAAGCCTAAGCCTGAATTGATTCAATTTTTGCATGTTATTCTTTAGGTTATTTGGTGGTGGACAGACATTCCCTTTTCATTCTAGAAATCCAGGCACATGCCTGCAGTGGCTTAGGCTAGAAGCCAGGCAGTGCTGGAGCAGCCCTCCCTTCCCTTCTATAATGCTGAGCTGAGTGGGGCATGACCAGGCCCTGATATGATGCAGTGATACGGGAGGGTTCCTCCTCTCCTGGGAAGCCCAGTAGGGAATGTTTATCACCCCAAACTCAGTGTTTATCAGCCCATTAAGAAAACAGAGGGACATTACCAGCTACCTGTTGATTTTACCTTTGTCCGGTGTGCCACAGCTCAGAGGTAGCCAGCATGTGGTCTGCTAGCTAATGCTAAGAGATGCCTGTGAGGGACTGGGGAATGCCTGCTTAGCAAAGAGTGGGGAGGGGAGGGGGGAGCAGAAGCCAGGCAGATGCCTGCAGAGACTGCCGGTGCTGCAGCCAGGGAGCAGAGGGGAGGGGCCAACATTTGCAGAAGAAACTATAATGTGGACATACATCATACGCTATCTAGAAATCGTAAGTTGGAAAGGTCTTCAATGGGCTTTGGATCACACCCTTGATTCAGATATGAATAAATACATATACATTGCCAAGCAGCAATTACATGCAGTCTTCATTTGTGAGGCTGGAGTTCCTTGGCAGTCACGAGGTGACACACCCCATTACTGAGCCAGATAGGCCCTTTCAGGAATCAGGCCCTTTTAAGTTCTGATAAGAAAATATAATAGTTTCATAGTTGGTAGGGTTGGAAGAGACCTGAGCAGATCATCAAGTCTGACCCCCTGCCATGGCAGGAAAGAGTACTGGGGTTAAATGAACCTGGCGAGGTGTTCATCCAGCCTGCTCTTAAAGACCCCCAGGGTAGGAGCCAGCACCACTTCTCTTGGAAGTTGGTTCCAGATCCTAGCTGCCCTGACTGTGAGGTAGCGCCTCCTGATGTCTAGTCTGAATCTACCCTCTGCCAGCTTGTGGCTGTTATTTCTAGTCACTCCTGGTAGTGCTCGTGGGAACAGGGACTCGCCCAATGCCTGTTGGTCCCCCCTGACTAGTTTGTAAATGGCCACTAGATCCCCCCTCAGCCTTCTCTTGTGGAGGTTGAACAGGTTCAGGTCCCTTAACCTCTCCTTGTAGGACCTGCCCTGCTGACTCTTGATCATGTGGGTGGCCCTCCTCTGGACCCTCTCCATGTTGTCCACATTCCTCCTGAAGTGCGGTGCCCAGAACTGGATGCAGTACTCCAACTGCGGCCTGACCAGTGTCGCATAGAGGGGGAGGATCACCTCCTTGGACCTGCTTGAGATGTATTTGTAGATGCATGACAAGGTACAGTTGGCCTTCCCCACACTGTAGGCCCATGTTCATTTTGGCATCAATAATGACTCCAAGATCTTTTTCTGCCTCTGCACTGACGAGAAGGGAGTTCCTCAGCCTGTAGGTATGCTTCTGGTTCTTCCTTCGCAGGTGCAGTACCTTGGATTTGTCAGTGTTGAAACTCATCTTGTTCTCATCCGCCCACCCCTGTAACGTGTCTAGGTCCAATTGCAGCCTATTCCTCCCTTCTAGCATGCCCACTTCTCCCCACATCTTAGTGTTGTCTGTGAATTTGAACAGGGTCCTTTTTACATTCCTGTCCAAGTCGCTGATGAAGATGTTGAACAGTGCAGGCCTGAGGACTAAGCCCTGTGGAACCCCCACTGCCCACATCCTTCCAGGTTGAAAATGACCCGTCCACCACCACTCTCCCTTGGTGCTGCCCTCCAGCCATCTAGTGACCCATTTAACTGTGTAGATGTCGATGCCACAGTCCCCTAGTTTTTTAATGAGAATGGGGTGAGAGAGAGTGTTGAAGGCCTTCCTAAAGTCCAGAAAGACTACATCCACTGCTACACCTGCGTCTAAGGATTTTGTGACCTGGTCATAGAAGGCCACCAGGTTAGTCTGACAGGACCTGCCTCTAATGAGCTGTAGTGTTGTATAATGAAAATTACCATTGTACAACATCACAGGTCTGAAAGATGCTGATTCCTAGAGGTGTTCTGAGATCCAGAAAGGTTCAGTGAGCCTGTTCCTCCAAAATGAAATACTCGAGAGAACAAGTTTCAATAAACTTTAACAGCCATGTTCATATTGAAATACAAATAGTATCTAAATGATCTGATGGTATAGGTGAAGCAATTCAACTCAAATAATCAAATAGTTATTGATGAGATTTATAGTATTTTGTAATAATACATTTAAGGATTTTTTTCTAAGTCCTAAAGTCTTAAAAGCCTCTAACATGTGGCCCACCTGTTAGGGAAAAGGATTACTTACCTGTGTTTAAAAACTAAGTTTTAAAGAAATTCTTATCTCGGTTCATCTTCAGATGGGCTATTCTGCAATGTTCAGAAGTCAATGTTCTGAGGTGAACCTAGATTTTTATACTCAATTACCTGCTTCAACTTCAAAAGTTTGCTAAATAAGGCTATAAAATATAGAAATGTACCTAATAGGTTATAACCTCATTAAGATTAATATGTCTACTTTTATCCTGGGTCATAAAACAGATCTAACTGGTGTAAAGCCACTAAACAAACTCAAAGGCCACCGATAGCCATTAAATTAAAAGCACAATGGCCACTGATGCATGATTCTAACAAATGCATTTCCTGCTATGCTATACATGCATGGCAGAAAATGTGATTGTGGAATTGAGTATCAGATCCCATTGCACCCTCTTGCTGGTGTAGGGGTAGCCTGGGCTCTCATTAGCTGATGGGTTCATAGGAGACAGAAGTTTCATATGGCCCCAGCTTGGGGAATGCATCAGAGTCAAGGGCTGGTAGTCCCAAATCAGCTGACTGGTGCTCCCAGCCCCTAGAGTATACTGGAATCTTGAAAGGTTTTGGTGTGCTCTGGAGGCTGGGAGCACTGGATACATGTGATAGGAACCATGGGTCAGGCTCTGGTGACTGTGAGCATATTTTGCTTGTCACTTGGTAAGATTAATTGTATTCAAGCCATTGCAAGAGTTTTCAGAGTGACAACACGGGGTTGTCAGGTACCAGGGTCAAACATGAGAATTTTATGGTGTACTAGGGTGTACACTTAGTCTAGGCTCTGTTAAAACATGTATCTGCAAGTGTTAGATGCATGTTGTACTATTATGCTTTCACAGCTGGTAGTACTGTATTTACATGTTGGGTAGAGTCAGGGAGATTTAATTAAAAATCGCCTCCTAATGTATGGTAATTCAGGATGGATGGCTAGCAGGGGGAGCTGGGCGAGGAGGGGGCAGGGGAGTCCGTGGAGGAGGGTTGGGGGAGGGCAGTGGGGTCTGCAGGGGGGGGGTTGGTAGGGTCCTGGGAGGGTTTGGCATGACTTGGGGGCAAATAGGGTCTTCAGGAGGGTGTTGGGGGTATTGGGGAGAAAGCAGAAACCATGGGGCGAGGGTTGGGAGGATCAGGGGTGTTAGTGGGGCTGGAGGGACTTCCACAGGTCAAATGAGTGGTGTTGATCTCTTGCCCAGCAGGGTTGATCTCTTGCCCAGCAGGGTTGAGCACCATGCACCTGAATCTGGCCCTATGCGACCCCAGTTGGGCCCTGAACTCCTGAATCAGGCCCTGTGCTGCCTTAACCTGGCCTCATGCACCTAGATCAGGCCACATGCTGCCTTAGCCCGC
Organism: Alligator sinensis; assembly: GCF_000455745.1. Lineage (NCBI taxonomy): Eukaryota > Metazoa > Chordata > Crocodylia > Alligatoridae > Alligator > Alligator sinensis. The sequence goes on from NW_005842463.1 coordinate 1,051,006, forward strand.
CCCAGTGTACCCAGATTGGACCTTATGCTGTCTTGGTTCTGTCCCTTATGCTGGGATCCAGCCCCATGTCCCTCCAGCCCCATGCAACCAATCTAGCATGAAAGGCCATGCTATCTAGGGCTCTGATTTTCAGACTACCATGGAATGGGGTCCCCAGGGATGGCCATGATACCCCTAGGGCTCCTTGACCATTCCAATCCTGCTCAACAGGCACCCTCTTTCTCCCCCGCCATGTCTTGCTGGTAATTTTAGTAAAATGGGAGGCTGCCCTCAAGTTTGTATTCTGGACACAGTTTTGCTGGACCACACTGAACCCTGTGGGTTTTTAGACCCCTTTGGTGTCCTGCTTCAAAATGGATGACTTATGGGACACCCTTAGCCTTACGGGCAGGATGCATGGCTCCAAAACCACCCCTTCACCACACCCCAAGCCTCGCAGATGGTACTGACGTTGTCCCTCCTGGGCTTTGCTATAGCTTGGCCCCTTGTCCTCACTGGGCTCTCCGCAGCCCTGTCTCTGTGCACCGCACAGGTGCTGGGGTCTGCTCACCCCCTTAGGCAGTGCGCCCCCTGGTGCTGGGGTCTGCTCACACCCTTACTGCTACGCCTTTCTCTGGCACTGGGGTCCCCACACCATAGTGGGCCCCCAATGAGGCCTCCTTCTTCCCCAGTAGCCGCAAACCAATCCACTGGCTAAACAGCAACTGAAATCTGAGCCCCTGGACTATAACATAATATAAGCGGGTCAGGGTATGCTCTGTCCCTTTAAAACATCAAACTTCTCCCAGCACTAAGGGCCTTATAAGCCAGGGTTTCTGGTGAGCTCCTGGAGCCCCTTAATCCTACCCAGAGTAGAACAGGTAGCCAAGCCTCTCTGGTGCACTTCTTCTCTGAGAGCTCCTTCCCCCTTGGCAGCTGACAGAGAACTCCCTTCTAGTCCCAGCCTTGGAGTTTATATTTGCCCAGGGCCCTGCCTCTTCCGGTCAGCTGACCGGGTACAGGTTCAGGCTAATTTACTCGTTAGCCTGTTGCCATAGTGACCTGCACCTGTGGGCTTCTGTCTGGCTCTTTGGGCTTTCTCCCTAGGCAGTTTCTGCTCTTATAGGAGCAGACACCTTAGTACCCAGCGACACAGCCCAGTGAGCTAGATGTGGCCTGTGGGCTGGTGTTTTAGTACCTACTGTACATCATAAAGCACAAGCTGGTGCCCAGTAGGATCACAGAATAGAATAATAGAAAATGAAGGTTGGAAGGGACCTCAGGAAGTCATCTAGTCCAACCCCCTGCTCAAAGCAGGATCATCCCCAACTAGGTCATCCCACCCAAGGCTCTGTCTACCCAGGGTTTATGGAGATGCCATCACCTCTCTGGGTAACCTTTTCCAGTGTTTTACTACCCTTTAAGTGAGAAAGTTTTTCCTAATATCCAACCTAAACCTCTCTTTTTGCAACTTGAAACCATTGGTCCTTGTTCTGTCACCTGACACCATTGAGAACAATGTAGCTCCATCCTCTTTGTAGCCACTCTTCAGGTAGTTTAAAGACTGCTGTCAAATCCCTGCTCATTCTTCTCCAGACTAAATAAGCCTAGTTCTCTCAACCTCTCCTCATACATCATGTGCCTCAGCCCCTTAATCATTTTTGTTGCCCTCTGATGGACTATCATCAATTCGTTCACATCCATGCTGTAGAGGGGGGCCCAAAACTGGACACAATACTCTAGATGTGGCCTCACCTGTGCAGAATAGAGGGGATTAATTACTTCCCTCGATCTGCTGACAACATTTCTACTAAGGCAAGTAGAGTGTAACCAATAAGCCTTTCAGCAAGACGTGAAGATGTTGCTGTAGGTATGAATCTGCCATAGATAGTAAGAGTTTCTTATTGTAATATAGTTGTGCACTGTAGAGCAAACTCCTTCCTTTGGATAGAAGAACCCCTGAGGTCTCTCTATAAAAGGAAATAAGGGGATCATTCAGAAAGTGTGTGACCCAGTGCTGTGCAGAGATTGTCATTGTGGTAGTTGTGCATGATAATATAATTGAAGGCTAAACATGGCAGAAGGAAGGTGGGAGGAGAGGAATCACTTGTGCTTGCCTCTTTCAGTCCTTCACTTTGAGAACTAGACAGAGGGGTATGGACTTGCTCTGACACTGGAGAATGTACCTGCAACTGGTTTATATGTCTGTAAAGTCCTTTGCACCCCTATCCTACTGTAAAAAGAGTAGTATTTAAAATGACGTAGATTAGAAGGCAGTTCAATGATTTCTTGTTTCTCATTTTTACATTTTTCTCAGCTGTTTGTGTGTGATACCAACAAACTCTAGTAGATATGTGCATCAGAAGAACAGTCTTTTTAACTATTGTAAAACTGGGATATTTTACATTTGAAATACCATGCAGAAAGACATTACTTGCATATGAACTTATTCTGAGATTGGCCTGGAGATAATGACAGAAGGATTAAATTTTTTAGATATTCATTGTGCTTCTCAACCTTCCATTTTACAGGCCTTCCTTTTAGAAATACACCACCTGTTATAAACTTTGTTTTGCTGCCTAAAAGTCTTTCTGTCTTTTTCAAAATGAATCACCATTTAAATTCTTATATCAAACAAAAGTTCATGTTGGATATGCAAGCCTTGTGATAGCTCCATTCTTGATATGTAGCTGTATGCTACATATACTTGGCTTTACTAAAAGTGTTCTATAAGATTGAGACCCTTGTACAGATAGAGAGTGCTCAACCAGTGAATCAAAATGGCTCATTATTTTTCATCAGTCACATGTGTGCTTACAGTCAATATCATCATAAAACTCTAACACTACCATAACATTTTTCTGTTTGAGTGCTGTTGTAGCTGTGATGGTCCAGGAGTTATGCAAGAGGCAAGGATTTTTTTGGGTGATATCTTTTATTGGACCAACTGTTTTGTTAAGTTCCTTACTTACCAAGGAATACTGAGACTTACTTTTCTCCAGGCTAAAAACAAAGGGCTGCTTTATTCAGGAAGAAACAACACCTAACTGGGAATATGAAAGTAACTCTGGAACAACATAGAGTAGAGTTCTAGCTCTCCAGCTCCACCCTATAATGGTAGGGACTAATAATCAATACTATAATTGCCCTATTACTACAGTCCTTCCCTCTTAATTTACAACCCGGACATACTCTTTCAAATAACTAGGAGTTCTCTGTTTTCTGGCTGGATAACACCCCTCCTCAGGAACAGGCTTCTCCTCTGGCCGGGGGAGTATATATCTGTCTCCAGTATCTCTCACCTCTGGACTAGGAGAGTTTGTGGATAGTTCCACATTACTGGGTTCTGAATTCTCAGTCATTCTACCCCATTCCGGGTCCTCCGAATATGTATCCTTCTCAAGCAATGGCTCTGGTCTGTCAGGTAGGTTGGTTTGTAAGCAGATGTGGTCCTGATGTTGTCTCACCATTTGGCCATTACTGACTCCAGTTTTAAAAGATAAGGGTCCTGTTTGTTCTTGGTGTGGCGGGCCAGTAGGGGGCGCTCCTGCGTTGAGCCACCCACCTCCCTGCGCCCGACCACCTTCCAGGCTCCGAGTGCCTCCCTTAGGGTGCCTCACGTCCAGCCAACCCCTTCCCTAGAGCACACCCGCTAGCCTGGGGTTCCCGCTGCCACCATCCAAGGCTCTGGACTCCCTTCTGGCTCTGTGCACCTTGGAAAACACAGGCCTGATCGTCCAATGGGTACTAGACCCAATACAAGCACTTGGGGCACTTCCCCAAGTCAGGGGCTTATTAGGAAAGTCTCCCTTAGTCCACAGACCTAAGGGGCCTCCTCGGCATAATTTAGACCCACCCCTCAATAAGTCTCCCACACCAGTCACAAGGAGCACTTTATTGATTACAGGGGGTAGGGTGGAAACAGGGTAAAAGGTAGAGCAGTATCATAGAAATATTACAGGAATATCAAAGGAATCCCATAGAGCAAACCAGGGTGGCTGAGGTAGCCGTTTAAACACGCATCTGAATTACTGAAGCTAAATATCTAATCGGATCTCGAGTAGCTTACTCACACGCATCATCCAGAGGTGGTTGGAGTGTCCTCTGGAGGCAGGGCACTTTTGGAGCATGCGGTGATGAGGAGAGAGCCAGGTTCAGATTCACCTGGATGACCGCATGGCTAATGGCTGCTCTTCTTCCTGGCCCAGGCCTTTTTATAACCTCTCTGCCCTCAGCAGCCCGGTCCAACCGAAGCTGCCAATACTGGAGATCCCCGCCGTGAGGGATTCAACCGCAGCCTCTCAGGCTGGTAGAGACAGATCTCTGGAGAGGGGCACCGACAGTAGCATTTCTGCCACACTTGGATCCTGCCTGGAATCCAAGTAGGTTGGCGGGTACTGAAATTTTTTGTGTAGACAGGATCACACCCCCCCAACACTCTCTCTTTAGTGAGATAATCATGATTGGGTGTTTGAAGGGTCTGCTTTTTCCACACTTCTTCCTCCATATTGGGATACAGTAAATCCAAATGAGCCCTGATCATCTTTCCCATTAATAGCTGGGCAGGGCTTATGCCTGTGGTAGTTTGAGATGTGACTTGATATTTCAAAAGGAATCGAGACAATTTTGTCTCCAAACTTCCTCTGGTCATTTTTCTCATCCCTTCTTTAAAAGTCCTCACAGCTGCTCTGCAAGACCATTTGAAGCCAGGTGGTATGGTGATGTATGAATGTTCTTAATACCATTTTTACTAAGGAGCTCCTTACATTCATGACTAGTGAAATTTGGGGCACTATCTGTGACCAATACCACAGGCAATCCATGTGTGGCAAATGTCTGCTGAAGTTTGTCACAGGTTGCATCTGAGGTTGTTGAGTTCATGGCGTACACTTCCAGCCATTTTGAATGAGCATCTATTATGATCAAAAACATTTTTCTATGTGCAGATGAAACCAAGACTGTTCTGGCCAGTCCCAAAAATGCAAGGGTGCCTGTGCTGGAGACTGTTGATGTACTTGACTTTGGGGGCAGTGCTTGACCCTTTTCTAGGTCCTCATCTAGGTGTGGCCTCCACACACAGCTGTGAGCCAAAGCTTTTATTTGGATAATGCCAGGATGTGCATCATGTAGTTCTGCCAGCACTTTCTTTTGTCCTTGAGGGGGGACTACAACTTGCATGCCCCACAAAATACAGCCATCCTCTATGCTTAGTTAGGTATTTCTGGTCCAAAAGGGCTGAAGCTTTCCTCTTGGATTCTCTTTTGGCCAGCCCTGTAAGGTGTAGCTCATTGCCCTAGACAGGATAGGATCCTGCCTAGTCCACATTTTGATCTGAGAAGCCTTCACTGGTGTCTGTTCCAAATGTTCCAACAGCAAGACTACTTCCCCAGTACGCTCTTCTGTAGGGGCTGAGTCCAATAGTGGTAGTCTGCTCAGGGCATCAGCATTCCCATGCTGATGGCCCACCTTGTAAAGAATCTTGTACTCATACGTGGCTAGGGTCAAAACCCATCGCTGTAGTCTTGCCACTGCCATAGCAGGAACTGCTTTATTTTCCTTAAATAATCCTACCAAAGTTTTGTGGTCTGTTATGATGATGAAAGCCTTCCCATACAGATACTGGTGAAACTTCAGGTAAAAAATAATAGCAAAACTTTCCTTTTCTAACTGAGAATAACCCGGTTCGCCTTTGTTTAGTGTCCTTGAGGAATATCCAGTGGGCCGTTCTTCCTGATCATTCAGTTTATGGGACAACATAGTATCTACTCCATAGGATGAAGCATCACAGGACAGGATTAATTCCTTGCTGGGATCAAAATGAGCCAAAAGCTTGGAAGGCTTTTTCTTGTCTTCCTCCCCGGTGCCATGGGGTTCCTCTCCTTAAGAGGTGTTGTAAAGTTTCTAAGAGAGCTGAAAGGTTTGGAAGGAACCGATGATAATAATTCAGCCTTCCCAGGTATGCTCGAAGTGCTGACATGTTTTGTGGGGCCGGTGCCTCTTCTATAGCTATGACTTTATCTGCCATGGGGTGAACTTTTCCCTTGTCGATCGTATAGCCTAAGTACTGCACTTCAAGCTTCTTGAAAAAGCATTTATTTTGTTTCAAATCTAGCCATGCTTCTTCCAGGTTTTGAAATAATTCTCTTGAGTGTTGCCAGGTGTTCCTTATCACTTTTTCCCAAGATGAGGATATCATCAATCCTCACCACTACCCCTGGAATCTCCTTTAAGAGGTTTTTCATTACCCTTTGGAGTATGCCAGGGGCTGATGAAACTCCATAAGGCAATCTGTTATGTTGGTACAATCCCTTGTGGGTATTTATTGTGGTGAATTTCTCTCAGTCCCCCTTGAGTTCCATCTGTTGATAAGCCTAGGACATGTCCAACTTGCTAAAATGTGGGCCTCCTCCAAGCACTGCTAGCAAGTCCTCTGTGCGTGGAATGGGGTAGTTGTCTAACTTAGAAACTTGATTGACTGTGACTTAATAGTCCCCACAGATATGGGTGGTTCCATCAGGCTTGGCCACTGGTACAATGGGTGTTGCCTCAGTTCTCTTTTTAAGGGCATATGGAACTCATCTGGTTTTGAAATACTTTGGCTGGCTGCCCTCTTGGATATAAATCCTAGCCTTTATTCCCTTCAGTGTACCTAACCCCTCTTGGAATAATGCAGGGTAGGCCCCCAGGATTTCTTTTATGGCTGACATTTCCTGTATGTCTAACTTACATATTTCTTCCCAATCTAGTCTGATTTTTTCAGCCATGTCCTACCAAACAAGTTTGGCCTTTCTCCTTTTACAACTAAGGCCTTTAAGGTTTTTTGTTGTTGTTTATGTAACAGGGACACTTACTGATTCTACTACTGTTTTCCCTAGTGTCTTTAGTTTCACTCTTGTCTTTAACAATGGACTCAGACCTGTTTTACACTGTTGATAAGTCTTTTCATTAACCACTGTGACAGATGCCCCTATATCTATTTCCATGCATGTGGGTTGCTTATTTAACTGTACAGTGACTGTGCAAGGTTCCACTTTATCCTCCATTACACAGTATACAATGTGTACCTCTTCATTTGCCTCCTTTCCCTTGTCCTCTTGTACATGATAAGGTTTTTGTGTTTTGCTTTCTTCCCTTTTCTTCCCTTTTCTTTCCTTTTTGCTTTCTTCCCTTTTCTTTGGCTTGACTTTGTGCAGCCGGATAGTCCCCCTTGCATTTTTTGCTAAGTGTCCCATCTTTCTGTATTTATAGCACTGGGACATTTTGTGTCTGCAAACTCAGGCTGAATGCATGCCTCCACAGCAAAAACATCTCTCCATGTGTCTAAATTTTTGTTGAGAGCTTTGCACTTGGTTTATGGGCTCATGTTGTGTTTCTTTATTGTCTAGCATAGACAATAAATCCTGTACATTTTTCACTGCTGCTTCCATGGCAGTTGCCACCTTTACAGCTTTGTCCCAGGTCAGGTCTCCATCTGCAAGTAATTTTTTTTGGATTTTTACATCACCAACTCCACAAACAGATCTGTCCTTCAACATATCCTCTAGGACATTTCCAAAAGACCAGTGTTCGGTTAGCTTTTTGAGCTCAGCAATATACTCTAAGATAGATTCACCTTCCTTCCTCATTCTGTTATGGAATTTGAAACTTTCTACAATAGTGTTTGGCTTTGGAGGGCTTCTCTCCCACCTTTCTTCTTCTTCCTTTCTTCTCACCAATTTAAAAAAAGAAAAGGGGTGGGGAGGAAGGGGTGTTTCTGTCAGACATCTCCTCCAATAAACTCTCCAAGGCTGGAACCATACTTTGTCAGCTTTAGCCTCGTGAGGCCTTGCCCGTGATTCCTTTTGTATTTTGAATGCTATAAGCATATTCATTTCAACAATTTGTGGCTAACTATTATAACATTTTTATTTTCCTCTTGAATCAAAGAACTTTTACTTAAAGCACCCACAAGTCTTGTGAAATAATGAAGGAAATGCTAAGTAATAATGGATTTGCTCTGCAACACAATATGTGATTCATCTGTAACAATGGAATTCAAGAAGCTAATTTAACACCTGGTTTCTCTGGGCATTTTTACATGCATTTTGAGATGCAGCACCAGATGCTTTAATTAAAAGCATCTGTGCGTCATGTGTATCAGCGTCCCTGTGCTGAAAAATGGCGGTAGGGCACTTTGCACTAAAGCTCACCAGACGTGTTTTAATTCAAAGTGCACCACCACCATTTTTTCAGCTCAGGGATGCTGATACATGTGACGTGGAAGGCTGCCAGAGTGCATCAGTTTCTGTGCTCCAGCAGACTCGATTAATCCAGTGTATCAAAGCAGGCTCCTCACACATCTACAGGAGCCCTTCGAGCCAAAGGAAGTGGGGTGGGGGGGAAGAATAGCATTTAAGAAATTTTTTATCAAGTAGCTGATGGTTAATTTCTCCAGAAAAGATTTATCGGAAATCTGACCTTTAAGTGTCCTAAATAATTTTTTCCCCTTCTATTTTCTTCTTGCTCTTGCCGTCTCAAAATATTTTATGAACAAAAGATCTTTAAATTGTTGCTGTAAGCAACAGGTGGGTGAGCAGAACACCACCGCAGGACACAGTTTTAGAGGAGTGTCACAATGACAGCCTGAGGAAAGGCTGCTCAGCAACAGCCTATGTGCAGGGATGCAGGACTTTCCAGTCCTTCACACACATGGTGACATTTAATCATAAGTGTAATGCTGAAGTTGATATTAAATCAACTTAATAGAAGAACTTAAATCTCTTAATAGAAGAGATTTAAAAAAAAAAAAATCTCTTTTCCTAAAAAGCTTATGAGCCGGGCCCAGTG
>NW_005842463.1:1059841-1062286 GCF_000455745.1 Alligator sinensis
GAACCTTTCCCTAGACCTGATAGTCTGACATCCCATAGCAGCTCACCGCAGTACTGGCCAGTATTGCTCTAGAGAGACTAGAATGGAATAGATTTTTCTGGCTAAAAAAAGACAACGGATACCTACAATTTTTCAAAAGGCCCTGGCTGCTGTGGCCAATGACAAAGTTTTTTGCACAATCCTATAATAACCTGTGGGGAAGGAGTGGGTGGAAGGAAGGGAAAACAAACAAACAAATAAAAGGATAGCTTTATAGAAAACCTGGATACGAGATTGGAAATGAGATGGATGTATTTTAAGGTAGGCTTTTCCCTTCCTGCAGTGGACAAGCAGCATAAGCAAGGGACAAAAGATAGTATCTGCCCCTAAATAGAACAAAAGTAAAGTGGTGAGAGGAATAAAGACCCAGTTCTTTCCAGTCCTTTACTAAAGAAGTAGTCTCATTCAAATCAACAAAATTACTTGGATAAATAATGACTACTTAATTGAATAAGAAGGATGGAATTAGTCTGCTAATTTATGCCTTTAGCACCTTGCATGAAATTATATAGAAAATTAAATTTTAATGAATTAAAAGGTTTTCAAAATAATTTCAGAATTTTAAGACAGTATTTTTTTCCCTTTGTGTTACAGGTATTGTGTGTCTGTGTGTTAACTGTAATCTTAGGATGTATATTTGGACTGAAGCCAAGCTGTACAAGAGATGGTAAATAATGTAATTGTTATTAATAATTTGACCAATTATTTTTTATAACATCATCTTGAAATGATCAGAGTAACATGCTGGCATTTCAGGGGAAGGGGATTTTGTAGCTGTAATAACTTCAGTTAGACCTGAGTGAATTTTTTTCAGATCACTTATTCGCCAAAAGATGGTGCCCATGCATAACTGAAACTATTTATAAATTTGGGTTGAATTTGGTAAATAATGGAAAAAATTCCAAAAATGTTGAAAAGATTCATTTTGGAATTTCCAAAATGGCATGGAGAGATATTCTGGGGCTAGATTTGTACTAAGGCTTATGAGCTGTTAAAAAAATTAAGAGGTCAAGGTGCCGTTCCCTCTTAATCTAACAGCCCTCTGGCTAGTGCAGTCATCTGGGGGCATGTCTATGCATTGCTGTATGGCAATGTTAATATTGTGATGTGTTTAGTACTTGATATGGGGAAATACTAAAACATGGCACAGTAGCTGCCCGTACTGTGGCATGTGGGTAGCACACTATTAGATTTACTGGCTGCATCTCCGTAGCGGCATGCTGTAGCCAGGGAGCATGCTGCTATGGCCACATAGCCAGTGATCACCTATAGACCTACATGATGGCAGCATCACCGTAAAGCACCGTATGGCGACGTTGTGTTTCACTATGTAGCTGTAGGGCAATATATAGACATGTCCTGGGAGAAGAAACCCTCTATCAGTGCCTTCTGATGAACTTGTACCACTTGCATAAAATAATTATTCATAGTGCCAGAGAGAAAAACTGATTCCTAAGCCTGGTGTTTAGAGCACTCACTTGGGAACTGGGAGATCCTAGCTGTAGGCCTTGCTTTGAATCAGAGATTTGAACCTAAGTCTCCTTAGGTGAATGCCCTAACCACTGCACTACTGGATAAAATGGGGAGGGGAGTGTCTCTTCTTTCTCAGTTCGGTGAATCGTAGCTAAGTCTACCATTACTTCCCCCTAGGTTTTGTGAAGTATGCTTCAGTTCCTCTGTGAAGTTAGACTTTTGTTGCCAAAATTCCTGACCTTTCATTTTAAATAATTATTATTACAAGGACATAAAATTGAGCTGTTTTGATTTAAGTCCAGTGCAGTAAGGATTATTGTATTTTGAGTCCCCAGCTTCTCATCTCTTCTCCCTCAACAAGTTTTCATTTAACTTTGATCCAAATTGTATTTTTTTCAGTTAATCACTGAACTGAAAAATCAATCAGCTTTAATCTGAACTACCAGCACATTAGTATGGGAACATTCCTAAGGCAATTCCTTTTAGTTTTTTTTTAATTAATTGGGAAAGATCTGATTTTTCCAGTATAAACATTTCTTAGATGGGAAGTCTGGAGATGCTATTCTAGGAACTGGAACAAGTGAGGAAATAGCTTACCTTAAGGGAATGAGTAAAATGTCCTTGAAACTTTCTTTTTAAAATTAGAGCTATGTTAACTTGTTTTTTTTCTAGTGAGAAGTAGAACCAAGTTCACATGCTCTCTTGGCTTGATTCAGGAGACTGAGTCAACTGAAGGTCTCATGTCCCTCAGGGTAGTACCCTAATTACCAGGCTAATGGGGTTATTCTAAGGTTGGTCTCCCTCATTTCCTCCTTTGTGAACAGGTCAAAATACTTAATCATTGAAACAAAGATCAAGAATGGGAATGGCTCTCTCTCCTGGTGGTTAGAGTGCCTGCATAGGAGGAGGGTGACATAGGTTCCCAATTCCTGC
>NW_005842463.1:1062317-1119695 GCF_000455745.1 Alligator sinensis
AATTATTTATACAAAGTAGAAAAACATCATGAGATAAGACTGAGAGTTCCTTTACTATGCTAGAAATCTGTAGCTTTCAGATTTCTATGCTAGAGAAGAGAATTAAACAGTCTCTCACATTCTCAGTTTGTGTTCTAACCACTAACAGATAAAATAGGACAGCCTCTGTATCACTGTTGCAAATCTAGCTCTTCATTTCCGTTTTTTTTTCATGCAACTGCCTGAAAATGAATGTTTAGTTTCAGATTGATTGGGGGTTTCAGTTCAGGCACACAAAAGAGTTTCATGTTAGTAAGAAAAAGTAAAACATTTGAAATTGATTTTATCGCAATCTGGGTGCATCTAAATGTTCATTAGTGTGCCATAGTTACTGCACATTAAGTTTACTACTTGTATAATCAAGTACTAAATCAATATGTAGTGAGTGGTGTTACTGCACAGTAGCACCAACGCACATCTTTTTAGTGATGCTACTGTGCAGTAGCCTAATAATACTGTGCAGTAGCATAGTAGTACTGTTTCTGCTGTGACATGCTACTGTGCAGTATTATTAGGCTACTGCACATATAGCATCTTGTGTACATGTACACTTTGTTCTTTCTTTTTTTTTAACATTCCCCATCTCCAGAATCAATTCCTTGCTGAGTCTGCTTTAAATTGTGGAATATCTTATCTGTGTCATTCACTGCATTGATTTTTATTATTATTGTTGACCTGTTGATGAATCCAGTATTCCAGTTGACATCTAATATTGTCACCTATTCCAGTCAAAACCTGTAAAGGCCGTTGTTTTGAGAGGACATTTGGAAGCTGCCGCTGTGATGCTGATTGTGCCAAACTTGGAAATTGCTGCTTAGATTTTCAGGAGACATGTATAAAGCCAGGTAAGGATAAAGAGTTTTTGGAGGTAGAGGGGCATAATTACACTACTACAGTATGAGGCAACTCCACTATTGGGCAGACAGATCACCAGAAGCTACTGGCATCTTTTGCACCCTGTTTCCTAGACCTGATCTGAGTAGGAAAGTGGTTTAAAAGCAGGTGATTTGTCTGTGTTATTGCTACCACCATTGCTACTATTTGTGGACTGCAGTGATTACTACTTATAGTGGCTCCTGACAACCCAAAGCAGGTATAGGGACCCTATTGTGGTAGTCACTGGGTGCATCTATATGAGATGTTTACTGCACAGTTGACTAATTATCTGTACCCTAAACATCTTGACGTCTATGCGTGCACCCCTATTAGGTTGAAGTAAACTAATTTTCATAGCAGGATAGTACTTGTATTTCCAAGTGAAATGTATTTACAAGTTCTATTCTGCTGGGGAGTAAAAAACTGCAGCAGCATACGTGTTGATGCTGCCCAGCTGCCCAGAGCACGAGGGTGCTTTAGTGCAGGGACTGCCTGTTGGCTAGCCCTGCACTGAAGCTCCCTCATGCCCCAACCAGCCCCTCAGCAGCACACTGATCTGAGGGTAGCAGTCCCAGGTTGGCAGGCTGACCCCTGGAGCCCTTTGCCAGCCAGGGCTGCTCCACCTGGGCTCTACATGCTGCATCTGAATAAACTGTGGAGCTTATTGCTCCAGAGTTAATTGCTCATCGTGCACATTCAAACGGTACACCCGGGAGCAATTAACTCCAGATCAACACGCTCCGCAGTTTGCACTGTAAGTGCTTGTGTAGACATGCATTGTACAGACAAATAACAAGCTTGTTCTTGCTCCAGTTGGCTTGCAATCCTAGCTGTATGATCATGGCTCTCTCACAAATCTTCTGCATGCATGTGGAGGCATTGTGTTGTTGGTCTGGCTTTTCACCTGGCCCAGGAAGCAGAATGTATGTCTACATTGCTGCTGTGGTGCTCTTGAGGATATCTTCAGCAATCAGGCCCCAGGCATCTGTGCCTATTTCTCATGTGCAGAACCTGGAAATGAGCCTGTGAAGCCCTCTTCTTATCCAAATCTTCTTATCTTCTGCCGTCTTCTTATCCAAATCTTCTTATCTTCTGCCCTCTTCTTATCCAAATGAATATAAGATTCACAGACGCTGGTCCCCTTCATCATCACAGCTTCTCAGTTTTTACGTTCCATTTCTCCTCTGCTTGAATACACAGCAGAGGCTATATTCTGACTCAGGCTGTCAGATTGACTGTTCTGTCACATTGCCACAGCCTATGTGGGAGGAAAGTAGAAGAATGGGATAACAAGAGGAACAGAATTTAGCAGAAAATCTACAGTCACTTATCCCCACTTATTGTTATTTTCAGAAAAAACAATAGTGTTTAGATTCATGCACTGAAGGTGTTGCTCTCTATTTCAGTATTTAATCTTTAAGTAAAACATCCACAAATCAATGGCTTTAAAACCAGACAGTTCAACTGAGTTCAAACTGCTTCTGCAGAGAGCTTTAAAACACTTTCTAAACTGCATTTATCTTACGCATTTCTGATTGTTATTGTAAGCTTATATAAATTAATTCCCCATGCCTGCACCCCACTCATTAGCTTACTTGAATTACTTTAGTTAAGTGAGGACCAGAAAAATGTTTTTTGCCATTAATTCCATAGGTCTAAATTGTAGTCTCCTTCTCATGAATGCAAGTTTAGAATTGGGCGAATTATTCCAGACGTATACCACTGACTGTGAGACGAGAATCCAGTCCATAATTATCAACCTCCTAACGACTTTGTTGGAGCAGGAAGGGGAAATTGCTACTCTTATTAATGATATGAGAATAGCTAACAATGTCTTTACACAGAGATAGTCTTTGCCTCTTCCACAGCTAATGCCTTTACCAAGCAAATGTACTCTAGTGAAATATCACATATTTAATCCCATTGACTTCAAGATGTCTGCTTGAGTTTACAGTTAAGCATATGTATCCAATATTTATTGAAGGCGTGTCTTCAAATGATATTGTGCATAGAAGTATTGTGTTGTAAAATAGCAGTATGTTCTCTGATTTATGGAAATAACTTTACTGAAGTCAGAGATTCAGCTAATGTCAGTAGGCCATAAGATTGAACTTGTGTACTATCTCAAATATCAATGGAAATAAGTATATGCTTATTAAGTGTTCCTTGAATCAAGGCTAGAATCAATGGTAACATTTTTCTGAGTAACTTAAATGGGAGCCAAGCTAGCTTTATAGTTTATTGTTTTTGTCTAAGTATTTCAGCCATGGGTTTTCGTTTACTTTCTTTTCATTTTTTAAAATTATATTTACTAGATTAAATGAGCTTGCTATGAAAGATAAACATGTCACATTTAAAGAATCCATTAAAGGAGTCTTCTGTTGTTTTTTACTGGTCTGTGATAGATAACCACATGCTGAGTAATTGTATGCAGATGTCCATGCATCTGGGTTATTATTTAGATATGGGTGTTATTGCTTTCTGAAAGGCCCAAATCTGCTGTTTTTCTGCATGTGAGAGACACTTCAAAACTCTTTGCATATTCATTGGGGAACATAATTTAATCCTACATTTCTCAATTACTTATGTATTTAACCTAGAAATAAAATGGTACTCTCTCTGCATTTAATTTTTCGTTGTAGCTCAAATATGGACCTGCAATAAATTCCGGTGTGGAGAAAAAAGGCGACCAGAGTATCATTGCTCCTGTTCAGATGATTGTGTGGAAAATGATGATTGTTGCTTCAATTACTATGCTGTTTGCCAAGGTAAACACCCATTCTGCCAACTTCTTAATGCATAGAATTTGCTTGTCTGAAGGAGAGAACATAAAAGTTATGTCACGATATTAATTATAAATATTCTAGGTCCTAACAATGCCTAGGCCCTAACAATGCAATGCTTAACTGAAATAATTATAGCAGTTATTAATGGCTGAGTTGCTAATGGTTGAGTTATTAATTATAGCAGTTATTAATGGTTGAGCAGTTATTAAAAGTTGGTCTGGCCAACTTTTTATTATTCGCTGCTAAGTTCTTGCTATTAAAATTACAGTAAGTAATAGTAAGCCACCTGATAAATCCTCACCTCATTCTGATGTTGTGAAGGCTGAATACGATTTTTTAAAACATAAATAACCATAGAACCGATACACTTAATTTAATATGAAAGCTATATTATATTCCTTTGGACTAATTAACCTTGAACAGCAAATAGAAAACATTAAATCATTTGAACTAATTGAGAAGGAATATATCAATCTCTGGAAAATAATCTATGCTCTTGTGTTTTAAGGAGAAAAAAGTTGGGTGGAAGAAAAATGTGAGAACATTAATGAATCCCAGTGTCCAGCAGGGTAAGGATATTCTCTTTGTTTTAGAGTTCAAATTTAATTTTTTTTAAAGTTAACATTTATCTTGGTGAAAAATTCCCATATCATCAGGAATCTTTGAATAACAATGATCATTTATTATAATTTTACAACTTCCAAATGTCTTCCAATAACATTACAAATATAGATATTTCCAAAAGTTTTCCCTTGATAAAGGGTTTGGTGTACAAGAACCATTTATTTGCCACCTTCCTTAACTACTGAATGTTACAAAGTGAATACCTTCTATTTCCATCTCACCAAATATGATTTAAGGTAATACAGTCTTCATTATGGTAAAATGATAGACATTCCGTACTCATAAACTAAAAATAATTATGCCTTATGGGTCCAGTTTGGTTTCCATTTAAGTCAATAGAAGTTTTGATCTTCATTTCATCTAGAGAAGAATTTCCTATCCAAGAGCCAGCCAAGGGTCTGATGCACAAATATCTAATCCCATCATGGGCAACACAACACCCAGAAAAAATGTCCATTTTTTGTCTCAGGTTCTCTCAGGCCACATCTCCCTAGAATTGCTCTAGTGGGGCTGTGAGAAAATCCATTAGAGTATAATTTGGGGATGGGGGAGAAATGATTATTTCTCCTTCATAACCTGTCATTCCTGGTTGCAGTATGTGAAACATATACATGTGACTCACCTGCAGCCTGGCACCATGTTTTCCCCCTGGTTTTTTTGGTTTTTTTACCAGAGGCTGCTGGGAAGCCCAAAGAGATTATCTCTCTTATAGTCTCTTTCCTTGCCAGAGCAGAACAAGGAAAAGGCAAACAGAAGCATGATGAATGCAGGTGGCACCAGCAGCAAGTAGCCCTGTTGGTGGAGCCAGGAAATGAGAGACCTCAGTGGTAAATAGCTCTCCTCATTTTGGCTAAGTACAGCCAGTCAAAAAGCCTGAGGCTGAATCTATTCAGTCTTTGCAGGTTAGTCTAAACTGCACAGATTAAATTGAAACAGAAGTGAACACACATTTACCTTTGATTCAGGAAATACAGCCACATGCCTGCAGTGGCTCAGGCCAGAAACTGGGGGGCACTAGAGCATGGCTCTCTGGCTGTGAGTTCACTTCCTCTTCCTGCTGCCCCCAAGGTCTCTGGGATTTGCAGAATCAGTCCAGAATCACAGCAGCAGGACTCTGCAGGGTTGCTCATCATTTCCTCTTCCTGCTTCTAGGTGCCTCTGAGATATGTAGTCCACAGTCATAGCCAACAGTAAGTTTGAATGGGGGAAGGTGTGTTACAACCCCCATGTTTGGCCCCAGACCTCAGCTGGGGTTTGCCTGGGGGGGTTCAGACCCCTCCACCCCCATAGACTAGGCTGCATCCCCAGTCAGGCTTGCCCTCCCCCCACACCTCCTTGTCAGCCAGCCCTCACTGCTCCACCTAGGGAGCAGACAGCACTGTACAGCTCAGGGCTGGAAAGCATGCTGGAATACTCTGATTTAATTTGAACCAGGAAGGGGTCTGGGTAGGGTGGCCAACGCCTTTATATCCTTTATTTTTCTCTTCAAAAAACCTTTTTGTCCTCTATTTTCTTTCTTCAAGACAAAAAATAGAGGAGATAAAGGCATTGGGTTTCATATCAATAGAGGACATAGGACAACTGGACTGTCCTTTATATTGGCCACCCTAGCGTCTGGGAGAGAAGTTTCATAAACTGGTTTGACCCAGTTCAGTTAAGTCTGATACTACATTCAACCAGGTTTATCTTAAATCAGGTTCAGCCATTTTGAAACTGGTTTATGTGCACCAAACTTCTGTTCTGTTACAGGTTTAAACCAGTTTCTGATCATTTAAACCTGTTTATGTGTAACTTCTGTCCCTAGTCTTTGGGTCCCTTCTGGCTCTTTTTTCCTCTATTAGACTTTTTGCTTTCCAGCCAAACTCAGCCTAGTAAAGTCTCCTACTGGGAGAGCCCTTGTTTCCTAGACAGACTCCCCAGTCCCTAGCCAGTTCTCAGCTGCCATCTCCCCTGAGCCAGATAGAGCTGCTTCCCCAAATATCACCCATGCACGTACCTCTGCACTCTCAGATATCCCAGAACCCACTTACTCCCTGTACCCTTAGATTCAGCCACCTCTGACAAGATCCAGCTAGACAGCGCTCCAGAATGCCAGCAGTCCTAGACACCTGCTAGCACAGTCTATCTATTCCAGCACACCTAGAATTTCTATTTATCCCAGCACATCTAGGTAGTTTCCCACCTCGCTACTTGCCCCAGCCCTACAGTTGTAATGTTATTGGTTGATCCTTCTGAGCTTTTTTCTAAGGGAAAAGAGAGTGCAACAGCAAAAGCCAACTGCACTGGTTTCACTGTCTCCCTGGGTTCACTGTCATTCCTGGGTTTGTGGTCACAAGTGACATGCTGTTTCTCTGCAGGCACACTTGCTTCCAGAGAAGTAAAATTTCCTTAATGATTTCCCAGTAATAAATACCATCACACACAAACACATTTCTCATATTCCTTTTGCTTCTTCTCAGACCATGGTTCTGTGTGGAAGGCCGGGAGGGTGTGATTTGAAAATTATCTAAAATGTGGAAATTGCTTCCTGAGCCAGTGATTCTCAACAAGGTTGCCATGTCACCAAGGGGTATCTTGAGATCCTTTCAAGGGGTCCCCACAGGTGGCCGCACAATGTTATCAGTGTTATGTGTGCAAACATGATTCACAAGATTAAACCCAGAGGTTTCAAATAGAAATGTATAGCATTAAGACATGTTGACTTTTTATGATCTTTCTGACTTCTTTGCAGCACAAGATAGCTTTATTATTTTTCTGTGGTCCAAAAACAAGTAAAAACGAGGAGCTGAAATTTTCCAAAGGGTGCCTCGAGTTTAAGGAGATGTCTCTTGAGTCTAGAAAGGTTGCCACCACCTTAAATAAAGTACATACAGTGTCACAAGCAGTGATGTCCAGAACTTACCAGCTGCGTTTATTAACAATTACTTATGTTATAGATTCCACCATTATAAGATGTCTTAATGTCTTAATGTTCTCTAAGCTTTCAGGACTAAGTCAAATCTATCAATAAGTAAAGCTAATTTTGAAATATTAGAAGAACCTCAGCAGTGCATCTGCAGATCATTTACTTGAGATTCTGTAATTTTGCCATTGACATGTATTTTGGGAATGACTCTTTGCTATGAGCACCGATTTCTGAACCCAAAACAGCTGCTTTGTATTTCTGATCAAGATACGATTTACATAGTGTTGAGATTGTTGTCTAAATGGTCTACAAAGTCAACTATGAAGTCAGGAGATTGTTTTTTCTCTCAAAAATCACATTCACAGACCCTGAAGTACCATTTGCTGTTACCAGCAGGTTCTGGCATTGGGATCTAATGTGGGCTGGATGTCAGTGAGCTCTTGTCGTGCTCTTTCTGAAAATGGTATACCTGTTAATGAAATTCTTTGCCCATTTCTTCCAAAATTGTTCCTATTATGTGGACTATGTAATATCAAATTTTTTAAATGCATTTGGAAAATGCAGCATAACTGGTGGAAAACAATTAACTGACCTTTGTAAACATGCAGTAATTAGAATTTGCCTTTCACACTGGCAAATCTGTGATGTCAGTAGAGCTCACAATATCTCTAAGATGGCATGTGTACTCAGTGACCATATGGCATGTGGCTACGACTCCACATTGGACCTGATTTTTGCATTCTTCATGCTAACTACATTCCCATTGTTAAGGAGTTAGGCTGCAGACCTGTGACATCAACAGTGGGCATGCTGAGTGCAAGTTAAACTGTCAGGGGAAAAAAAAGATCTGCATCTCAGGTATGTTTTTGCCTGAAATCATCAAATTAATCTTTAAATTGAAGTGAACTGTAAACTATGGCAGGTTTACATCGGACTGTTACCTTTGCCTAAAGGGGTCCCTGATTGTGCTGACTGAAAAATTTGAGACTGAACAATTTTCTATTGCAAAGTGCAGTTTTGTCAAAATAGTGATATTCTGCAGGTATTAGTTGATTTCAAGTAAATTGTTGATGGAGAGTTATAAAAACTTTTCACATTTTTATTTTGATAATGTTGAAATGTTTTATTTTGATGAGGCCAAAACATTTAATATCAATTTTATCACTTTATTTAATTTGCTTTAGAAATACATAGTTAATATGTCTGATATAGCGTCTTGGCATTATTGAAACAAAAGGTTTTTATATTATTGGAAAGCAACATTTTGACAAAAACTATTCTATGTAAGTAAAATATTTCAGTTTTTCCTAATTGATCCTTTTAGAATGTTCTGTTTTGTTGTAATTTCCTGCGAGTCGGAATATATGGTTTCTATTTAGCTCTAATTTTCAAGCTCTGCTGTTTCTCATTGTGCCAGGGAGGTGCTCAGTTGAGCCAACTGACAATCTGGAGGCTTGAGGGTGAATTTCTGATCAGGTTTCAGAGGCAACTCAAGACAGTTGGTCCCAGCTGGAAGTGAACTGCATACTGCTGGATTTTACTGTTTAAATGAAGGGATTGTCACCCTCAGTACTAATTGGAAGGCAAAGCAATAGCATAACATGGAAGAGCTACCATTTATGATTTGTACTTTTTCTCCTTGGGTTTTGAGCTCACAGCATGGAAGAATAAGTGTCTAGAGTCTTTTACCAAAATGGTTTCCATTTGGGTTAAACCAGAAATTCTGGTTCTATGGGCTGGATCTGGCCAACAGCCAGAGATTGATGACTTGTGGTATAGTCACTGGCAGTGCATGAAGCTTTTTTGGCCGACATGCCAAAGAGCTCCAGTCCTGTTTTAGAGATACAGAACAAAAAAGGATGAGATAATAAATGCACCTTTATGTGCAGTTGATTTTTGTCATCTCTGCTAAGACATCTAACATGTGATAATAAATTTAGCATCCATAAAACTAGAAGCATGAGTCCAAATTCCTGAATATCTTAGAAATCCACATTAATGTGAATTTCCAGCCATATCAGGTCACCCTAAGATCAGATGTATGATGGTTCAAACTGCTTCTAAAACTTATTTAGCTGAACTATTTTTAAAAATGTCTATAAAACATTCCCAGTGAAGACATGGCTCTATTACCTAATTAATCTTCTGTTGAATAAGACTGTATTTCTGATACCAGCTAAAAGGAGTTTAATAGAATGATTTAGATGTAAGCATTGTCTCATACCTTACCAAGCGCATTATCATCTCTTTCCAAATAATCAATAATGGGCTTGAAATATGTTTTTGCCATTTTGCCATGTTCTGGCTTTATAAGATGAGGTGGAAAATAAGATGCAGCCTACAGTATTTTAATGGTATTTCAGTACTGCACCTGTACATGACTTCCCATTAAATCTCTTTTCTCAGTTAGTCTGTAAGGTGAAATTTACCCTGCTTTCTACTTACCTCTAAACTTCAAGACCTGGAAGATTTCAGGCAAAACTTTTTGAAAAGATGCCAGGAAAACTGTTGATTAACTAATTGCTTAATTTCTAATTGTTCAGGTTTACAAAACCCCCACTCTTACTGTTTTCCTTGGATGGCTTCAGAGTAGAGTATTTGCGTACATGGGGTGGACTTCTTCCTGCTATCAGCAAATTACGTAAGTAACTTCTTTGTCACGTGGCAATGTGCTAGACAAGGCTTCCCATGAAAGTTACAAATTCTTGCCAGTAAAAAGGATGGTGATTGCAGCAAATGGTGCTCTTAGGGCTCTGGCAACTCTTTAATTTTGTAGTGCTACAAATTTTGTATAGGGTACAGGAACAGTTAAGGCTGCTGGCATGATAGTCATTTAAATCAGTTAAATAACAGGTCCCCTCCCAAACCAGGTCTGTAGCTTAACAGATGTGGCAGAAAATTTACATTTTGTTTCTACTTTATCTAGTCTATTAATAACTAGCATGTTATTAATATGAAGAATTATAGATATAAAACAGTGCTAGTTCAGAGATAAGAGAGTGTGATTTTACTTTATGTTAGCCATGTCTACCCAAGATGCTTACTGAGCAATAGCTCATTACTACTATGCTGTAGCATTGCTGGGCATGAACTGTGATGTGATGCTGCAGCACAGTAGTAATGAGCTACTGTTCAGTAAGCGTCATTAGGTAACCTTGCTGGTTACTGTGCAGTCATTTAGTACTTGGTTATGCAAGTACTAAATGAATGAGCAGTAACAACTGCGCAATCAGCTTCTCATGTAGACATGGCCACTATGCGCCAAGACCACTCTTAAATTGAGACAAAAATCTTAGTTGCATCTGGCATCTTGCAGAACACTTTAATGTGTTTAATTTTTACGTGTGTCACTGGCATTCATGGGGTTTGTCATATTGTAAAGTTTAAGAACATACAAACATGTTTACAAAGTGAAGGCCTAAATTCCCGGTTGGCAGCCAGTGCCTTACAGTAAAATACACAAAGAACAGTGCAGGATAATTGGTTCTGACAGAATCCTTAAAACATCTGAACACATTTGTTTGACAATTGATGGGAGACTGTCAAATGCGTTCAATTTTTCAGGGCACATTTAACCACTTGTAGCCCTCATTGTTGTCTTATCGGTATTCACGAGATCTTCCTTCAGGGTAGATACCTGCAGCACATCATTCTAAAGTTGCCTTGACCAAGGGTAGAGATGAGTTTTTTGCACATTATACAAACATATTCCAAAGTGGAGGTAACAATACAAAATGAAATATTTGTACAGACATCTGTGGCATGTAGATTTGGGTGGAAAGAAGGTGGTTGTAGATTTCTCTTGGCTTTAGTTGTTCAAATAATGTTTTTGAACAAAACCTTCATTTCTCTTTGGCACAGAACTATAGGAAACAAATCCAGTAGTATAGAAGACAAAGAAATACAAAAAAGTCCTAGTCAAAATCCCCTAGGATTTGGGATACCCCCACCTCCTCCCTCTTTCCCCTGCTCCAATTTAAAACAAATGTGGGGGAGCAGCCAGGGCAAACCTTTATCTCACAGCACCAGACAGGGCTGCCAACAAAGATTTGTCATTACAGGAAAAAGTACTAGTGAGGATGTCTTTTATTACACATTAGAACATGTATTGTGAGTTTTAGGAGACAGGTTGCCTTGTTTGTATTTTACTTAAATTAGTTTTCCTGGTAGTGGTCTAATCCAAAACATATTAATATCAATATGAAACTTCCCAATAGATTAATGTCCCTTAGATCTGACATCTGGTTTGCAGGTCAACCGGCGAAGCAAAATAACACATGAGATGTGTGAAGCCTGCTGACATCTGTATTGTATTGAATGTGCAAGAAGAGAATGATTATTTTTCTGTTTTATAATCTGTGCACATGCTTTGGATTGATTTGTCAGATCGTGAAATTTAGTTTCATATATATAATTTCTGGTTCTTCCTTGGTGCTCTTTAGTCCTACAAATTAGGACATGAGTTTGGGTGCTGATTTTTAGATAGATAGATAGCTAAATAGATAGATCGATTTAGGCACCTCATTCTGGAATCAAGTACTTGACAATCTGATAACTGGAATGTGCTCTCACACTAATATAAGTTGTGCATGATTTGTTTTAAAGACCCACAGCTTTTTGGGAAGAATATAGTTACACTTGGAGCAAAGAGTTATTCTTTTTATGAGATACGCATATAAATTAAAAGGAAATTAAATAGCTGATTGTCAGATGACAATTGGCAGAGAACTAGAGCAAGAGCTGCTTATAACTCTGTCCAAAGCTACTTTATTCTCGGGAACTTGCAGACAGAAATAGCTAATAGTTCTCATACTACTAAATGATCTCATCAGGTGGCAGGTCTAATTGGGATCATGCAATTTCTTATGATCACATCTGCCCGTAGTTTGGATTATAAAGCCAGGTTCCATGGCTACTGAAGTCAATGGTAAAACTCTCATTGACTTAAATCATGAAGAATCAGACCCATTAGATGTATCTAGAATTTCTACAACTAGCTGTTACATTTGTAATACTTATATTTAAAAACAAAATGAAATGGGAGAGCCAAAAGACTTCAGAATACAAGTTCTGCTAGAGTGTAATTTAAAAAATGAATTAATATATAATTGGAACTTATTGGTTTCTCTCTTTTCTAATTTTAAATTTTTTTTCCTTAGAAAAATGTGGAACATATACTACCAGCCTGAGACCTGTTTATCCAACAAAAACATTTCCCAATCATTACTCCATTGTCACAGTAAGACCATCTTATGGCTTTTTTCCAGGAAGAGATATTGTTCAGCTTTAATCATTTCCAAGGGAAATAGGAGTTTATTTTTTGTGGATTATCAATATATCTATGAAGAATATTTAAGAATTCCTCAAAGTAGAAGTCACACATATTCTTTTCTCTTCTTATTTCGACTGTGGCTTGGGGTATGATAGTAACCATATAAAACTGCTATTTTGTGGTTAAATTAAATCGATCCAAATAAGTAATGCCTATTGTTGAGTACCAGCTGCAATAATTTCTATAGGTTCATAAATTGGTATGCTCCTTCACCTTGTCACACATTTGGCCATTGGGATAGGAACAGACTAATTTCTCTGAGATGTCAGCTTTATTCCCCTTCTTTAGAACAGAAAAAGTGATATGAAGTAGAGAGGGGTCTGGAATCAATATAGAAATCTGAATATCTCTCAGATTCTGTGTGTGGGGATAACTGAGATTATCTGGGATCTGAATCTGTTACAAATACAACCCAAAGGGTAGAAGCCTCACAAAATGTGCTCTTGTAAGGTTTTTCTCCTCTGAGTACATTATACTGGAGGAAAAATAAAGCAATTAAAGAAACCTTCCAAAATTGAATTGCCTCTTAACGTTCAGTTCACCACCAGACTCTTTCTGGCTTTATGTATAGCATACAGAATTTGGAAAGTCCTATGAATGGATTTACTGACTTTCTTGTCTATGTCATTATTTCTTTGGGGATAGCAGGAGGCAGGTCAGTTGCAAAGTTCTTGGATTTTACCATTTTATTAAATTTCTTTAATCCTTTTGCATTTGCAAATTCAAGAATGTGACACAGAGATAATCTTGCCCAATGACTATGTAACAGTGACCTCAACCCCAGCATTCTGCCCTGTCACTGCCTCAGTTTCTTCACTTTGATATATGCCAGGAGAGCCAATTCAGTAAAGGTGCATATGATTTTAACACACAGTCTGAAAAATAGTGCAGTACATTTATGAGAAGCTTCAGTCGGTATTTTAGCCTGGCTGTAGCAGTGGAAGGTGATGCTGTTAAATCACTCTAACTTGTTGAAGTGATAGAGTGCAAAATATGTATGTACTCTAGAAACATTTTAAAAATGACACAATTTTAATTACAGGGGCTGTATCCTGAATCCCACGGTATAGTTGATAACAAGATGTATGACCCAAAAAGAAATGTTTCCTTTACACTTAAAAGTGCAGAGAAGTTTAATCCACAGTGGTACCAAGGAGAGCCTGTAAGTATTTATAAATAAAATATTGCTGCCAGACACACAAGAGCCAGTTATGTCATATACTTGTTTCTCCTGCATACAGGGCGATAATAGGATTCAAGGTCACAGGGAATGCTACCCCGCCAGCCAACAAACATTGCTCAACATAACTACTTGATTATATTGTTGCTATTGTAAAATGGAAAATTAAACTGTGAAATGGATGCTAAAGTAGCTTAAATATATCTGCATGATATGAACTTTACTGTTGTTTTTTCCTTAGTGATATTGTGTTGAGTAAACAATGTAATAAACTAGCATGTCTTTATTAATGAGGCTCCTTCATTCAGATTAATTGTCTTGGCAGTTCCTCCCAGTTCAGAATACTTTTATTTTTCTTCTATATTTTTGCCAAAAATGGGTGGCAATCTGCTGCTGAAGCTGCTATATCATATCATAAAAAGCCATCCAGTGGTCCCCACCCTTCAGCTGCAGCGAACATAAATGTTGACACCCTTCCTTTTTGCCTGGAGAATAAGATATTAGAAATAAATAAAGCAACGACTGGCAATGGTTTGTGCCTATTCTTTCTTCTGTGCCTTTCATTACTGTTGTTTCTAACTATTACTTTACCACCTTATTCAATCCATTTCTGTTTGCCCTCTCCCCACTTTTTATTAGTTTCATCCACTTCATGTTATCTCTCAAGATCCTGCAGAATTGTCCAAAATTCAAAAATCATGATTTGGGCCACAAAAATTTTCTTAGCCTTCTGGGGCAAAGGAGAAAAATGTTTATACATCTTTCTTATGACAAGCAAACTTTCAAATATTGAAAATTGCCATGATGTTCTCTTGTTATCCTCCTTTTTTCTATACAAAGTTCTCTTATCTTTGTTTTTTTTATAGAGGTTGTTTTTCAGCTGCTTTATTTTTATAGTCTTCTATAAAGTGCAATGCCCAAACTGGATATTGTGCTTAAGCTGAGGACGACTAATGCCAAATAAAGCAATATAGTCACCTCCCAGGTCTTGTATATACCGCCTGTGTTAGTGCAACCCAGGTTTGACCCTGCCAAATGTCACAGAGCCAGAAAAAAACGTTTTGAGATGTACATTCACACAGCTATTTCAAGGACCTTCACAACTATTTTGTTTTATTTCATAGATCTGGTTGACAGCTATGTATCAAGGTCTAAAAGCTGGCACATATTTCTGGCCAGGATCAGATGCAAAAATTAATGGAACTTTTCCAAATTTGTATAAAATATACAATAGGTATGTAAAATGACTATTTTGTGGGAAGGGCAATAAATTGCATATAATTATATATACTGTGTAGGATATTCTTCTTTTTTTCCTGCTTTGGCTCAGCTTTTGCAATAGTCCAGAGAAGAGTAAACATGTCTGACTGCTTACTGGTACAGTCCCGCAAAGCTGTAAAAAAAAAAAAAAGAAGAAGAGAAATGCTCATTAGAAGAGCCTATATTTTATATTATGCATATTGTATGCCTACATAAGGAACCTACTATCCTGTACCATGCGTTACAGGTGAAAGCTGTTCTGTTATAACTGTTATATTTCCACCCACCTAGAGTGGTATAAGTTAAGTAAAACTATGGTAACTTTAACCCTGATTCATTCAAGGTGAAGATTACAGTGATTTAGCCCATTTATACTACTATAGGTGAGCTTGCATATTAGGGCTGTGTGAAAGGGCTATCTTTTGTTTCGGTTTCGGAGGGATAGTGATTCATTTCAGTGTTTCAGATCCGCTTCGATTCAGCCAAATCTGTTTTGGAGTTTTGACGCTGTTTCGGCCATAGGCTATAATGAGGAATCACTAAAATGCCTATAACTTTGTCATTTCTTGCCTGATTCAGATGAATATTGCCAGGATGGTAGCCTGCCAAGTTTCAAGGAAATAAGTGCAGGGGTTTTTATGAAACTGTACCTCAAATTGTTCAAAGCAAAACTGCTGTCATCCTGCACATAGATCCGGGGATCTGCGTCCCCCAAGAAGAGTCCAGCATAGCCTTGCAGCCCTCCCAAGGGGTGCAGGCCCCTGGATCTGTGTGCGGGATGACAGCAGGCTGCTGCTGCCAGCTGGGGCCAGCACCAGCTCTGGGTTCTTCCTGGTGGGGGCTGTGCTGGGCAGACTCGGGTGCTGGTGCTGGTGCTGGCCCTGGCTGGCAGCACCAGCCTGCTGTCATCACCATGCTTCACAGCAGGTGATTGCAGAGCTTTAAAAAAACCCCAACAAACACCCTGCACTCACTGGCTGCAGCAGCAGCGATTGAGGCCTCTGGTGGCTCGTGGCAGAGCCCCCCCACGCAGTGCAGGGCAGTGGGGATTGCCTCCCCACCTCGCACTCACACAGCAGCTGCCCCATGGTGGGGGTGCAGTGTGACTCAGCAGGGTGCTGCGCACTGTCTGGGAGCTGGGGCAGCTCCACCTGTCAGCTGGAGCTCCTGGTTCGATTCCCTAGCTCTCTGATTGCTTCCCCCAGGTCTCTCATCATTCTCCCAGCTGTTCTCAGGGGGTGCAGGCCCCTGGGTCTGCAGGCAGGATTTCAGCAGGCTGCTGCTGCTGGCTGGGGAAATAGCTCAGAGCCACCACCATCCCCAGCTAGCAGCAGCAGCCTGCTGTGATCCTGCATGCACATCTGGGGGCCTGTGCCCCCCCAGGAAGAGCTGGGGGAAGGACCAGGGAGCTGGGGAATCGAACCAGGAACTGGGGGAACGTTCAGGGACCTGAACATTCCCCCAACTCCTAGTTCGATTCCCCAGCTCCTGGTTTGATTCTCCTAGCTCTCTGATCATTTCTGCAGCTCTTTCTGATGGGCGTGGGCCCCTGGATCTGCATGCCAGTTTCAGTAGGCTTCCTGGTGTGAGCTGTGCTGAGGGCTTCTGCTGGTTCCAGCTTGCAGCAGCAGCCTGCTGAAACCCCTCACACAGATCCAGGGGCCTGCGCCCCCTGGGAAAAAACTGGGGAAATGATCAGAGAGCTGGGGATTTGAACCGGGAGCTAGATGTCAATATCAGAGCAGTCCTTCCCACCCTCTTCCCCCTCCCTCTTCTTAGTTTTTGTTTCCCTGCAAGCCCAGCTCCAAAATTCTGAAATTCTCTGAAACATTTCTGAAATGTTTTGGAGCCTTCCATTTCGATTTGGATTCAGTGTTTTGGGTGCTGAAACAGCCTGAAACACCTCCAAAACAAAATGGCTGCCAAAATTTTGCGCAGCCCTATTGCACATAAAGCAGTTAAACTGGAATAATTGATGGCATCTGAGGAATTACAATCTAGATGAAAGCTGCTGAAGTAAGGTGCATAACGGGTTGGATTACAGTGCTCAAATTGGTTGGAAACCTAATTGGGAGGAAGACGAGGGGTTCCACAGGCATCTGTCCAGTATCTTGTAGTATTCAATAACTTCATTAAAGACTTTGAGGATAGAATGAATTGCAGACTTGATACATTTGCAGATGACACCAAGCTGGGTGGAGCTGCAGACACTTTATAGGATAGGATTATGATTAACAACAAGAAATTAGCAACAAGAAATTAACAGAGGTCTAAGAAGTATGACTTGAAAGAAAAGGTTGGAAGAACTGGAAAAGATGGGGTGATCGTAGGCTAATCTTGTGTTGATTATGATTTCCAGTTGGCTAGGGATATGTGCTGCATCCTTCCTTCTCCAGCTGTGTGTACAAGGACATTTGGATTGCCTCATGTAGCTTAAGGCACAACTTCATTAGCAACCAGTGCCCTAGGTCTGGTAAAGGTATAGCCAGGTTTATGTCAATGAAGCTTGTTATCGATATGCTTCAGAAGTTTTACCCTGGATTTTAGTTAGTCATGTTTATCGTGAATGTAACAGGTGGGCTCACACAGCAAAACTCATGCTGATACAATATAAGAAAGAAAGCCTCAGGCTATTTGAGCATGCCTGATGAAATCAACAGGACTATTTGAATGAGGCAGGCCAGCAAGATTGAGGGCCTTATGCAAAGCCCATACAAATCAAAAGACATGATCCCATTGACTTGGTAGGCTTTAGATTACGCTCTGTGCCTTCTACTTGTAAAATTTGCCATTAAGACCTACATAGAAGTGATTTTGATTGATTTAGTTGGTATCTATCAGAGCTTTATTCTAGCCAAATGATTTCATTTTTATTTGTGTTGAAAGCAAGACAGGCTGTGAATATTGCTTTGGTCCTTTGAATTATATTTGTTATTTCATTGTTCTGATACAGTTCAATCCCATTTGAGGAAAGGGTGACAACTATTCTTCAGTGGTTGAAGTTACCTGAAGAGGAAAGGTAGGTATGAAATTGTGAACGTAAAGCTCCCATTTCCCAGTTAAACCAATGAAATATGAATGAATACATATATTACAATATAAACACCATTTATACTTAATGTAATACTCTGTGCACTATTTTACCATCTTCAACAATTAAATTAACCTAAACTTGTTAATTGTCTTTCTATCCCTCCCTTAAAATGTTCCATTTCTGATGATGCACAGTGTTTTCTAATAGTTGCTATCCATTGTTGAATTAGTCTTTTCAAGCTGTGTTTCAATATGTATGTAAAATATTACGTTTTTGGTGCCGTTTGATATAGACCACACTTTTACACTCTGTATTTAGAAGAACCTGATACCTCAGGCCACAAGTTTGGACCCGTCAGCAGTGAAGTAAGTAACTCCCTTTAAAAGCTCTGTACTAAGTGTTGAGCATGTAAAGCATGTTAGATTAATGGCCATAAACAGGAATTCTTAACCTACTTAGCAGAACACAGACTTTGCAATTAGAAGAACAGTGAGCACTGTATATAGTAAAGGGCCTTTAATAAATTTGCTATTGAGGGTGTTAATAAATTATCAGATTGTCTTTTGGTTATAATATAAAATTGTAGATGCACATGGGAATATGTAACCCTCCCTCAGTTCATATGGTAATTTCTGGAAAATTTCAGAAAGAAAAAGAAAGCAAATGATTTTCATGGACATTTTCAGTTTAGGAAAAGCTGTGTTTCATTTAAAAAATGTTTGTAATGAAACCTGTTCTACTTTAGTTATAGTACAATTACTATTCATATTGTAACTGGCACTCCTGCTGGCAATGTCAGTGAAAGAATTAAGTGAATGTGGAATTAAATGGTCATATCCCCTTCACTACAAGAAGGCAACTTTAGAGAAGAGTGTAGTGTTGCAGAGGCTGGCAATACCACTGTGGGTGATGTAACTATTCTATAAATAAAGAGGTATCCTTACTATCTGGGATAAGTTACTCTTCTTGAGAGCATAAAATACTTACAGTTGTTGACACCAGAAACTAGAAGGGGCTGGGAGGAGGAAAAATAATGTGGTGGTTTAGGAAAGGCAGAGTATTATATTATCTTGAGTTTGGAGAAATTTTTGGCATCTAACTTGGCAAATAAGCTCTGCCAGCTTCCCTTGAGACAGTCTGCACTCTGGCTTTGTGCCAGTGCTGGGGGATCACACGGTTTTTTTATATGGATATTTAACAAAGAGACTTCATAGCAGCCACCATATCCTAAAAATGTCAAACTTTATTGCCATTACCTTTTGTTAATGATGAACCTGTGGTTACGTATTATAAAAAGTACTCTGAGGATAAAAACTGTTGTAAAGACTTCCAGCAGCTTTATCACATATTTCTTCAACCCTTACTCACACTGAGCAGAGTAAATTATGCAAGTGGTCTTATTGAATAGTAAGTTGATTACAAAAACTAGTTAGTTGCATTGATTACCTAGGTATCTATTATTTTTTGCAAGTAGTCCTACTAAGTCTGTTGTCACTAGCACGGTGCCAAGTCTGAATAAGGAAGAGAGAGCTGAGCCATAAAATGGCATATTTGGTAGCTAGAACCAAGTTTTCAAAGCTTGGTTCTAACTAGTAAAACTTTACATTTTTATTTAAGCTACCAATCCAGCCTTGGGAATTTCTAGTTAAAATAATCCAAATGACAAAGTGTATAAATTAAGTGAAGGTGGAACTTCTTATATTGACTTTTTAGACAAATAGAAAGCAAATAAATTGTAATACCCAGAAATGAAAATGTGGGTGGGACATTAAGTCCTTACTTGTATAAAAATCACCAAGGAAGTCTATAGGAATATTGATGTGAGCAGAATATCTGTTTGCTGAAAGAGACCTTTAATGAGTACACATGGACAATATATTGTACTATACTTTTAAATCAACTTTTAAATCAGGTCATATTAAATGTTAAATTTATCAGGAATGAATGTATTTCTGATGGAAATGCTTAATGTTAGTTTTATAGCATGATGTAACTGTTTCGCAGGTCATTCTTGCATTACAGAGAGTGGACAGGATAATTGAGATGCTGATGGATGGTCTCAAACAAATGAATTTGCATAAATGTCTAAATATCATCCTTGTATCTGATCATGGTAAATTTGATTTCATAATTTATATTCTTACAGTGAGGTGACATTCTTTTTTCATTTTTTACTACAGAAAAATGTGCTAACCTGGTCCGTATTTATACTATCTCATTGTAAAAGAGCCTTAAAATGACTGTAAATGATCTTTTGCAATACCAGAGCGGTATAGAGCATCCTTAGTATAACTAAGAATCGGTGTCCTTATTTTCTCTTTATAGAGCTGGAGATGTTGGGATGAAGCTATTTATTTTTCGTTGCACATTTTATACATAACTCCCCTTTCCCCCATTACCAGCTTCCTTGAATTCAAAGTAACAGACTTGTGTATTTGTACCACCTGCACAGGATAAAGTAAAAGCCACAGCCATGGCTTTTTTTCCACTAGCTGCCCCAGATTGCAAGGCTATACCTCTGAAGCTGAAGTTCCTGACTACAGCCCGAAAGTGAAAATTATCCACTCTATCAGACTCCCAAATTACCCTATATATTCTTTCTTTAGACATGGATATTTTATTAACTTTTCTTCTGCCAACTGCAATTAGGGTGTTTATACAAGTTGTAAAAGGGTGGATGGATGTGTATATTATGACTGCACACTTCCTTTCCTATTATTTAGATATTTTGTTCTGGCTGATAGTTTGTCCCGAAAGGGTATATTTTCCATTTCTAGAAATCAGATATGTATCTCCTTATCAAGAATACTGAATATTTTTATCTGCCTTTTGAATAACTTTTATTTCGCTTTCCAGGAATGGAAGTAGCTAGCTGCAGAAAAACAGCCTATCTGAGCACATATCTGGACAATGTGAATAATTTCATGATTGTGGCAGGCCCCGCAGCTCGCTTGAGACCAATTAATGTTCCAGATGAGTATTTATCTTGTATGTAGTTGCTAAACTAATCTGTGTCATTAGAATATGTATTTTTATACATTTAAACAATTGAAATAGGATTCATACATGCATAAGGTACGAGAGAATCCTGCAGAGGGCAACAAAAATGGTGAGGGGGCTGAGGCACACGACTTACAAGGGGAGGCTGAGAAAAGTGGGCTTATTTAGTCTGGAGATAAGAAGACTGAAGGAGGATTTAATAGCCTCCTTCAACTACCTGAAGGGTGCTTCCATAGAGGATGGATGTAGACTATTCTCAGTGGTGGCAGATGACAGAACAAGGAGCAATGGTCTTATGTTGCAACAAGGGAAGTTTAAGTTGGATATTAGGAAAAACTCTCACTAGGACCGTGGTAAAACACTGGAGCAGGTTACCCAGTGAGTCTGTGTACTCTCCATCCTTGGAGGTTAAGACCTGGCTAGACAAAGCCCTTGTCTGGGGTGATCTAGTTGCGGATGGTCCTGCTTTGAGCAGGGCGTTGGATTAGATGACCTCCTGAGGTCCCTTCCATCCCTAATTTTCTATTTCTCAGACTCAGTGCCAGCTGAGGGCTACTAGGATTGAGGAAAATGATGATATATAGACATATAAATCTGTTTTTAAAGGGGTTCCTGCCTTCAGGAATGCTTGGCTGTGCAAGGCTGTCTATGTCTGTATTTTATGCACACATGTCATTCAAAGAGTGTTGAAGCATCAGTTGTGGCTCTTTCTTCCTTTTTGTTTTATGCGTGGCATCTCTTCAAACAGATGTCTAGTTATTAGCTTAGCAATTCCCACTTTCCTTCAAACCTGATATATGTTCCTGGTCTTATTTTAGATGCCCTCATTCAGTTATAATAATTGATTTCATTTGTGACCACACATGTTAGCTTTATATCTTCCCTGACATCTGTTGGTTATGTGATATCTCTTTCACCTTTGTTGATGTTTGTAACATTTTCAAATGCAAAAACCTAAACCCCACTGAAGTTCATAGGTGACTTATGCTTCTAAGTCACTTAAGCACTTTTGAAAATGTTGCTCATTCGCTTTTAATACCAAATGCCTATAATTCTCTGGAAGTTTGATGACCCTTACACAAGAAGCAAAGTTGAATTTATCTATTATCTTTAAAGAAAGATTGGAAGCTATATATTCCTTTTTCCTGGTTGATTTTATTTTAAGAATATCAGGTATGCCAACTCCATACATCCTAATTTTGCTTTTATTCCAACTGTCTGTTAGTATAGTGTATAGTACTGAATCAAGTCCCATGATTGGAACTCTTTGATTTTGCATCTACTTTTCCTTAAACTTAGGTGACTAATTCTTACATATGACTCTTCCAGTTGATTATGAAGGCATTGTCAGGAACCTTACAGTAAGTATTGCTTTTAATATTTGCTATTTCTTCTTGATTTATATTGATGTTTATTCTTTTACAGTATCAGCAATATGCTAAATCCATTTAAATCTCTGTCCCCAAAGGGGTGTCCTAAAAGATGTGTGTGTTCAGAAAGATCTTGGATACTTTTAAGGGAATAACTTTTTTCCTGTCTATTTTTTTTTCTTTTCCAAAGCAGAACTGGAAGTGTTGAGAATTTTTCTGGAAATGTCATTAGATTCATTACTCTTTCTATATATGACACAGTGGACACATCTACCCATGACGCTACATCTGTGCAGCAAATTGATGTAGCATCAGTGAGCAAAAACCATGATGCCACAGCTACCCTTGGTATAGCATGTTGCTATGGTGATGTAGCAGCTAAAAATAACCGTGTGCTGTGCGGACGGTGCAGTACAGGCTGTTATTGTTCCATCATTTAGTATTTCCAAAAGGAAACACTAAATGGCAGTGCAGTAGCAATGACGCCATAGGGCACATGTAGATGTGCCCAGTGAAAGATAAACAATGGCTGGGAAGGGCTTAGAAAAGTCAAGGGTCACAGTAACGGGATGATGCAAGGAGCCACTTTTGGCTTATGCGGGACTAGAGGTTTTGTTTGCCATTCATAAACACACTTTTTCCCCCTTCAGCTGACATTACATCATATTTGCTCAAATGTGGAAAATATTGTGCATTGCCAAACTTTAAAGACACATCCGCTTGTGGTTCAGAGAAGTCTTATGTGCAGAATTTTTACTTCTATGAACAAAGAACATTTAAAACTATAGTGAGATTAAGTAATATCTATCTAAAATATGTCCCTCTAGAAGAAACATCCTTTAGCTTAGCATGGTCCAGATTTCCTGAGTCTGAACAGCTTTCCTGAGTCTGAACTCAAGCTTGCCAGACAGCAATATTAGGGTCTTGTAATGTTGGTTACATATTTCACACACGTGCACTACCTTTTCTGTTGTACGTTAAAAATAATTTTTCTTAAAGAATAAACAGGATGAAATTGAGACAAAGTTCTAAGAATTGGTCATTCTGAAGTGTAATTACTAGGGCCATGCAAAGCTTTGGTCCCTGATTCGATTCGGTGGAGATTCAGTCTGATTGGGTGGCCAAATCTCTGAATCCAAATTGAATCAGAGGACCCTTTAATCTCTGCGAATTGAATTGGAAACCTCCAAATCAATTTGGAGAGATTCGGAAAGAGTTGACGATTTGGACATAGACACAACTTTAAATGTTTTTTTTACATACCTCAAGGTACCGGTGCGGCTTGTGAATGCTGTAATATTGGGGCGCATGGACCGTCCCACAGGAGTGCAGGGGGCTCCCCAGTACGTTTTGCAGCAGACCCGGAAGCGGACCAGAAGAACTTCCAGTCCACTTCTGGGTTCGCCGTTGAGCATGTGAAGGGCCCCCCCGCAATACTGTGGGACACTCTATCTGCCCCAGCATCACATCGTTCACAAGCCGCACTGGTACCTTGAGGTATGTAAAAAAAACATTTAAAGCTGTGTCTATGTCTGAATCGCTGATTCTCTGAATCAGCGTCGAATCTTCAGATTTGGATTTGGCCAAATCAAATCGGGGACAGTAATCCGAATCAACGAATTGAATCACTGTCCCTGATTCAGGCTGAATCTGAATTGAATAGGTCCTGCTTCGCACACCCCTAGAAATTACCATATCATTGTATAGCAATTATTGCCAGTATTTACTACCATTGTTCTCAAGAGCATTAACTGTTTAACACAAACATACATTTTGTATATAATACCACTGTTGTTTATTTCCATTATTTTAGTTACATACAATCTTTAATAAATAGCTGTAATTTGTCCAGTTTTTCTGTATAAATATTGCTATAGGGTTTTTTCTATGAAGTTTGTGTCTAAACAGATTTTCTTAGATGTTGAGCTTCAGCATTATGCAATTTGCAAAAGTCAGCAAAAGATGACAATTTTCCTGCAGCTGTGAAATGTTGAGTGTATGCACATGGAAATCAAAAGATACTGACTCCATTTTGCACTGAAGTGATAAGAGTCTATGCAATAGTTCACTGCTAACTGGGAGCCATTGAAACTCTTCCATGCTCAATTATGCAGCCATAGTTTATAGCAGTCTTGCTTTGTAGGAGGTTGCCTGGCTGTAGAGGTTGCAACTTTCAGTTTGGAAAATAGATTAGGAATTAATCTTCTGAAGAGCTCCGTATTGAGGCTGATCAAATAATTGATTTTTCACAGAGCTAGGAGCTGATATTTTGGTTTAGTTTGTTTTCTGTTACCCCAATGAAAAATCAAACCAAAAATCATTTGATAAACAAAATATTTTATTTAACGTAACATTAAAAAAGTTGTTCATTCACTCTTTAAAAAAAGCAAAGGAAATTAAATGTTTGATTCACAACACTCCCTGTGCTGGTAGTTGATATCTTCCCCTGCTCCCCTTTATGCAAAAGTTCAAGGTTACTCACCTTAGGTATGGGAGCCTTTGCTTGTAGCCCCTCCTGTACTTGATGGGGTGCAAATCCTATGTCTTATTTCCTAAAAGAGTTCCCTAAACACATCTAAGGTGGGGGGTGGAGATTTAATTCTTGTCTGTTGCTGCTGTCCTACTTCAGATTCATAAATAGGCATTCATAGATTCATAGATGTTAGGGTCAGAAGGGACCTCAATAGATCATCGAGTTCGACCCCCTGCATTCATTGGAGCAGGGGCTAGAACTCAGGTGTCTTAGGCAAGGACAGATATTACACATAGACTGGTTTAAATGATCAGAAACTGGTTTAAACCTGTAACAGAATATAAATTCAGTGCACATAAACCAGTTTCAAAATGGCTGAAACTGGTTTAAGATAAACCTGGTTGAATGTAGTATCAGGCTTAACTGATTTGGGTCAAACCGGTTTATGCAATGTCTGTCCCAGACCCCTTCCTGGTTTGACTTAAACCAGAGTCCCCCAGCATCCCAGATACTTTGCAGCTCTGTGCTGGGCTGGGCATGGATAGGCTGTGCTCTCAGCTCCAAAGAACAGGCTGCCCCGCCCCTCTCCTCCATAGCCAGAGCTCCAGGGGAGACTGAAGGCCCAGCAGGGTCTGCCTGGCTTCCCTCACTGCTCAAGCAGAGATTTCCCCCTCCCTCCCGCCCTCCCCTCTCCCACAGCATGGACCACAGCCCCACAGACCCTAGGCATGTGCTATGCTAGCTAATGCTGAGAGGTGTCTTTGTGTGTGTGCGTGTCTCCAATTTCACTGGGACAGGCAGACAGAACAGTGTCCATTTAGGGCTTTTTGGAATTAATCAACATGTCAGCTGGTAATGTCCCTCCATTCCTTCCCTGGAAAAAGCTGTTTAAGAAGAGCTTGAACTAATGAGAGAGGCTTTTGTTATGCTGATGGGCTGATAAATACTGTGGTTTTATCAGCCCCCCTGCTGGTTTGCAGCCCTGTCAGGTTTTCAGACAGGTTTGCAGACAGGGAGAGGGAGATTGAAAAGTTCAGTATCATCAACTGATGCATGCACTGCATACCCCACTTTGCCTCAGAGTGCTAGCCCAGGGCTGGGGTCTGGCAACACTCCTGCCTCTTGAGCAGTAAGCAGGGGAAAAGCCTGAGATGGTGCAGGCCAGGGTTGGGATTTAAACCCCTCCCTAATCAGAGCATCCTGCCGGAGCCTGACCATATCCTCCCTTCCCACCTCAGCTCAGCACAGGACAAGGGAAGGGAAGGCTACTCAAGTGCCCCTAGCCTTCTAGCCTGAGCCACTGCTGGCATGTGCCTGTATTTTGAGAATTAAAAGAGAATGTCTCTCCACCTTCAAATTGGTTCAAGTTTTGCAGGTTAGACTAACCTGTAAAGATTGAATCAATTCAGGGTCAAACTTTAAATGTCTGTCCTTAGCCTTATAGGCAAGTGACTAAACTATGAGGCTATAGAATAATTTGATTTTGTGTTCTGTGGCACAATGAATATTTTAAATATCCCACCAACATGGAACAACTCCAACGGGAGATTTGGGAGATGAAGCACCTGGGTTCCACTGTCAGCTGCAGTCCATGTGTAATTAGTTATGCAATTTTGAATCCTGGTAATAGGAAATATGGTAAGGACCTACTCCTAAAATCTGATTGCCTGGTAGCACAGGACTTTTCCTGGCAATTTACAGATAAGTTTTTTAAGTCACTTCAGGCAAAGGAAGAAATTTGAACCTGTGTGTTCTTTGTCCTGGATGACAGCTCTACTCCCTTAGTTTTTAGGTAGAAGATGACCACCACTGCTTCTGTCTATTGCAATTTTGTTAATCTACTCTCACAGTTTTTTTCAAGGGAAAAGTATTTGGCTAATTTGACCTGAATTCACAAGTAATTTCATGTGGACTAACACTGTATATATAATTTGATATATACAAAGAAGCAAACTACTAAGCTTTATGCTGTGAATATCTAACATTGAATTCTTTATAAGTGACTTTTTAGTTTTTTCAGCTTGAGGTGTAAATTAGTTTAGCTTGAATACCCTAATCTATTGTCTTCTGGAAGAGACAGTTCAACAGCAACATTTCTTATTTTAATTGCTTCTTGAATGTCTGAAAATTATCCAGTGTCCTTAGACTTGAAATTAAAGAAGACAACTAATAGCAGTTCAATCTGAAACATTTTTCTAAAATCTGTTGAGAAAGTTACAGTGGATCAGTTGATGTGCACTCATGAGCAATAAAATTCATTCCTCCCCACAACCACACACATATCAAAGCATACAATTATTTTATATGTCCACACTTCTAATATAATTAAAATGTATTTTTTTTTATACACAAACCAGCATTGTCACCATCAACATAAGTCATTAATAAAAGGAGGGAGAAAATATACAGTTCTAGTGAATGAATCCTACTGCTCATTAATATGTTTTAACAACTGTTAAAACTGAGATTAAGTCAATATGTATATATCATTTAAGTAAGTAATGTTTAGGCACCTTACAATAGATCCTCAAGCTTGACAGAAAACCTCCCTTTGGTTTAAGACGGGGTGCTCAACCTCTGGCTTGTGAGCCTAATGTAGCCCACAGAGCTATGGTATCGGGCTCATAGGGCTCCCCACAGATCAGGAAATTTGGTGGGGAGGGAATAGTAACCACTAATACTGCCACCATCCCCTGCCATGAAATTCCCAAACTCGAAGAAATTCCCAAACTCAAAAGTCTTGCATGGTGGGTTGAAGCTGGGCCATGATCCCTTCCCCCTGTGAGACTGGGCTATGCCCTGCCCCCACAGCTCAGTCAAGGTGGAGCCACTCCCCCTATCTCCCCTGTGATTTGATTGGGGCCAGATCCCCCCTGCTTGCCCATGGGGCTGGGTTGTGGCTGGGCTGCCCCATTTCCTGCCCACCCCCATAGCCAAATGGGGTCCCTTGATGACTACCCTAGGCACTGGATCCAGATCACTGCCCAGATCTGTCCCGCTGATAGACTGGACACTGTCCATTGGTCCTCCGGCAAGAAAGGTTGAGCACCAGCAGCTTAAGAGGAGTTTGAACAGACCCTTTGAGATTAAAATGCTGATATGCATTTCTTTTCTGCTACTCAGATAAGAATTTATGCATAATAGAAACTTGCTCTTTTTTTTACATATGATTATTAAATGTGAGTATTTTTAAACATTTCAGTGTATTGACTCCAATCAGCCTTTCAAGGCATATATGAAATGGCAGTTACCCAAGCGTTTTCACTTTGCCAACAATGACAGAATCGAACCAGTGCACTTTTACTTAGACTCACAGTGGCAACTTGCTCGGTAAGTTACCATTTTTCCATTCTTAATAATACAGTAAAGAAACTTTTTCTTTTCTAATATTTTAACTTTTCTCCTCTAAGTCAAAGAGCTGTCCAACTTCTAAGCAGCTGGGGGCCAAATGCCCTTTGGGCTCTGTCAGCAGGGGCAGTATACCCACAGACCACACCAGGGTGAGCCATTGGCCCCCCTGGGTTCACACTATGTGGAGGCCTCCCCTCCACTGCTGCAGAAGACCCACCCAGCGCAGAAGAACGTCCCCCACCATTGTACCATGCACCCACATGGGTGCTTCCCCCCACTGTTGTGTACCACATTCATGTTTTACTGAATTGGAGGCCTGTTAGCTATGGGAAGACAATCAACTCCTCACAAGCTGTTAAACAACTCTGCTATGTTTTTATCAAATACTAGTCAAGTCTGAACCTTTGCTGAGGAAACAAAGGGGTGACATTTTCTGAGCTTTTCATTATCACAACTGTTTTCCCATTTCACTGTCAATGATTGCCTGGTTATGTTCTGACCGGTATATTTGCCATTGCCAGGATAGGGGCTTATAATGTATTAGTTTAAGGGCTAGATCCTACTGTATATGCCTATATGGGCATTATCCTGCTGTGTTTTTGGCTTTTACACCCAATTTGTGATTATGTTCTGGGTGCAGCATGGATGGGCAACCATCCTCACAGCTACTGAGTATGCTCAATAGGACTATGCTCTGGCTAGACAAGCTTTTGATGCTGTGTGCTCACCCAGATGTGTACAGGGCAAAAATTCATGATTATCAAGTGTGAGACAAGGAGGTGGCAGGAAATCATCTCCCATGTTAGAGTCCTAGAGGGTGTTTACAGCCTGTTTTTTCTGCCTCCCAGCAGAATGATTTAACTACCAGGCCTCAGATTAGTCATTATCCAGCCTGTTCACTTTTGAAGCTGAGCCACTTGCATTGGATGAAATAGCTGGAGAGCAGTAGAGAAACTTGTCCCACAGATCCTCCCCCTTCCAGATTAGTAGCTATCTTGCTGAGCCACACACCATCTATCTTGTGTTTTTCATCCTGGCCCCACATGTCTACCTCTTGGCTGCCCAGGGAGCCAGTTCCAAGAAGAGGTCTGCAGAAGGCCTGGCATATAATGCCTAACCTGTGCTGGGTAATCAGACAACTGTAGGTTAAACCCCTTGGTGGCCCTGAAACCTGACATAACATAACCTTTTGGCTAAAATAAGATAGGGTTGTGTTCCTTGTCTATTTATTTCTGACAGGTATGCATGAAGGTGTGCTGGGCAAATCTACGTGTCCCTGGCAAAATAGAATAACAAACTGTGTATAAATGCCAAAAATGGATGTAATTAGGTAACTACCATTTAGGTCCATAAAAAGAAATAGGATCCAGTCCTACCTCTGTATACCTATACTATATTCCAGTACTAGAAACCTAGTATATATCCCAGTATTAGAGACCTGGTTTATTTATTGACCAGAGCTTTTTCTACTGGTGGCATACACAG
Organism: Alligator sinensis; assembly: GCF_000455745.1. NCBI lineage: Eukaryota > Metazoa > Chordata > Crocodylia > Alligatoridae > Alligator > Alligator sinensis. Next base: position 1,092,033 of record NW_005842463.1, read on the forward strand.
ATTTTGCTGTAAAATAATGATAATCTGTAACACCATGGAACGTGGTGTTTGGTAATTCTAAGGCTGTTGTACAGGTAGTTAACAGGACCTGATTTATATCAGAGACCTTTGGCATTTGAATATAGGATGTATTTTAATCAAATGCATTCTAAATTACATTTCTTAATTCTATCAGAAATAATTTCTCAGTGAAATGTTAGATATTCTACATACAATGGAACAGCGCACTAAAGTTCTGTTATCCAAAGGATGAACATCTTGTTCCCAAATTACTTATGATTTCACATACATAAGATGTCTGTGCTGGAATCATTAAGCCTGAAGAGGTAATACCTGCAGATGATAATCTCTGTCCCTCAGATTTTAAAGACAATCTCTATTTGCAAGTCCCTGGGATATAGACTTGGGTTTAATTAGTGTCCCCTCTAAGTTCAGGCAAACAACATTGCACTGAATGTGTTTTTATTCTAATATGTAAAGCATTATGGGTTTTATAAACTATGATTTTTTAATAGGAAACCATTTGAGATCAAGTCTTGCAAAGGTGGATTTCATGGCTCGGACAATCTCTTTATGAATATGCAGGTGAGAGCCAGAAAATATGAATCCTTCTTATAGTTAATATGAATACACCTTATTACAGATATGCAAAGGATAAAGGTTCAGACACTTCTGTTGCTGTTACTGGGTGCCATTAATACAACTGAATAAACTCTGGTGCAATTTGAGCCAGGTTAAACTACTCCCAATGTCACTGTCTACCCATGTGTTTAAGCACAGTAATGATAACTATTATAATGATAATCTTATATCTTATTTTATAATCTTACTCTGCCATCGGATAGTACCTGTGTCTGATGGGACTATCCTATTCCAGATTAAATTAATCTGCTATACCCTAATTGCAGTGCATGTGTAGATGGTGATGCATTACTGCACTGTAAATTAGTGCTTTACTGTTTAGTAAAGCACATGTGTAGACATGCCCACTGATGTATAACCTACAGATCACAATTACAAGTCAGGACTCTACTGTGCTAGGTACTATACAGACATATAACAAAAATCCCCTGCACTTGTCAAGTGGTCTTATAGGCTAAGTAAGGAGGAGCCAAAGTTTAGTTTTTCTTATAATCTTTCTGCTTTTAACATAAAAAACCTAAAGTTTCAATGCAGGGGAAACATGCCAGGTCAGTTTTATATGAGAGGAGATTATTATGTTTCTTCTAATGTTTCCATTCTTCACTGGCATAAATATAGGGCTTCTTCACATGAAGAATGCCAGTCATGTTGGGCTAACATTTACACCAGGTTCTTGAAGTCATTTGATTTAAAGAAATGGACAGTGAGGAATTTAATTTGTTCAAAAGCATGGAAGAGTGGAGGAAATGTCAGAGATAACTAGGTTAGCATTTGGTTTTTCAAACCAATTATGAACTTCAGATTTGCTAAAATTTATCTGCTTTCCCTATTTAAAAAAAAATGATTCCTTTATGTCTCCATACTTCTTCCATAAATAATTATACATTGTCTTTTGAAAATAGCTGCACCTAATTCAGTCCACATTTTACTATCTGTCACCAAAAATGAGATTATTACAATGTAAATGGATCAAAGTGCTTCTGGTTTATATAATAGCATGAAAACATTTTTCACTGATATTCCTTAAAGAATGAAGTAAATTGGAGTTCTGTTTAAACCATAGGCTATCTTTATTGGCTTTGGACCTGGATTCAAGTTTAGTACTAAGGTTGACCCATTTGGAAATATTGAAATCTATAATTTAATGTGTGGTAAGTACAAGCATTTTTTTTAGTTTTTTGCATCCTAGCAAGCCTGAGAATACCATTAGGGTAAACAAATAAGAACCTCAAGGTGCCACATGTGATGCCACTACCATGTACACGTGACGAAAATGTCACTTTGTGTGGCTTAATGGTGTCACACTGTACATGTGCAAGAGTTTTGGGGGTTTTAAATGAGTTTGCATTATTGCAAACTATATTACACCCTGATTTAGTTTAGTTTGCAGTGATGGATTGTAGCTATTAGCTCAGGCCCGAGCTACGGAAGAGGGAAGTAGATTCCATGGAAAAAAAGAATTGGGCCCCTTGCCATTTCTGCTTTCAGTAAGTGCCTGGCAAAGGGGCCTGATCGTTTTTTTTTTCCCCAGAAGAGCCTACTTTTTTATTCAAATTCCTAAACCTCTCCTGCAGTTAGGAGTTACTCTTCTGGGAGAGGGTAGATATAGATATAACTTCCCTGAGGCAGCGTTAAATGTGCATTACCCACATTTTTGGTGATTGTTCTCACCACTGAGTTATTGGATGAAAGGGAAGCAGCTTGCTTTTCTGTCACCGCTCTGGTTTGCATGGGTCTGATCTAATGTGTACTGAGTATGATCCACAAATTAGATACATTTTTGACTTAGCTACCTAAAGTCAGAGGCTGCTTGCAGATGTAAAAAAAAAAAACCCAAATCCCCAAACTGTGGTTTACCAGAAGAAGCAGCAAGTTACTTGGACCTGACTCTGCAGTGTCTGTATAGATCGGGTGCTTTTTGATTCAATCAGCTGTTAGATAAAAGTGCAAAACCCCCCCTGCTAAAGCACCTGATTTATACAGACATCAGGCAAGCTTGGTCCAACTAACACACTGCCTCTTCTGTATGCTGGGCTTGGCACAGGAGCACACAAAGTTTAAAGTAAAGCACCATTAAAAAAAAAAAATGTAACGTATACAAGCAGCCACATGAGATTGGCATCCTTTTGTCTGCGAGAGATGGTGGATATTGCAGCCTATGGCATAGAAGTCAGAGCTCATGTGACTGAATAGTCCAATCTGAGATTTGCATGATCTGTGGCAGTGGTTGCAAGTGTACGTGTCATGATTGGGTGGTTTGGGAGCTGCTTGCTGCCTGCAGACTCTTTTCTGCAAGCTGTTGGAGCCAGTTCCTGTCACAGACTTTAATGCCCTTGTGACACCACTTGTTCCAATCACTTGCCAAGTTGTCCCATTGGTCAGGGTCAATGCCAAATGCCTTCATAACTCGTTTGCATGTGTTTTTATAGCGAAGCTTGGGAAGTCCTGTTGTTCTTGGTACCTCCAATAGTTCCCTGTATAGCATGTCCTTGGGTATACATCCATCTTCCAATCTACTCATATGGCCTAGCCAGTTCAGTCATCTCTTTTTGAGTAGGGCTATCACACTTGGTAAATTTGCCCTTTGAAGAACCTCTGTGTTGGTAACTTTATCTTGCCATGTAGGCTCCTTTTAGGGTATAGTGCATAAGACCTTCAACAGGCATCCAGGACAGCTTCTCAGCTTTCAAGATATGAGACTCAGGCAGGGTTTCCTAAAAAACTAAGAGAAGCTGTTGTCACAGTTCCCACAAAGTTCCAGGTTTTAGAAGGGAGTTTGTTCCCTCTTCCCCAGTAGCAAGAGGGAGGTAAAAGAGAAGGAGCATTCCCTTCCTCCACAACAGGACTGTCACAGGTGATAGTTAGGAGTATGAGTGCTAGAAGCAGCCACCTTACTTTACTTTACTTTCGAAGCTGCTTAACATGAAATGAATGAGTCTCATAGCAGAAACAGGGAGTGCTGCACTCACGACACATAAATAATTATAGCCACAGCTGAAACAGTAATAGAGCAGTGGATTTCTAGTAATAGAGCAGTGGATTTCTGATCTCTTTTATGCATTTGAATTATTGTTGCAGACCTGCTTGATTTGATACCAGCCTCTAACAATGGGACTCATGGAAGCCTAAACCACCTTTTAAAAAACCCTGTATATATCCCAAGCCATCCGGAGGAAGCAAGCCATCCTTCTTCATGTTCAGTCATGAAACAAAAACCCTTTCCAGTGGACCGTGGCTGCATATGCAGTTCATCAGTGAGTTCTCAGACAGATAAAATTGCTGTGCTGAAGTCATTTTTCTGACAATCATGTGCTCCCCGGTGTAACCTTTGCTACATTTAACCCCTAATTTCTCTCTCTGAGGCCTGATTCAGTACCCAATGGCAGCAACAAATGAACATTTGCATTGACTGTAAGAGGCATTAGATCATGCTCTGTGTGGCTAATTTTGCTACTTGTGAAAGTAAGTTCAAATTCAGGCACAAGATGTCTGGCATGCATTTAGAGGTTGTTGCAAAAACATTAAACTCCTGCTTATTCGTCTGAGTGATTCTGGAATTTCCCTTTTATGGGTATAAATGTAGTGTGTTTGGGCCACAGTTTGATGGTTTGAATGTTTTTTTCTAATGTTACCCCTTGCATACCCACAATAGGCAGTGCTCCATTTGCTTTCACACAGGGAGCTCTCTCTATAGACTGAATATGTTGAATTTATTAATATTATTTATTAATATTATTGTGTATTAATATTATTTATTAATTTATTAATATATGGAGTGGTCAGGGTTTTTTTCATTGTAGAATATGGATGATGAGGAATGATAAACTGGTTTAGTAACATCCTAATGTTTTCCCTTTTATAGGGTTTGCCAATAAGGGACTTTCACCAACGTTTAAATCTCACTGCATCACAAGGTAAGACTTTTAGACAATAAGTGGCAAAGTCAATGACAAAAAGCAGTGCAACCATGCACAGGCACACACACAGGCCAGGCCATCCAGAGCAATGCTCTGGCTGCTGGCCAGGCCTCTGTGCTGCCTGACCTATGCCCCTGCTGCTCCAGGCCACCAGGTAGGACTGCTGGGGCCAGCGCCACTTCTTCAGCTGTCCCTGGCTGAAGAGCTGGGAGGAGCTGGGCAAGGGCAGTTTGCCCATTGCAAGATAAATTGTCCCACAATGAAGTGTATGTGCATGGATGTCCACTGTGGCAATTTGTACCGCTGCAAGCACACTCCCCTGCTTGTCTGGACATGGCCTGAAAGTTTATATATTAAGCTGGAAGAATATAGCTCTGATGCAGTATATTTTGGAGCCTAAACAAAGCAGCTAGCATGGCTACAGTTACAGTTTCTTTTTTTTTTTTTACACATATGGCAATATGTGTTTTGATTATCTGGACATACTTACAGTCTCCCAAGTGTTATACACGGAAAAAAAATTACTGGCAAAGCCCTCTAAATGTTAATGCCATAGTGACTGCATATATAAAGAAATTTTCATTTTAAAGTCTAATTCAGCGGTTCCAAATTTGTGGTACACGTCTAACTGATTAATTGTAAGCAGATGTAACAAGCAGATTCCTTCTCACTGGAAACAAAAATGTACCTGTGTCAGTCTGATTTGCAATAGAATATACTTTGTTGTCACTGTTCAGAAGCAGTTGTTTTATTTCTTTAAATGAGCATTTAACTTGTATCCAAGATCATAATAGAATTAGACCCCAAATAATGGTCACATGGAATGTAACTGCTACCATGAACACCTAAGAAAACAGTTTGGGGATGATTATAATGTCAGAACGATCAGTAGGCTGATGCCATCCTTATTTTGTGTTTTTGAGTCAGACAGAAGTGACATCACCACTGGCTGCTGATGCTTGCTGCATTTTCTACCCATGAGTAACTCCCATTAACAGAAATATGTGTTTTTGTTCCACTCAAGGCAGGATTAGACAGTTTTGTTTACTTGGGAATAATTTAAGGCTTCTGCAGATTTGTGTAGGCTGCTGTGGCTTAGAAAGTGAAGAAAGTTTTTCTTTTCTTGAATCTAGTCTGTGCATAAAAGTGTGCGCTTTGGAAATCGAGCCCAAAATCCCTCTTCCATGATTGGAGCATTTGTGCTGGGAATCACAAAAATGAGATCCACTTAGGGACCTCAGCAGTGAACCTGGGAGTTTTGTTTGAGGCCCCAATTCAACAAGATATTTAAGCCTAAAGTTAATCATGCAGGCCATTCTGTTAAAAGTGGTGAGTTTATTGACCTGCTTTAAGTCAGGTATGTGCCTGTGTGCTCTATTGAATCAATGCCAGAGCATATATTGGAGGATCAGGCTTTTTATTTCAATTAACCCACTTTTGCAGCAATGTTCAAATGGTCTGGTCCTATTCCCAAGGAGAAGTGTAGGAACTTTTGCACTGTATTTTGTGGAAGCTGAATTCTGTCCCACGTTCAGCAGTTAAACCTCTGACCGCGGACTAAGTGGTGCCAGGCCAATCCAAAGGTCAGGTCAGGCCTGCAGACCCCCTTACTCCATGCCCCCCTGACCTCCCCATGCTGAATCCAGTGCACACAGCACCCCCCACACCCAGTTCGGCTGCATGTAGCCCATGTCCTGGACTGGCAGGAGACACTATATATAACACAGGTGCTGGACTGGCTAGAATGAGCATGATATGTAGTGCGGGTCTCGGGACAGGCACTGCATGCGGTGCCTACACAGCCAGTCCGGGACCTGTGCTGCATGTGGTATTCATTTTGACCACTCGGGATCTGTGCCCTACCCCTTAGCTGCAAAGGATAGGACAGAAAGCAGTGGCTTTAAATAGCAGGAAAGCAGCTTTAGATTAGATCTCAGGAAACATTTTCCTTGCTGTTAGAACAGTGAGGCTGTGGAATAGACTGCTTAGGAACATGTCAGAAATTCCTTCAAGTTTTCAGGAGGCTGGCTAAGTGTTGGATAGAGATAGTTTAGGAACAGCATTCCCTCTAAGATGTGTGGTGTGTGCAGCCGTGCAGGCGTACTCATGCTGCATTGCCAGGCATGGCTGCGCATGCCATGCAGCTTAGAGGGAACACTGTTTAGAAATAAAACTAGAGATAAAATGTGTTTGGCAAATGTGGTTCAGGGAAATGTGATGGGGTGCAAATAAACGAAGAATGTGTGATGGATCTTTCAGGAGAGGGTTTCAGGCTTTTTTAGTATTTTTGGTTTTCTGGGGCAACTGAAGGGGCAACTTGGTTTTCTGGGGCAACTGAAGGGGAAGGCATTTGGACATCTTGCAGATTAGAGAGGGTTATTTATGAGACCATGTACAATTAGTGTTGCCTTTGGCCAGGGGAGGGAATGCTGGATTGAGCCCCATATTGCAGCTGTTCAGGAAAGCTTGGTTCCGGTCCTGGCAGCTGTGAGTTGAAGTAATTCCCTGCCTCTACAGTTGTGTGCTGGCCAGCTGAGGGAATTACTGGGGCTAGTTATGGAGTACCTGCATGCCAACCCTGCAGTCCCAGAAACTGGTGCAAGAAACAAGGGGAAGTTCCTACTTTTAAATAGAAAAGCATAGGGGTTAGAGTCACAAGCCAACGGGCCAAAGGGAGGGAACAGGTAAAAGTTAAGAAATAACAGTGTAGTAACATATACTCAACACCTTAATTCTCCCCCTCGCCCTTGCATACACTTCCAGAGGTGTCCCTGAACAAACCTTTAGTCCCAGAGTGCTTGAACAACAGCAGTCTGCAGCTGCCCTGAAGTCTGAGTCCAGCTCCTTCAGTCCGCAGTCCTGGCTGACCAAGCCAGTGGGATTTTCAGCTCCACTGTGCACTCCTCTTGCACAGGGCTGACTGGGATCCATGTGCATGCTGCTCTTTGTTCTCCTTCTCCAGACTCTGGCTTCTCTTCAACTTGTACAACTCTTTCGCCTTTTACTAATGATTCCCTTACTCCAGCCTCCAGAGTCCTTCCTTGCTTGCCTTGCTCTTCCTTTTTCCCCTGCATCAGCCCCTTGGGCTAGGGGCAGAATTTACACATAAACTGGTTTAAGTGATCAGAAACTGGATTAAACCTGTAACAGAATAAAAGTTCAGTGCACATAAACCAGTTGCTGAAACTGGTTTAAGATAAATCTGGTTGAATGTAGTATCAGACTTAACTGACTGAGGTCAAACCAGTTTATGGAACTTTTGTCCCAGATCAATTCCAGGTTTAAGTTAGACCAGAGTCCGCCAGCATCTCAGTATGCTTTTCAGTCCTGGTCTAGGCTGTGCTGTCTGCTCCAGAGAGCAGGGCTAGCTCTGCCCCTCTGTTCTCTAGCCAGAGCAGGGGCAGAGGCATTACCAGATACAGTCTGCCAACCCTGGCCACTGCCTCCACCACTTGTCCCCAATCAGGCAGACCCTGGCTAAGTTCTCCAGGGGGTGGGAGGAGCAGTGAGGGACACCAGCTGGGGTCCCCCATGTCTGTGCCCAAGAGGGCAAGAGACAGCAGAGTTTAATCTCCCTCCTTTCCCCCACTCCTTCACCTGTGGCACTCCCCTGACTGGTATTTGGCCATTCCCCCCCCTTGGGGACAAACCTGGCAAGGGCTGCTTCCCCCTTCCCACTCCAGGCACTCCCTGACTGAGGTCCCTGTAGGCCAGGGTGGGGGTTTAAACCCCTCCCCAATCAAACTTAGTGGCCTGCCAGGGCCTGGCCATGGTCCCCCTGCTCCACCCCCCAGGTCAGCTTCCCTCCAGCCTTGCGGTTGCTGCCAAAGGGAAGGCAGGGCTCACTCCAGTGTCCCCCAGCTTCTAGCCTGAGCAACTGCAGGCACGTGACTGCATTTCTGGAATCAAAAGTGAATGTCTGTTCACTTGCTTTTCAGTTTAATCTGCATAAGTTAGACTAAACTGCAAAGATTGAATCAATTCAGGTCAGGCTTTTTGAAGGTCTGTACTTAGCCTTGGGGTTTCTGGGAGTTGTAGTTCAAATCAAGAGGCATCATAGCTCTGCAGACTGTAGCCTGGTTCCACTTGCTGTTACACATATTATATTCACGTTACACCTGCAAGTTGGTCTACAAAAGCCATTGGTAACTGGGAATTGTCTGGGTTGGTTTAGGGGATCATTCAGTCCCCAAAAGGGGAGCCCTGACTAGTTCTGCTAGAGATTAGAAATGTGACTGTATAAACTGAGCATGTCTACATGAGATGCTACTGTGCAGTGGTTTCTGTGCATTTATTTAGTACTTGTATAAGCAATTAATAAATGCACAGTACTTGCTTATACAAGTATTTAGTACTTGTATAAGCAAGTAATAAATGCACAATTATAGAATTTATTAATTGTATAAGCAATTAATAAATGCACTCCAGACTACTGGAGTTACTGCACAGTAGTGTCGGTGAACGCCTTTTAAGTGACGTTACTGTGTAGTAGTCTAATACTACTGTGCAGTAGCATCTTGGCACTATTTTTGCCATGCAGTGCTACTGCACAGAAGTATCAGGCTACTGCGCAGTCAGCGTCTTGTGCAGGTCACTGTGTTCTGAGTTACTGCCAGTAGCCAGCAATTGCTACTTTGTGCTTTACCTGTTGTGCCACTTGGAGATGGGAGTGCTGGGGTCTGTCATTAGTAGACCCTGCCTTCCATCATCCCCCTCTGGTCTGGTATCTTTCTATTACAGTTTTAAAGACACACCACGTGAATGCTCATGTCAGTATAGGATATATTAGCCCACAGAATCATCAAGTTAACAATAGAACAGCTAAAACGGAAAGTGTATGCTACAAGCTGTTCTACACTCTTGTAGATGGAGCCTACATAGAAAGGCCTTCATGGCTGTGTGTATAAAAACACCTTCATCATCAATCTGTGTGACATTGACAGCAGATGTGGAACTAAGTACCACCCTTGTAAAGGTTTAGTCAGTTTTCCATTATGCCATTTATTAGATTCACCAGGTCTCTTAGAATTCCTTTAATTCTATTCTTTCATGTGATTCACTACTCAACTTGGGTGGTTTTAGTACAACAATCCTTTCAGTTAACTCCAAACTTGCAGTCACTGTCCTTCCAAAGTAGCATATTTTGCAATAGGAATGAGTCCCAGATGAAATTCTTAAACATCCAACAAAGCTTTTGAGAATTTCAGACTGTCTTGAATTTTAAACGATTTCTCTGTACTGGCAGGATACATAGCTTTCCCTTTGAGTTTAACCGCACTGTAAAACAGGAGCCATTGGGTATTTTACTTTGTTTTAATTGTGTTAAATGTAATTCCCTGGCTTATCAGAGTGATGTTGTACAAGATTGATACCTTTTATTTATCCTTAATCATGACTTTATTATGTCGCAGTTGGAAGTTATGACAAAAATTTAGTCACAAGAAGCATGATGGTGCATGGCAAAAAAATGTTAGCAACCAATATACAAAGTGCATAGAAATTGCAACTAAAATCGTTTGTGCTCTAGAAAAGAACATAGAGGAATACACTTTGCCATATGGGAAGCCTAGGGTTCTACAGAAGAAAAGCGTCTCTTGCCTTCTCTACCATCACCAGTATGTGAGTGGATACAGCAAGGACCTCAGTATGCCTTTGTGGAGTGCCTACACTATTAGCAAATCTGTAAGTTTTTTGGAGGTTTCTGTAATGTTTTGTTCCTCCCATTGCTGTGATTTATTTTTTACCTTTTTATCTTTGATCTTTTTTCTTCTTTTGTGAACTGGAATTGGAGGACTGGAGGGAAACTGCTTTGTTTTTTGAATATTGGTTGTCCCCAAATGCAGCTGCCCATAGCATCATCTCTTATGGAAAGGCCTCCAGGATAGGGAATGTCAGGAGGAAAATACTGTGAGGTTTTTTGGGCCTTCTATCTATACTACTATTACAAGTAGTATTCTTTACAGTGGATGGACTTTTGCTCCTACCCCTCCCTTGGAGTGAGCTAGCTCCATGTCAGTCTTCAAAAGTCAGCATACAGCATGGAACCCAGGGACCTGCTAGTAGGCAAAGGTCATCAGTACAGAAAGTCGCAGGAATCTTCACTGACATTGAGCCTTGGCTGGGCCGGCTTCTTGGAAGCGTGGGCTGATAGGCATTCTTGATGGTGGCTGCCCTTGTAATCCTCATTTTAAAACTGGGTTCCCATAGAATAAAGGGAAATGGTAATTCAAGTAGTTTTTGTAGGGTTAGTATCTTATAAAGAACTGCACAGGGCCCTAATCCACGTCCATTATCAAAAAGTCCCTATAGGGAGAATGGGGTAGGGACAGATGGTTGCAACAAGATTAATAATCATCCCTCTGTCCCTACACACACACATGTGCTTTCCAAGCAGAATGAAGGAGATCCACATGTGAATCTTGGGAGCACAACTGGTCCACGCTTTTCAAGGTTATCATTTCTATTTTTGCAAAATTTTTAGAAGCTAAATGTCACTTCTTTCTTATTCATAGGTCAGTCTGGAAAACTCTTTGATTTGAGATACTTGTAATAATGGCTGGACAGACACCAAATCTGTGTCTTCACTTATTAGACTAACAGTAATTTTTTGTTGCAAAATGTCCTCATCCCCAAAGTCAACCTATGAATATTTGCCACTAAAATTTCAGCAAATGTGTTATTATTCCATGGCCAAGCTTTATTTTTAAAATGAAACTGGCTGTAATACTACATTTCATGGAACATTTTTCTTCAAGTAGTCTTATCTTTAGAACTGATTAAGACAAACTAGGATTTTGTTCAGTTGGTTTATTTGGGAAAGTGCAGTTCTTTCAATAAATGTTTGCTATTTTAAAAGATAATAGCAAAGCTGTAATTAAGACTGAACTGCAAGGAAGCCAGAAATACCTCACAAAACTGAAATCCTGGACTATTTAAATTGCTTTTACAATCACATCTTGTAAATTTTCCCAGGTTCTTTTCATTTGCCCAACAAAGTCTTTTCAATAAGAAAAATTCTTCCCATCTCACCTTAAAAATAATCAGTTTTGTCCATTTTAGTTGTGTGATACTCATAAAGCAAAAGAGATACTGAACATTTTACACCATCTGTAATTCACTCTCATTATGCAGTTAACATCACTTAGGCCATGCCCATATGAGCGTGGATGCTTGGTTCCCTGGGCACAACAAGCAGTGGCACACCTTGTGCTGCTGCTAGTTGTCCCTGGCAAACGCCTGTGCCATGCACGCTCCGGTGCACAGCAGGTTACCCCTGGTGGGGTAGAGAAGGCTGGGGCCAGCACTGGACTAGCCTCAGCAGCCTTACCTGGGGTCCTAGGGGCCTCTTGGGGCTAAAGCAGCAGTGATCCAGCCACTTGGAGCCTGGTTGGCAGCTGAAGTGTGACTATAGCTGGCCAAGCTCTGGTTTTGAGCAGTGCACGCTGCTCCCGTGTGCACTGCTCCAGGGTTTTTTTTTGACCCGTTAATATCCAGGGATCACACACACACATACCTGGCCCCCATGCTGCTACCTTGCAGCATGGAGAAGAGCTGAATGTGCAGTATGTGGCACCATAGACATGTCTGCAGCGCCACATGCTGCATGGCCATGCTTATCTGGATGCAGCCTTACAGTCCAATTTTTAAGGATTTGTAAGCACAAGAATTGAAGACAAATGGCTCTGGGCTGACTATTTATACAGCAATTACATTCTATTTATGTTCAATAGGACACTTGGATTGGGTCCATGGAAAATATCTCCAGCTGTTTACATACGGATATTCGCACCCCTTCCAGTCACAACCAGCGTTGCTTGTTCTACAAGAATCACCCTCAGCTAAACTACGGATTCCTTTCACCGCCAAGTAAATACATAGTTTTTTTCACATACTGTGTCTGAGTCCTGTAAACCTTTACCCTGTAGTGGCAGCCTTTTGCAATAAGTTGTTCCAGGAAATTAGTCAACTGTCAGGTTGTCACCGTAGACATGTAAGCAATATATTCCACAACATACAATTTATTTTAGCAGAAAAAGTGTAGGAGTCTGTCAAATTTTAGTTTGGCAGTTGGCAGGATATGTGAGATGTTTTCATCATATTTTGGAAGTCCCTGAGGTAGTCTAGTTTCTAAAGCAGCATCTTATACAGGAAGGGAGAGAGACTGTGTCAAGTTTTGCAGACTACTGTAATAGAGCTAATGCAAGTTTCCCTTTCCTCTTACATGGTTTGTAGAATTTGAGAGTATTTCTCATTGGAAAACTGCTTTATTGATTTCATTTTATATCTGAAATCCAAAATTGCACTACATCAAGTCTTCAGCAAATTAAACCTTTGGGCCCTTGAATTTAAGCACTTTGCAATTTGTGGAGCCTTTTTAAACCTATGTAAGGTGAATTAGAATTACAGTTATGATGACTTCAGTAGTATTTTATTCTTGCTTCTCTCAGTTGTAAGTGACTATGCAAAGTGATGGGCAACAGATTATTTATTTATACTAAGGGCCTTTGGATTATTTATTCATACTAAGCCCTAGGTCCCAGAACAGTACTTTTTTGGTTTATGTAGAACACATATTTCCTATTTACTGCTTATGGACCTGATTTAGTACTTACCAGAGTCAGAGCACAGGCTCCCCTGGACTTTGTGGGAGGCAGCATCAGGCCTTAATGATATTTACACATTTGTCATAAGTGAGGTCCGCATTATTCTCTTTATGTTGATCTTAAAACCTCCATGTAGATGGCACTTCAGGCCAAGTATAATGCCAAGTAGTGAATACCTATAATGCTGTCAATCCTTTCTTTTAGATTTAATAAAAGACACAAAGAACAGCCACTATGAAGCACTACTTAGCAGCAACATTGTGCCAATGTATCCTGGTTTTCAAGGTAATTTTTCTTTACATACATTTGCATGCAAGACACATTGTTGATAGCTTGCTTTCAAATCAGGCAAAGGATGTCTGACTCTATAAACTAAAACCCAACCAGGAGAATGGTTACAGTTGGGCCAGATTGTGAACTCTATGCACAATGATGAGGAGTTGTTTGGAGAGTCAATAAGACTCATGTAAATAGTTGTTCATTGCAGTGAGTTAGCATTCTCAGTCTGTGCGTCTATGTAACCCAGAACCCAGAGGCAGTTTCCTAATTTAACATTTTACAAGCTCTTGCTGCTTATTTTTTCCTGCTGTCTGAATTTCACTTGCACAGATTTCATACAGTATGTCTTTAATGGGCACTGGTGCAAGTTGTATAGTTGCACATAATATATTGGTGCAAGTTGTATAGTTGTTTCCAGTTTAGGAGTGGGTTCTAGATTGCAAAATGGTCTTTTGACTGAATTCTCATTTGAAATATGGGCCCACTCTAGCAATAAGAAAATAAGGACAATAATTACACAGCTAGAGGGAAATGAATATAAGAGCTTAGCAAGCACTGGTGAGACTGGGCACATCTGCACATGCCAATTTAAGGCACATTAGCCATTTTTAACGCACATGAAAGGTGTGGGTCTACACATGTGTGCCCATAATGTGCCTTAAAAATGGTGATTTTAGGCTAATTGTGCCTAAATTTGCTACCTGCATAAAGCAGGTATCAAACTTAGGCATGAATAGTTAAGGCACCTTAAGGGATGTGTAGATGCCTTAAGGTGCCTTAATGCTGTGTATGTTGACTGAGTGGGCCAGAACCGAACCCATGGGGCCCTGCACTGCTGCTGGGTGCCACCAAGAAGAGGAGGTGGCAGGTGCTGTTCTCCAAGGTGCAGATGCTAGAGCTGGAGCGGCAGTTCTGGCAGCAGTGGTACCTGTTGGTATGCTGACTGATTTGAGACCTACATGCCCCACTTGGAGCCACATGTGTGGTCCCCAGTGCCTGGGAAGCGGCTTCCTGTCTGCATCAGTATCAGAGCTCCTGGCATCCCCTGCAGTCCACCCTGCCTGGACTCAGGGAAAGCATTGTGGTGCAGGGTCTGCCTCTTTTTCCTGCAGCCCCTTGGCTTTCAGCACGGCAGAGAGGAGGGGAGCAGGGAGACACCAAGGAGTTTCACAGGACAGTGGCATTTGGCCACTTTTTCACTCATTTCTGTGCCTGAGGAGTTTCCTGTGCTAATGAGGTGTTTGACTGTGAAGTAAAAGACGGGTGGCTGTGTGCGGCTGGGTGCATCTCCGCTCCCCACTGCCACAGACTGAATCCCTTCTTTGGAGCTCAGAGGAACAGGAGTCTTGGGCTGCTCAGGGAGATCAGTGTCACACCCATCTACACCTCACAGTCAAACACCTCATGGCACAGGAAACTCCTTGGGTGCAGAAACGAGTGACAAAGTGGCACCACTGCCCCTGACAGCAGTTAAGGGACACTGTCCTGTGAAATTCCTCGTTGCCTCCCTAGCATCTCTCCTCTCCACCGCGCTGAAAGCCGAGGGGTCACAGCAGAAAGAGGCAGACCCTGAACCACAATGCTTTCCCAGAGGCTGGGCATGGTGAGCCACAGGGGGCATCAGGAGCTCTGATACTGATGCAGACAGGAAGTTGAATCCCAGGTACTGGGGACCATATGCGCAGCTCCGAGCAGGGTGAGCAGGTCCTAAGTTGGTTGGCACATCAACAGGTACCACTGTTGCCAGAGCCACTGCTCCAACTCTAGTGTCTGCACCTTGGAGAACAGTACCTACTGCCTCTGCTTGGCAATGCCTGGCAGCAGTGCAGGGCCCCACAGGCTCAGCTCTGGCCTGCTCCCGACCGATGCTGGGGAGGCAGGAACATGGGGAGGGGCTTAGGGCTGGGGCCAGGGCCAGGGCCGAAGTTGGGCCGACTGCATCTGAGGTGCTGGAGGTTCCCACCCCTTCAGCTGGCGCTGGGCTGCACTGCCTAACTACAGTGCTACAGGCTTTGTTGGGGGGGAGGCTGTCCATGGTGCTGCCCAGAGCAGGCTGCAAATGCATTAAGGAGCCTTAAGGCATGCACATGTAGATGCACACCTAAATTGTCTTAGTGCACCTTAGGCTAAGGTGCATTATGTTTAGGCATGTGAAATTCGCGTGTAGACATGCCTACTGACTACGTGTCTGAAAAATAGGACTGCATATAAAACTGTGCCCCAACTATTGTAAGCCGATCCACCTCAGCCTCTTACAGTTATATTCCTCATTATGAGGAACATCATGTACACCATTCTCAGCTCCAACTGCAGTATTTCAAAGGCACAAGGAAACTTGTATAACAATAAATAGTCCTCTCCCTGTTCTAACTCATCATACCTGTCTCTTTTCTGTTAAATACAGAATGTAATTATTTTAATAAATTCTCCTTGGGTAACATTGTTCTCTTCCATATTGTATTGCAGTGTTATGGAATTATTTCTATGAAGTCCTGCTACCAAAATATGTCGTGGCAAGAAATGGTGTCAATGTAATCAGTGGCCCTGTGTTTGATTATGATTACAATGGGATCTATGATGTCCCAGAAAAAGTGAAAAGGTGAGACTTTTCTCTTTTAATAATGCATCTTTCCTTTCCTTTTTTAATTATGAAGGTAGTACTGTGCAGGGAGAAAATTAGAGAGGCCAAGGTATGATCTGAGATGCAACTGGCAAGGAACATAAAAGTCAATTATAAGGATTCTATAGGTATTTTAAAAATAACAGAAGACCAAAGAAGCCATAGATGCTTTAGCATAAAGAAGGCAGGTTTGTTACAGAGGATGCAGAGAGGCCTGAAGTATTTATCACAGATAGGTTCAGGTGCCAGATGACAAGCACTGGGCAGAAAAGATGGGGAAAGAGACAAACAGTCTAAAGTAGTGGCTGAATAGGGAAAAAATTACCTAGAGAAGCTAGATATTTCAGGTTGGCATGGCCAGATGGGGTTCTTCCTAGAGTACTGAAGAAATTAACTGAGGTCATTTGAGAACCATTGGCTATCCTCTTTGAGAACATATGGAGGTTGGATGAGGTCCTGGATAGTTGTAAAGGGTCAAATATAGTGCTCATCTCTAAGAAGGAAAAGAAGGAGGATCCAGGGAATTACAGAGTAGTCAGCCCAATTTTGATACCTGGAAAGGTCATAAAGCAAGTTCTCAAGGACTCTACTGTGAAGCACCTAGAGGAGAAAAAGCTGATCAGGAAAATCCAGCATAGATTCACCAAGAACAAGTCATGTCTGACCAACCTGATTTCCTTCTATGATAGAGTGACAGTCTCTGTGAATAAGGGAAGAGCAATGGATGTAATATAACTTGACTTTAGCGAAACTTGACAAGCTAAGGAAATCCAGACCAGATAAAAGTACTGTAAGGTGGATACATAACTAGTTGGATCATCATGCTCAACCAGAGTTTATCAATGGCTCAATGCCTAGTTGGGAGGAGGTATCAAATGGGGTTCCCCAGGAGTCTGTCATGGGTCTGGTTTGGTGTTATTTAACATCTTTGTTTCATGATTTGGATGATGGTATTGAGCACATGCTTAGTAAATTTTCATATGACACCAAGTTAGGTAGAGTTGCAGATACTCTCTGTAGGGTAGGGATAAGACACAGACAGACCTGGAGAGACTAGAAAAAATGGTCCAAAATCAATCAGATGAAATTCAACAAGGATGAGTGCAAAGTCCTGCACTTGGGATGGAATGCTTGCATGCACAAATACAGACTGGGGAATGACTGGCTAGGCCGTGGTATTGCAGAGAAGAACCTGGAATTTACAGGTGACTATCAGCTGAATATGAGCCAACAGTGTGCTCTTGTTGGAAAAAAAATGCCAACATCATACTGAGTTGTATTAACAGGAGTGTTAATCAAAGGGAAGTTATTTTTCCTTTATATTTGTCACCTGCTGTACTGTGTCCAGTTTTGGGCCCTTGATTTCAAGAAAGATGTGAATATATTGAAAAGAGTCCCAGCAGAGTGTGACAAAAATTATTAGAGGCCTTAGAAGCATGAGCTATGAGGAAAGGCTAAAAGAACCAAGGTTATTCAGCCTGGAGAAGTGATGACTAAAGACAATGGTCTTCAAATGTGTGAAGGGAGTTCATAAAGAGGATGGAGATGACCTTTTCTCTGTGGCTTTAGGAGACAGGACTAGGAGCAATGACCTTGAGATTCAGCAGGGGAAATTAGGTTGGAAATTATGAAGAATGTTCTGACTATGAAGGTGGTCAAGCATTGAAACAAGCTAGGGAGGTTGTGGAATCTCTATCCCTAGAAATTTTCAAGACCAGGTTAGGGACACTTGTTTGGGATAGTTTAGTTAAGCATGATCCTGCCTTGAGCAGGGGACTGGACCAGATCAGGGGCAATGCGTAGGGGTTGCACACGGGTGCACGTGCAACCCCTGAGTAAGGTGATGCAACCCCTGCAGCAGGCAGTTGCCGCTTGCCACCTCATTGCCAGCACCACCGGTGGCACCTGCGGGCAGTCCACAATTGCTGCTGGCCACTGCCAACTTTGCTGGCAGTGCCTGTGGGTGGTTGTTGACTCCTGGTAGGCGTTTGCCCCATCCACCGCCAACAGTGTCAGTGGCATCTGTGGGAGCTCCCAGTTTACCGCCACTGAGCTCCCACTGCTGCTGCCATGCTCCAATCACTGCCACCGTGCTCCTGCCACTACCAGTACAGCCATGCACCCCCAGCTGCCAGTGGCACATGCCATTCATGGACTAGATGACCTAATGAAATGCTTTCCCACCATACTTGTGTATGATACTGTGCTTCTGATGATTTCAAAGTAACTATGTAGTGCTTACTAAAGAAAAATATTCCAAAGGTGGGCTCCTGGCAGAATACATCAAGCAGATTGATAGGTAGTCAGATGGCTCCAAACACATAAATGACAGTAAAGCTAATACGTAAAGAAAACAGAAAATAAAATTAAAAAAATAAACCTATATATATGCAGTCATTCTATCTGAAAGTGAAGTACAAAGCAGAGCTGTTGCAGCTGGATGAATAGGAGTTCATGATGTTACCTCCAGAACTGGAGAAGTGAGAGCAGTAGAAACGCATAGCATTCTTGGTATCTTGATTGTTTCTTCATTCAGAATAACTAACAATGCTTTACTACTAGGCTTTTCTGCTAAAGTATGCTGCCTTCTTGACAAAATTGGTTCAAGCTAACAGATTGACAATGGGGCCCATGAAATCCACCTGAGCTCTAAACTCTACCAAAAATCTACTTTAGAGTCTTCCATATTTTTGTAATAAATCTAGGCTTTTCCACTTCTTGTATCTTCAAGTCATCCAGTAAGTCATGCTTTGCTTTTAAGATAGCAGTCTTGAATGTCCATCAAAATATGCTTCTCAAGGTTTCTCTGTGCTAAGTGGTTGGATAAGTTAGAAAAATATGCTTGCTAAAGCATACCATTTGCTGGTGTCTTTTATCCTTTGCACAACTATAATTTATGTCTAAAACAACCACCTGTTTGCATTTCAGGCAACCAGGGAATTCAGAAGTTCTGATTCCAACTCACTACTACATTGTGCTGACAAGTTGTAAAAATATTTCACAGACACCTCTGGAGTGTGAGGGGGCTCTAGATGCCTTATCCTTCATCATACCTCACAGAGAAGACAACAGTGAAAGCTGTGCAGTAAGTAATTTCTGTTTAGCCCAGCATACACGACGGGTAGCTCGAAATATTAATTTTGGAAGCAAAAATTGAGAATGGAGATATAGCAGCCATAATTTCCTTCTCACATGCACTAGATTCATTTGAAATTCCAGCCTGCATGATGTCTGTTTGCACATCTTGATTCATCCTGCTCACAAAAAATAGCATAGGTCCATGGTGGGCTCAATACCAATACAGAATCCTTTCATCTTCCACAAGGGTATTCATGAAGTACATGGCAGTAGTTGTATCATCACTTTAGGAACAAAACATTTGAATTCATTCCTATCTGGGCGATTGGCCAATTCAAGAGGGCACACATTGGTGCTGGGGCATGTGACTACCTATGAATGGAATGCATAGAAACAACACATAAAAAAGAACATACATTAGTGCCCAGTTTTCCTGCCTGTTTATTAGGTAGGTTGGCAGTAGTCAACAACCCAGGACAAAGCATGCAATATGTATATCTCCTTCCTTCCATAACTCAGAGTTACTCAAATGTACCTTTTGGTGGTATTACCACCAGATGTGCAGATAAAGGCACAATAGGATCTGATGGGTGATGTATGAATGTGCATGGTAGGAGATGTAATTGTAGAATCAAACATCAGATGCCATCATACCTTACTGTTAGTGTTCCGCCTGAACTAGAAAGTAGCAAATTCTTGGGGCTGGGAATCTGCAGCTGATGGGCTCACAGCTTCTGGGGTGCACCTTGCACTCCCACAGCTGGGTGCTTGCATGTGCATGGTGTGCATCTGTGGCTGTGAGCCCCATCAGCTGAGATCCCCATCTGATGGGGATTCCTAGCCAGGAGGGCACATCTGGCCACACATTCAATTAATGGCATGATAGGAACCAGCCACAAAGACATCATGCATTTTTTGTGAAATATAAAACTTTGTGGCTTATTCCTTCTTTTATGACACCATTAATTACTTTTAATGTGTGGCTGGGTTACAACTTAATAGATTACAACCGGTTAATCACATCTTAAGTGTAGCATGTAGCATGGGTCACAGAAACACAGCTGATAAATAAAGGACTTGCTCCTGTGCTCCTTGCTTATCCCAGTCTTCCATTAAGATCATCCTCAAGAAAGCAATACCAGGTGATACATTTAGCTAAACTGGTAAATAGTTCAGCAAGAATTTTTTGGGTGATTTTGTTATTGGACCAACTGTATGGTTGGTAGAGATACAGTTGGTTTAATAAAAGATTTCAGGCTATCACCCCAAAACCCTTGCTTTATGCATATTTCCTGGACCATCATGGCCATAACAATGTTTAATATCCTCTGTTTTCTCCAATTGTTGGTGAGGCTGTCACAGATCACTGCTATATGCCTCTACCATATAGCCTTCTGTTACCATATAATGTGTTTTATCCTGGAACAACAGAATCACTGGTCAGAAAATCTCTAATTTTTTTCTTTGTTTTCCTTCCCCAACAGAGTGGTAAATCTGCATCTTTGTGGGCCGAAGAGAGAATGAAGTTTCATACAGCTCGGATCAGAGATGTGGAACTTCTTACTGGCCTCAGCTTCCATCAAGACAGAAAACAACCTGTATCTGATATTTTGCAGTTAAAAATATATTTACCAACTTTTGATAAGGTGTAAGTCTTTCTATGAAATGATTCTGCCCATTTTGCAAAGGATTTGTAAATAGACTGTTTTACTTACAGATTTTTAAAAAATGATTTGGAACACTTATTCAGAGCTATTGGCCAAAGCATGAGAAGAATCTATGCTACACTTGTATCTCAGGGACACTGGATGGACTACATACAACACAGGAAAGCAGATCCTGTTGAATTTTATTCCTCCACTTGACTGTGGTAGACATATGTCCATTGCTAAAGCATTCTACCGGCATTGGTAATTTATATTTCAAGACACTGAGAAGAACAGTAATTTGACCTTTTAAAAACATTGGAGAAGCTTATGAGGGAGGAGTGCTGATCAAAACTGTGCTTAAAAATGGGGGTTATTGGCACATGTTTTAACTTTTGGGAACTCATTGCAATCCATCTTAGTGTTGTTCACTCAACAAAAACTCCTTTCAACTTGGCTTCTCCTGGGAGGGTGAAGGTTTTGTGGATTAGATTTTGATCATTGTGCCATTTAAAATTTAATGTGATAATGCACTGCATAAAGCTATATTGTTGTAATGCCACCCATCTCCCACAGCAGGGATGGAGACCAAAACCATCAGCACCATAAGATAGACCTCTAACTAGTGAAGTAACTCTGATAGCAGTTAGCATTTGGAGGTGCTATATCTCTAGCGGAGGAGGCAGTAAAGAAGACTGCAATACACAGTTTGCTTCTGCAATATACATTTTGCCTCTGCATTGTATATACATCCGTAAAAAAGGAGGGAGGTGCTGCTTCAGAATAACTGAATAATAATACAAATGAATAATAATAATAAAATAGAATCCAAGGAAAATTTTACAAAATTATCATCGTGCTGCAAATGACACCAGGAATTTGATTAAAACATTAACCTTCTTAGAGATGTCCAGCTGTTTGGCAGCTTTGGTGAATTATTTTGTCATTTCACATTTTGAGGTCAACATTATTTCTAGCTGATCCAAATTCCTGCTCACATAAGAAATATGTATCTGGCATGCAGATACCGCCAGATGCAGAACAGTAAAGGCAGGCAGCCAGCAGTACTGGAAGCTATACTGCCATAGAAGAAGCAGTCAGGTGGTACTAAGAGGGCCAATAATTCCTCCCCTTTAGGCCATGTGCCATCACCTCCAAAATACTCCCACTCCGTCTAGAGATGATGAGCCAAGGTGAGCTCTACAGTGCATAGGATTTGGTATAGTCATTGATTGATGCATTTTTACTTGTTTTGTAAAAAAAAAAAAGAACAAAAAGGATCTCACACAAATTGTGTTTAGAGAATGTAAATCCCGTGACAGGGCAGTAGAAAAATGCATGTATATGTTGATTTATCCTAGAGATGTTGGAGACCTGATCTTAGCCCACAGAAGTCAATGGAATTATTTCCATTAACTTCAGCTAAATTGAATTGGAGCCTGGGGCAATCTTTCTCTTAACCAGGTGTATTTCTGTTACAAGCACAACATTTTTCCAAAGTAGTTTCAGTGTGTGAAGTATGAGCGTCCTACAGCAACGTCAGATCCTGACATGACTATGATAGCATTTTTCAATGCAACAGCTTTGTAACAACAATTTTGACAATTAAAAATATCAGAAAATGGTGTGCTGTTCATTTCCTTTTCTTGCATTAGGCGATGGATTTTCTAGTGTAGCAGGGTAGATTACATCAGGGTAGCAGTAGGGTCAGGTTACATCAGTCTATGCTTCATTTCTTTAAAACAAAGTATGTTTCAAGCTTTCTGAGGATGTGTCTCCACAAGGATGAAGGCAACGCTTTTGAAACATGCACCCCATCCTTTATTCTCAGCTGGATAAGCTTCTGGTTATGAAGATATGATTGAAAACATGACCACGCTGGAGCTAATGCAATGGTTTTGACTCAGGCAGCAGCTACTTTGGTAAGAAATGTCCACATATGTCAAAGAAGACAGCTCCAAGCCCTGCTGTTCTCTGGAGCCGCTGCACAGGTACACAGTTCAACTCAGTCACCCAAGAAGATAGGTTCCCTGCTATGTATACCATCACCTATCATCTTTTTTCCTACAGCTTTTGGGGGAGATGAGAATTACTGCTGTTCCTAGGCCACTTCTACCACTTGTTGGGAATAAAAAGGGCTCCTAATTTTAACTTTTGTCTCTCTGTAAAGAGAAGGATCACCAAATTCCTGTCTACACATTGCTTGTTGCTACTTGTCTGGGAAAAGAGGCTGTCCCTTTTACTGACTGTCCAGGGAATGAAGCTTGCTTAAAGAGAAATAGTATCAATTATTCCAGAAACACAGCAAGCAGCTCCTGAGTGGTTAGTAGGGCTGTGCGAAGCTGTGGTCACTGATTCAATTCGGAGGAGATTCGGCCCGATTCGGGGACCGAATCTCTGAATCTGAATTGAATTAGGAGACCAATTAAAAGCTCCAAATCAATTCAAAGTATCTGAATTGATTCAGAAAAGCTTCAGAAAAGATCAGCCACTTCAGAGATTTGACCATAGATTAAACAGGCATTAGTAGGGCTGTGCGAAGCTGTGGTCACTGATTCAATTCGGAGGAGATTCGGCCCGATTCGGGGACCGAATCTCTGAATCTGAATTGAATTAGGAGACCAATTAAAAGCTCCAAATCAATTCAAAGTATCTGAATTGATTCAGAAAAGCTTCAGAAAAGATCAGCCACTTCAGAGATTTGACCATAGATTAAACAGGCAGCTCACAGAGCCCTCCCATGCAGCATGGGACAGTGGGGATTGCCCCCTCACCCCACTTGGCACCCACGTGGCAGCTGCCCTTGGGGCAGCTCCACGTGTCAGCTGGGGCAGCTCCATCATTGCTCAGCCCCAGCAGCCCCAGCTCTCAGGCAGCATGCAGTGCCCTGCCGAGCCACGCTGCACACGTGCCATGGGGCAGCTGCCATGTGGGTGCCAGGCAGGGGGGGGGTAATCCCTGCTGCCCCCCACTGCCCTGAATTGCACAGAGGGGTTCTTCCACAAGCACCTAGAGGCTCCATTTGCCACTGCTGCAGCCGGGATGTGTGGGGCTTTTTTTTTTTTAAGTGCCGGGACTAATGTTGGGCTGGGCAGGGCAGCAATGGGGGCTTGTCCTGGCATTCACCCCAGCTTTGCCTGCCTCTTCCTAGCTGATCCACATCACTGAATCTCTCTGAATCAGTGCCAAATCTTCCGAAGCCAATTCAGCTGAATTGATTCAGGACGATCCAGATCTCCAAATCGAATCACTGTCCTCCAAATTGGCCAAATCTAAATTGAATGCTTTCCTATTTGCACTGGCCTAGTGGTTGGCCCATGTCACTCCCAGATGCGCATGGAGGAAAAGCCACTGCATTGAACCTGAGGCATGGAATCTCTTGCTGAGTGTGCATACTGAATTGCTTTACTCCAGCCCTCCTTGCTATAGAGAAAAGGCATGTTTAGGTGCTAGGGACTGTTAATCACCCCTAAATTCAGCACCATGGTTAATGTAGTTTAGGCTTAATCCTGGGCGACTGGTAGGGGGTGCATGGGGGTGCTCGTGCCCCCCTGAAGGGGCCAGTGCCCCCCCGACAGCCAACACTGATGCTGTCGGTAGGGCTGGTGCCCCATTGACCGCTTCTGTGGGTGCCTCCCCCAGATTGAGGAGGCACCAGTCACTCACGGCCCTAGTTGTGTTGTACACAAAGATGATCTGAGCAGGGTGCAGGGCCCAGGACAAATCAGCCTGTGTGGGGCCCTACCCCTGCATGCAAGAAAACCAGTGGCAGATTCGGCAGCGGGGGGGACGGGGTGCCGAGCGACCGGGTGTGAAGCCAGTGGCAGCGCGAAGTTGTCACAGCCATTCTGCCCAGGTCTGTGGGGCCCCCCACAACACAGGGCCCAGGGCAGTTTCCCTGATTCGCCACACCCCCAGGTACGGCCCTGTTTGTACAAACAAGTTTCATATTGTAGGTTCATACTTCCTGCCACAGACCATAGTTCACTTTGGGATGTTTGTCAGCTTGGAAAACTTTTATAGTCGCAGAAAGTCCACAAGCTTTTAAACTCTGAACAATAAAAGGTGGTGTAAAATAAGTCGCTGTTGTAAATACAGCTCTGCAGGGAAGTAGTTTTCTGTTTCACAGAGAAAAAAAATAACATTGGTTGCCAAATGGAAAAGCTTAAACCTCTTCCTTATGTTGTTAATGTCCTCGTGCTCCAGAGAGAAAGGGTGAACCTCGTCTGGACTGTGACCTTTTACTTACTCCTTCTGGGCCTCTGTTCTACATCTGTAAATTGGAGATGATCTTTTTTTCAAAGGATGTATACACTAGTATCTGTGAGGTGTTCAGATACAAGATGATGAACTCAAAAAAATAGCTGCAGAAATGTATGTGAAGATGTCAAATTGGTCCAACAGCTGCCTGTTCTTACATGGTTAGGGTTTCTCGTGTTCATTCAAGGGTTTCTTTTGAGGCCAGGTGGGGCAAAATGAAAGGATGCCAAAAGTAATGTATGCCTGACTGAAGATATGAGGGAAGCTTTGGATGTAATACCACCCTCAACCTGACAATCTAGCAGATGGCCTGCAGGTGTCATCTGCTGTGGACTTGGGATATTTTCTGTTAGAAGGGGTAGATCCACAGATGTCAGAAAGGGTCATAATTCCCTTGACTAAATTCAGTGTGTGAAGAATTACTATGAGTTACAGCAGCATGGCATTCTGATTTGACTTCAATAGCATTATCCACTCTAAATACTTTGTAAGAACTTTGACAAATAAAAACATCAGAAGACTTATGATTTTTTTATTTCCTTTTGGTTTTTTTGTGCCCAACACCTTGTTCTCTCTTCCAAGAAAAATAGGGTAGGTTGCTGGGCAGCTATTGCTCTATAGATAAGCAAAAGAAAGTAACGCTTAAATAAAAGACTGTCTGAATCAAGATGTTTATAAAAAATACCCTGAGGTCCATGAGGTATTAACAACGCAAAGATCTAAAAGAAATGTTCTTTTTGAGTGATTTACCTTTGCAGACCTCCAAGAAAATAGTGATGCCAATTATTAAAATGTTTGATACATAAGGCTCAAAATAATGTTTTAAGAAACTGTTCAGGCTTCCTTTACCAGCCAGAAAAAGGCAAAACCCACTTGCCCAATCTACAGCATTTACCAGATCACCTCTCCTGGAACTCAAAATTTAATATCCAACTTGCAATGTTAAATCTGCTTCATTGCATATCTTGCTATAATTAAGGTTACCTGATCCTTCTAGCCATTACAGATTTCTTTAATTGTTTTTACCTTGACAAATTTATAAGGCTGACGATGTTGCCAGCCATTGAAGTTGAAATCCAGTATGTCAGGTATTAGTCTCAAGCAATTTTTCCCCTAAAATTTCAGCCAAAATAGCTCAGTTCTCCCCCCATCTCTCCCCGAAGAAGAGGCTAGGTTGTTTTTCCCCCTCATGTTAAAACATTCTGGATATATTTGAAATGCTCCAGTACACCTGTACTTTAAAACAGGAACTTAATATTGGGTATGAGGTTGCTTTTCCTCCAGTTATGTGTCAGCTGTCCCACTGAAAATCCACGCATGTTTAGGAAGTTATAAGCCTTTGAACATTCTCAACTTTCAACTACTCAGTACAGACTTACAATTCAGTAGCTAAAATTTCCAAAGATTTTTTTAATTGGGCATGCCTCGTTCCCTCACTTGTGACATAGAGCAGGTCCACGTAGAGCATGGCACTGGACTTGAGGGCAGAAAGTCTATTTATCCTGCTATTTTACCCAGGCAGAATGGAGGAAGACTTGCCTAATTGAAATGTAGAGTGACAGAAGTGAGACACAGCAGGGAGGGAAAGAAGTCAACTGAGGAAAGGAATCAGGTGAGATTGGGCTTTGAGTAGTGGGAGAAACTGGGACTTATATTGTCAGGGCAAGGAAACTGGAACTAGGAACTGGAAGAGCTGGGTGAGGAGGGTGGGACTGACAGCTGAGAATGGCATGAAAGCTGAGACTTGGGGAAGAAAGACAGATTGGAGAAGGAGTCAGGAAGGAACATTTGGACCTAGCTGGGCAAGAAGAATGGGACTTGGTGTGGGGAGGCAGAGACTTGGGAGTGTCAGGGAAGCCAGGACATTTTGTCGGATGGGGAAGAACACTAGGATGGTTAAACATGGAGACGGACTGAGATGCAAAGCAGAGTCTGGGACTGGCCATGTAAGGAGACTAGACCTGAGATAGATAGTAAGAGAAGGGAAAAGACATGATTGGGAGACAGGCAGGATGAATGGCTGACCTGACAATTTCAATTGGGACACTGGGGGACTAGGAGGAATGAAAAGAAAAGCATACTCTCCACTAAAATCTAGACTGGAACCCAATATTCTGAGTTGCCTTGTTCCTCTGCTGTCAGCAAATACTGAGAAAAATACTAACCCTCTTTGGTGTCAGTCCTCACAGGAGATGACAACTTACAATTGCTATCAGTTATTCCATTAGTTTAAGTAGCAGATAGTTGTGCAATGGTTCTAAAGCACCAGCATTGCTGATGACCTAGGTGGAGGTCCCTTATGCTTCGTGTAGACTGTCGAGGACTTCTTTGTTTAAAAAAACCAAAAGAACCCCCGCCCCCCCCGAAACATACCCCACAAAAAATACTTGTGAAGATCCTTAAGGCTACAGAGTTAAGCAAGCCTATCTCAGTGCTTTACTACTGATTTTTTCCCTAATATCTAAACAAAACTTCCTTTGCTGTAATATGAGACCATTGCTCCTTGTTCTGTCATCTGCCACCACTGAGAACAGTCTAGCTCCATCGTCTTTTGAACCCCCCTTGAGGTAGTTGAAGGCTGCTATTAAGTCCCCTCTCAGTCTCCTCTTCTCTAGACT
>NW_005842463.1:1119751-1151238 GCF_000455745.1 Alligator sinensis
CCTCACCATTTTGTTACCCCCCAAGTCCCAGGGCACTCACCAATCTGTCCACATCCTTCTTGTAGTGAGGGGCCCAAAACTGGACACAGTATTCTAGTGCCGAATAGAGGGAAATAATCACTTCCCTTGATCTGCTGGCAACGCTTCTACTAATGCAGCCCAGTATGCTACTAGCCTTCTTGGCAACAAGGGCACACTGTTGGCTCATATTCAGCTTATTGTCCGCTATAACCCCCAGGTCCTTTTCTGCAGAGCTGCTGCTTAGCCAGCCTATCCCCAGCCTGTACCAGTGCATGGGATTGTTCTGTCCTAAGTGCAAGGCTTTGCACATCTCCTTATTGAATCTTATGAGATTTCTTTGGTCCAACCGTCCAATATGTTGGGGGCTATCTGAATCCTAGCCCTACCCTCCAGCATATCTACTACTCCCCCCAGTTTGGTGTCATCTGCAAACTTTCTGACAGTGCACTCCATCTCATCTTCCAGGTCATTGACAAAGATATTGAACAAAACTGGCCCCAGGACTGACCCCTGGGTCACTCCACTTGATACTGGCTGGCAACTAGACATTGAGTCATTGTTCACTACGTGTTAAGCCTGATGATCCGGCCAGTTTTCTGTCCATTTTACAGTACATTCATCCAACCCATACTCCCTTAGCTTGTTTGCAAGAATGGTGTGGGAGACAGTATCAAAAGCCTTGCTCACATCCACTGCTCTTCCTGTATCCACAGAGCCAGTCATTTTATCATAAAAGAATTCAGATTCATTCGGCATGACTTGGTGAGTCCATGCTGATAGTTTCTAATCACCTTCTTTTCCTGCAAGTGCTTAGAAATGGATGAACTGCTCCATGATTTTTCCAGGGACTGAGGTAAGATTGATTAGTCTGCAGTTCCCCAGATCCTCCAGATACTCCAGATCCTCCTTTTTCCCTTTCTTAAAGATGGGCACTATAGCTGCACTACTCCTATCATCTAAGACCTCCCCTGACCACTGGCCATTTTCAAAGAAAATGGCCAGTGGTTCTGCAACCACATTGGCAAACTCCCTCAGCACCCCTAGGTGCATGGCATCCAGCCCCATGGACTTATATATGTCCAGCTTTCCTAAATAGTACATAACCTGTTCTTTTGCAACTATTGGCTACTCACCTTCTCCCCAGACTGTGCTGCTCAGTGCAGTAGTTTAGGATTTGACCTTGCCTGTGAAGGCTGAGGTGAAAAAGGCATTGAGTACTTCAGCCTCTTCTGCATAACCTGTCGCTAGGTTGCCTTCCGCATTCAGTAAGGGCATTCACACTTTCCCTGATCTTCCTTTTGTTGCTGACATACTTGTAGAAACTCTTCTTGTTACCCTTCACATCCCTTGCTAGCTGTAAATCTAATTGTGCTTTGGCTTTCCTGGGTGCATCTCCACATGCTCTTTACTGCACTTGCCTAATTAGCTCTGCAGTAAAGTGTCACCATCTACACGTGCAGTGAAATTAAGCTGGAGTAAACTAATTAACTCTGTCTCCCATCTGGGGCTTCAGATGTTTCCAAAACGTTTGGTGGGTATCCTACTTGCAGGCCCAAGCCTGGAGGCTTAGGATTCAGATGCTCCTGAGTTTTGCTTGCCCTTAGCCATAAGGCCCCAGGAACAAGCTAGGGAGGAGTCTCCCATGTCCAGAAAGTGGGCATAAAGCCAAAGTTAACTATGCATTATCTATGTATGCATTATCCCATGCCAGCAGAGCAGTCTTCCACAGGTGTAACAAGGAAGCCACCATGGTGATTATGGTATTTCCCCTGCTAGGCACGCATAGGACCATGCTTGATCTGAGCCGACAAGAAACTCCAGTGTGAACTGCACCAGAGTTTATTGCTTTGCATTAATATCACATGTAGATGCACCCCCTGATTTCATCCTTGCACGCCTAAGCAATACTCTTTTACTTCTCCCTAGTCATTTTGTCCAAGTTTCCACTTCATGTAAGCTTCCTTTTTGTATTTTAGCTCATTGAAGAATTCCCTGCTAAACCAAGCTGGTCTTCTACCCTACTTGCTAGTCTTCCTGTGCATCGGGATTGTTCATTCTTGTAGCCTCAGTAAGGTTTCTTTCAAATACAACTAGCTCTCTCGAACCTCTTTCCCACTCAGACTGGACTCCCAAGTTACCCTGCCCATCAGTTCCCTGAGTAAGTTAAAGTCTGTTTTTCTAAAGTCCTTATCCTGCTGCTCTCCTTCCTTCCTTCCTTGCCCCAGGATCCTGAACTCAATCATCTTATAGTCATTGCTGCCTAAGTTGTGATTCACTAATACATTCCCCATCAATTCGTTCCTATTTGTAAACACCAGGTCAGGAAAAGCACAACCCCTAGTCTGTCTCTCCAATACTTGCACCAGGAAGTTGACCCCAACACTCTCCAAAAGCTTCCTGGATTTCCTATGCACTGCTCTATTGCCCTCCCAGAAGATGACAGGGTGCCTACGGTTCCCCATGAGAACCAGGGCCTGCAATATGGAAACTCCTAGTAGCTGTTTGAAGAAAGTCCCATCCATCTCATCTTCCTGGTCTGGTGGTCTATAGCAGATACCCGCCATGACATCACCCTCGTTCCTTTCCCCTCTAACCTTAACCTAGAGACTTTCAACAAGCCTATTCCAGTTTCATACTGGAGCTCTGAGCAGCCATACAGCTCTTTTACATAAAGTACAACTCCTCCTCCTCTTCTTCCCTGCCTTTCCTTCCTGAACAGTTTATAACCATCTGTGATAGCTTGCATGACTGGAGTACTATCCCACAAAGTCTCTGTTATTCTGATTATGTCATAGCTCTGTGACTGTTCAAGGACTTCCAATTCTTTCTGTTTTCTTCCCAAGCTCCATGTATTCATGTACAGACAACTGAAGTAACTTGCCAAGGGCCCTACTTCCTCAGGAAGAATGAAAAGACCTCCCTTCCTTCCCTCTCTTATTTGTGCTTCCTCCAAATCACCCACTTCCTCGCTTACCTCAAGGCTTTGGTCTCCATCCCTCAGTGAGCCTAGTTTAAAGCCCTCCTTGGTTAGCAAGCCTGTCTACAAAGATGCTCCTCCCTCTCTCTATCATGTGGATCCCATCTCTTCTTAGCAATCTTTCTTCTTGGAACAACATGCTGTAGTTGAAGAAGCTCAAGCCCTGCTGAAAAAAACATCTGTGCTGCTTGATGCATCTGCTCCTGCCTGGGCCTTCCCCTTGACTGGAAGGATTGAGGAGAACACCACCTGAGCCCTGTCCTTTTTACCCTTGCACCCAGCACCCTGTAGTCACTTTTGATCTACTCAGGGTCACCCCCGGCAGTATCATTGGTGCCCACATGGATGAGCAGCATGGGGTAGTAATCAGAGTGCCAGATGAGTCTCGGCAGAGCTTCCACAATATCTCAGATCCAGCCTCTAGGCAAGCAGCATACCTCCCAAGACAACAGGTCAGGCTGGCAAATGGATGACTGTCCTGCAGAAGGGAGTTTCTAACCACTGCCACCTATCATTTCCTCTTGGTGGCAGTGGTCCTGATCCTCCCAACCTTGGGGGTGCCTGCCCTGGGCTCTTCTACCAAAGGAACATGCTCCTCTTCATCTGTTGCTAGGACTCCGTATCTGTTCTCCAGGCAAACCACTGCAGGTGGGGATGAAGACTTCTTGCTCTCAGAGGACACAAATTTCCAGCTTCCACCTTCCTAGGAGTTCATGACTTCTTCTTTCTCTAGTACTGCTTCTGCCAGTCCTCCTTCCTCAGTCCTAGAAGTCCCCTCCAGCACTGAATTGATGAAATTCTCAAAGCACAGGATGTCTTAGAGCCTTGCTACCTCCTGCTGTAGCTTTCTTGCCTGAGGGACAGCGCCAGGAGACACCACTCACATCTCAGGCACTCTCCCTCCTGGTCATCACTGGAAGGAACCTGCAAGCCACAATCTCCACAGCACCAAACTTGGACCTAGGAGAAAGCTTCAACAGTGAGTGGTCCTGCCTGGACAGACACCTCACTAGTGCAAGCAAAGGAAGAGCTGGCAGTGGCAGCGATTCTGGCATTGTGACATCCTCCAGCCATTTATCTGGGTCTCTTAATCTGCCACTTCTCTCTTCCTGCCCCCTCTTTCCAAGCAGACCTTCCCTAGCAAACTCCCTTATAAGCTGGCCTGGTGCCTGGTACCTGGCTTCTTTTCTTCTCCCCCTTTCTCTTCTTGCTCCTAGCAAACTGTTTGCAAATTGCTCTGTTTGCTGTCCCTGGATGTTTGCTCCCTGGTGGCTTATTCTCAAGGCTGCAACTTAAACCCTAGGAAGTTGTGCCAGAATGTCTAAGGAGCTATATAATGATAAGTATTCTGAAAAATCAAGTCCTAGATGCCTCAAATTGAGCCTACAAATTACTGGGTTTTGATCATTATCTCCTATACCTCAGCTGCCCATCTGCATCATGGGGATAATAACACCTCTTGTGAAGGTAAATTAATTTATGTTTGTTGCAAACCCCTCAGGCTCAGGATCTCAAAGTATGTAGGCACTGCTCTCCCATACCTGGTTCTCAAATACGATAGTGATGAGCACCAAAGAGTAGCCCATGAGGAAATTTTGCATATTCAACTCAGGGTCTGAAGAGTGTACAGTAAATAAGCCATGAGGATGACACACTGAAGAA
This sequence comes from Alligator sinensis, assembly GCF_000455745.1. NCBI lineage: Eukaryota > Metazoa > Chordata > Crocodylia > Alligatoridae > Alligator > Alligator sinensis. Next base: position 1,124,412 of record NW_005842463.1, read on the forward strand.
TGAGGAGAATGCAAAATATGGAATAGCTGCTCTTTAGGTGAGCACAGATTTTCTTGTCTACTTAATGAGGAGCAGGGGTCCATCTGGAACGATGTCATACAGCACATATATAACAGACCAAAGTAAGGTTGCAGAGATATCTTAATTTTGGCATTTTACAACTACTGAATGCTTAGTTTTGTAACCTTCATAATGTTCTTTTAATATAGCTATTGTGTATTTTAAATGCTTTCTTTTGTTTATGTAATTTAATAGCCAGTTTCAGTCTCTGTAAACCATACATTTAACCAGAAAAACAGGAATACAGTACTACAGACATGTTACTTACCATGTAAATATTTACTCAAACTTTGCAAAATTATCTGTATGAATATAAACTTTTCACTGAGAATTTTCCCACTGAAGCTTTCCTTCTCTAGGGGAAATTTGTTGCAGCAGTGCTCCCTCTAGTGACCTTTCTTAAATTTTCAAAATGTATTTTGCAACTTTTCTTCCTATGTTATGGTTTGACAATTGTGACAAGACAACCCCCCCCACTGTAGATAACAGCATTAAAGAACTGAATGAAAAAATATATTCTGATACATTAGCTAGCTTTGTTGATGCAAAAGAATGGTTAGGTGTGAAAAGTGCTCCATGAAAAAATTGTCCAACAAATTCAAGATGAAAGCCTTTGTAAATCATAGATTCATAGATGTTAGGGTCAGAAGGGACCTCAACAGATCATCGAGTCTGACCCCCTGCATAGGCAGGAAAGATCTCTGCTAGCTTGTGGCCATTATTTCTTGTAACCCCCAGGGGCGCCTTGGTGAATAAATACTCACCAATTCCCTTCTGTGCCCCCGTGATGAACTTTGTTGACTCTCATCAGATTGATTGCAGACCATTTCTCCAATCTATCTAGGTCATTCTGGATCTTAGTCCTGTTCTCCAGCAGATCTAACTACACCCAACTGGAAGTCACCTGCAAATTTGCTAAGCATGCACTGGATCGCATCATTCGAACAATTAGTAAAGGTAATAAACAATAACGGATCCAGACCAAACCCCTGGGGAACCCCACTTAATACCTCCTCTCAGCTGAGGGCTGAGAGTGGCTCCATGTCTCTCTTTGTTGAATATAATGATCCAACCAGTTACATATTCACCTTACAGTACTTTAGTCTAGTTTGCATTCCCTTAGCTCGAGGAGAATGTCATGGGAGATGGTGTCAAAAGCCATGACAAAGCCAAAGTATATCACACCTAGTGCTCTTCCCCCTCCACAGAACCTGCTGCCTTATCATAGAAGGAAGTCGGGTTGTTCAGGCTTGATTTGCTCTTGGTGAACCCAAGCTGGCTGTTCATTTGTTCTTCTCTGGATGCTTTGCAACAGGTTCCTTGAGGACCCGCTCCATGATCTTTCCACAAGCTAGGGTCAGGCCAATTGGTCTGTAGTTCCCTGGATTCTCCTTCTTCCCTGCCTCAAAAGAAAAGCACTATATTTGCCCCTTTACAGTCACTTGGGACCTCTTTTGCTACCTGAAGTACTAAATAATATAGCTCACAATTAAAACCCACCATTTTTTTCCATTTTTGTCTTGTCTTGTCTTGTCTTTTGGCCTGCAAGGAAGATAGCTTGTTTCTTAGTAAAGAATGAAGGGGCCCAGAAGTCCATTGGCTTTGATGTAATTTTTATGTTAATCAACTAAGACTCATTTACATTTAGGTATTTCATACAAAGGAGAAGATGTGTTAAGCAAGGCGTATTAAGAGGAGCTCACCTTTAAATGTCCTGTAACCTAGTGATTTGGGCACTGTGCTGGGCTGAGGGACACTTGAGCTCAAATCTTTGCTCTCAAACAGTGGCTCTCAAACTTTGTAGACATGAGGCACCCCTTGATAGATTCAAGGTACCCCTCAATAAACTCAAAGTTTAGAAAATGCCAGTTCTTAGTTTTGATTTTTTTTTTACTACAGAAACATAATAGAGCAATTTCTTTCTGCTGCAAAGAATGCAGTAAAATCAGAACAGATCAAAATTATTTTAACACGATGGATTCCTGCGTGAAAACTCTGGGTTTCTAGGCTGCCATGGTGCACTGGTTGAGAATCACTGCTGTAAAACAAACAGAAGAGGGATTTGAATGTGGGCCTCAAATTTTGGGAGAGATTTCTAATGACAAAGCAGCATGATAGCCTGGAATCATGACTTTATGTAACAGAATAGAGCTATTGCATACATGGGCAACATAGCCTCCTCCTTGCTTCCACTTTTCAGGGGGATTAAGTGTACTGAGAGATTTGGCCCTGAGGGAGTACCTGGTTTTGACTTCTGAAACTGGGGCAAAGCTGGAACTAGGTGCCAAAGTACTCAGGTAACTGTGCACGTCCTTAGTGGCAAAAATGTGAGTTGGCTAACAGAAATGTTGGTCTCAAAGGTCCCTAACTGCCTTCAAAGATAAATGGCAGCTGACTAGTAATTTTATGAGCATCAGTGCCACCTAAATATTGGACTTAGCTATGTAGGTTCCTCTGATGAACTGATCAGCTCTGAACTAGGTCATAGCATCTAACTTTCTCATGGGACCATATGTAAGAACAAAAAGTTGCTAAGTGTTTATCCAGACTTCAATAGAACACAAGCGCCCCGCTTGTGACAAATGCAATATTTTGACAACCAAACCAAATATACAAACAAGCAAGATTTGGGTTAAATAAATTGAAAAGAGCAACATTTTCTCATCATTTATCTGTAAATTTCTCTCCAAACTGGATCCAAATGAAAACAAAATTAACCTTTAAAGTGGGATTTTGAACTTGACCTGGGAGATCTTGACTCTGAAGAAAAAATAAAAGCCCAGCCTCTATCATTATGAAGGGAACCTTCTGATTGATACAACAATATCTGTCCAAGTCTCTGGAGAGTCAAAAACAACAGCCCCAGGTCTCAGCTTAAGCCATTTATCTAAGTTAATACTAACGCATAAAGATGACAGTTTAATTTTTTTTTTGGGTTGGTAATGCAATAAGCAGAACCCAGCATAACAGAATCTCTGCTGATTTATCTTGCCTAAGGGGACTTCTCCATTAATGAGGAGCAGTGGCAACAGCTTTACAACACTCACCCAGACACAGAGAATTGCCAAGGAGATGTGTAGCACGGATGGGGCATCCTTGTGCTCTGCAGCATGTGCCTGAAGCAACTACAATGGTCTCCTGGGGTTGTAAACACATTTCAACTAATATCTCCAAAGGTTTGGGGTTGAGCAAATGCAATTTGTTTACAGTCCAAGAAGATATTCCCCCTCCCCCTGACATTTATAATAGGGTGTTAGAACTGCTTATCACCCAGTCCAGTGAACTCAAGTGGTTGAGGCCAGCAGCACTGGAATTTGCAGATTTCACAGACATTCAGGCTGGAAGGGACCTCGGAAGATCATCGAGTCCAGCCCCCTGCCCCAGGGGCAGGAAGTCAGCTGGGGTCATAGGATCCCAGCAAGATAAGCATCCAAATTTCTCTTGAAGGCGTTCAAAGTAGGTGCTTAAACCACCTCTGTTGGCAGGCTATTCCAGAACTTGGGGGCTCGGACAGTAAAGAAATCCTTCCTTATGTCCAGCCTGAAACGGTCTTGCAGTAGTTTATAACCATTCAACCTTGTCATCCCCTGGGGCACTCTGGTGAACAATCGTTCCCCCAGATACTGGTGGTCACCCCTGATAAACTTACAGGTGGCCACCAGATCACCCCTGAGCCTGCGCTTTTCCAGGCTAAAGAGCCGCATAGCTCTCAGCCTGTCATCGTAAGGTCTGTTTTCCTGACCTCTGTTAATGTGCGTGGCTCTTCTCTGGACTCTATCAATGGGATGGAGGGATCTCCCCATATTGGGCATGTGTAGATGAAACAGGGGCCCCAAACTGAAGCGGTGGGTTTTAAAAAACACCTAGGTGACATCCACCCACAGTCACCTGGCTTGGGTGGTCCCAGGGGGCACTGCAGCTGCAGAGGGAAGCATCGGGCCATCGCACAGATCAGGCAGGCAGGCTCCGGGCTGTAGGGCAGCAAACTAAACCTCCTCGAAGGAGTTTTAGTTTGCTGCGCCCCAAGTCATTTACGGCACATTATGCCACCGAATTTGCTACAGTGGCTGGGATTAATGCACAGTATGTTGCAAAGGCGTGCAAACACCAACACCATTAAAGCAGTACAAAAGCATTTATCCTGCTTTAAAGTGTTGTGCACACACACCTCTCATTTCATCTACACACGTCCATTGTCTGTAATGTCTGGCAAAGCTGCTAGGAATTGAGTATAGTGACTCCTTTCAAGTTGACTTCTTCTGGGCAGGCTGAAGGTCTTGTGGATTAGATTTTGATGACTGTGTCATTTAAAATTTCATGTGATAATGCACTGCATAAAGGTATATTGTGGTAATGCCACCTATCTCCCACAGTAGGGATGGAAACCAAAACCTTCAGCACCATAAGATGGACCTCTATCTAGTGAAGTAAATTTGATAGCTACTGTTAGCATTTGGAGGATCTTTTTCTCTAGAGATAGAGGCACGGGAAAAGAGTGCAATACACATTTTACCTCTGCATTGTATATGCATCTGTAAAAAAGGAGGGAGGTGCTGCTTCAGAATAACTGAATAATAATACAAATGAATAAAATTGAATCCAAGGAGAGTTTTAGAGAATTAATATCTTGCTGCAAATTTCCTGTTTTGCAGATTTGGTGAATTATTTTGTCATTTCATGTTTTGAGGCCAACATTATTTCTAGCTGATCCAAATTCCTGCTCACTTAAGAAATATACCTGGCATGCAGGCACTGTTGGATGCAAAATCAGTAAAGGCAGGCAGCCAGCAGCCCTGGAAGCTATACTGCCATAGAAGAAGCTGTCGGGTAGTACTAGGAGGCCCAATAATTCTCTCCCTTCAGGCTATGTGCCATTACCTCCATAATACTCCCAGTCCCTCTGCAGATGATGAGTCAAGGTGAGCTCTACAGTATATAGGATTGGGTATAGTCACTGATGCATTTCTACTTGTTTTGTAAAAAAAAAAGGGGGAACAAAAAGGATCATACACAAGCCATGTTGAGAGAATACAAATCCTGTGACAGGGCACTACAAAAATGCATTGATATGTTGGTTTATCCTAGAGATGTTAGAAGCCTGGTCTGAGCCCACAGAAGTCAATGGAAGTATTTCCATTAACTTCAGCCAAACTGGATTGGACCCTAGGACAATCTTTCCTTTAACCAGGTGTACTTCTCTTGATCTTTTCTGGTAGAAGCAGAACGTTCTTCCAAAGTAGTTTCAGTGTGTGAAGTATGAGCGTCCTGCAGCAACATGAGATGATGGCATGACCATAATAGTATTATTCAGTGTCACAGCTTTGTAACAACAATTCTGACAATTAAAAATATCAGAAAATGGCATGCTGTTTATTTCCTTTTCTTGTGTGAGGAAGTGGATCTTCTAGTGTAGCAGGGTAGAATACATCAGAGTAGCAGGGTCAGGTTACATCAGAGTCTATGCTTCAAAATAAATTAAGTTTCATGCTTCATCCTTGGGTCTGCCCAAGTTGGGTAAGTTTCTGGTTATGAAGATAGGATTGAAAACATGACCATGCAGGAGTTATCACAGTGGTGTTTGACTCAGGTAGCAGCTACTTTGGTAAGAAATGTCCACATGTGTCAAAGAAGACAGCTCCAAGCCCTGCTGTTCTCTGGAGCCCCTGCACAGGTACAGAGTTGAGCTCAGTCACCCAAGGAAGTAGGTTCCCTGCTATGTATACCATCACCTATCATCTGTCTTTCCTATGTCTTCTGGGGCAGATGGGAATTACTGCTGCTTCTGGGGCCCTTCTACCGCTTGTTGGGAATTTGAAAGGGCTCCTAAATTTTACTTTTGTCTCTCTGTAAAGAGAAGGGCCCCCAAACTGGTGTCTGCACATTGCTTGTTTGCTACTTGCCTGAAAGAAGAGGTAGCCCCTCTACTGACTGTACAAGGAATAAAACCTGCTTAAAGAGAAATGGTATTGATTATTCCATAAACACAGCAAACAGTGGTTGGCCCATGTCACTCCCAGATGTGCATGGAGGAAAAGCCACTGCATTGAACCTGAGGCATAGAATCTCTTGCTGAGTGTACATATTGAATTGATTTACTCCAGTCTTCCTTGCTATAAAGAAAAAGCATGTTTGGATGCTAGAGACTGTCAATTGCTCTTGAATTCAGCCCCATGATTAATGTAGATTAGTCTTGGTTGTGTCATACAAACAACTTTCATACTGTAGGTTCATAGTTCCTGCCATGGACAATAGTCTACTTTGGGATGTTTGTCAACTAAGAAAATGTTTACAGTTGCAGAAAGTCCACAAGCTTTTAAACTCTGGACAATAAAAGTGGTGTGATATGACTGACTGTCATAAATGCAGGAACTCTGTAGGAAAGTAGTTTTCAGTATCATAGAGAAAAGAATAACATTGGTTGCCAAATAGGAAGCTTAAAACTCTTCCTTTTGTTGATGATGCCCTGGTACTCAAAAGAGAAAGGGTGAATCTTGTCTGGACTGTGACCTTTTACTTACTCCTTCTGGGCCTCTGTTCTACATCTAAATTGCAGATGATCATTTTTTGAAAGGAAGTACACACCAGTAGCTGTGAGGTGTTCAGATATAAAGAGGATAAACTAAAAAAAATAGCTGCAGAAATGTATGTGAAGATGGAGAATTGTTCCAACAGCTGCCTGTTCTCACATGTTTAGGGGTTTTCATATTCATTCAAGTGTTTTACTTGAGGCCAGATGGGGCAAAATGAAAGGATGCCAAAGTAATATATGCCTGACTGAAGATATGAGGGAAGAGTTGGAAATAATACCACCCTCAGCCTGACTATCTAGCAGAAAGTCTACAGCCCAGCATTGGGCATGGAGGAGATTGGTGTTCCTGCAGGAGCAGACATATATATTGCTGAAGCTAGTGGATCTCCACAAACTTGGACCACAAAACACCATATACTGTGCCTGGTGTTAGGAGTGGGGTGCTAGAAAGGCTGACAGATGTTCCATTACTGAACACATGGTATCTTTAGTGGAGGGAAATGAATCATTGGAGGATGCTGGGGACTGGATGCTATTCCATGGGCAGAAACAAAAATTCTCTAAAGCCAATTCACATGACACTTTCAAGGGAAGATATTCAGAGTTCTCAATTTGCTTTGAATTAATTTTATTTGTTTCCCTATTCCCAGCACAATGCCTGTGATAGACCAGAGCTTCAAGATCCTGAACTATCTAAGGCCCATCCTAAAGATGTCATATCTAGCACGTTTACAGCAAAACTAGACATGAAAAGTGGGAGCTGTGTGGATACCTCACAATAACCATTAATGTGAGTTGTTACCAAAAAGGTATAATCCAATATAAGATAATATTAAGGAGTATTGTTGTTATGAAATCAGCTGAACCTCACTGTCCATTCTCATTCTTGAGTGGACACAGTTCAAGTCTTGGGCTTCTTTTCCTTATTATCTCTTTTGGATATGGAATTTTGCCTTTTTTCCAGGCTCAGACTAAGCCTTAATTATGCTGCCTCATCTATGATGACTGCTAATCTCATGCAAGTCCAGCTGGGTTTTGGGCACTTAATTTCCTTCCTTCTGGACACATCTACACATTCATTAATGTGCTGTGGTTACTGTGCATTTAGTGTAGTACTTCCTTAATGAAGTACTAACTGAATGTGTAGTAACTACATTTACTGCGCAGTAGCACAGGCACATGGTTTTTTAGTGATGTTTACTGTGCAGTAGCCTAATAACACTGCACAGTAGCTTATTAGCATAGTATTTGACTGGCAAACTACTGCACAGTGTTATTAGGCTACTGTGCAGTAAGTGTCTCATGGAGACGCGCCCTCTGGAACCTGTACTAGCACTCTTCTTAAAACAAAGGATTTTTATTTAGCAAAGCAAAACAAAACAAAACAAAACAAAAACCCATGAATAGTCTGGACACACACAGTTAGAGGTTGGTTACACAGCACAATACAGTGCCCTGCACAGACGAACTGCTTGAGATCTCAGAAGTCTAGCTACAATAGTCCAGAGCGCTGATCTGGCTAAAATACAAGGTATGTTTGCCTGGCCAGATTGCTGGGCTGATGCAGCTTACTCTGTCTCCAGTTCTTGAGCTAGCTTCAGCATCTTTGCATGGGACTGTGCTGTGCCATGTAGACATAGTCTTAATATTAAACTTCATTGCTAGTCAACTTAGACCTTCCTCTTCTGTTCCTGTGTAAATCAACTAAACTCACTTTCCAGGGGAAAACTATGCTTATGCTGGTTAAATTGTAAAACTAAACCTGTTTATATTCACTAGGGTTACACTGGTAAAGATTTTTTTGGCCCGTACCGATGGCCAATTATTGACCAACCATATCAGCTGATATCAATGCGATTGCAGATCTGCAGCCCATCAGCTTGGAGAGCAGCACCTACCTGGTAAATCTGTTTGTGGGGGGGAAGTGGAATGGGAGAGGGACATAAAGGCCCCCATGATGAGGGAGGGAGTGTGGCTGGGGCTGGGCAAGGGCAGGCAATGCACAGCTGAGGTGTGGGACAGAGCTGTGGCTCATCCAGGGGGTATGGGGGGCCAGCTCCTGCTGCTGCACACACCCCAGGAGAAGGCATGGAGGGCACGTGCCCTCTGGATCTGTGCATGAGGTAAGGGTGGGCTGATGCTGTGGGCTGGAGCCAGAGGCTGAATTGGGCTCTTCCTGGCAGCTGTGCTTGGGCTGGGCTGGGCTGGGCTGGGCTGGGCTGGGCTGCGCTGGGCAGGGTGGGTGGTGATGGCACTGGGAGGGGCGCTATGGCAAATTTTAGGGTGGCTCTACCCCCCCATAGCTCTCTTCCTAATGCCACCACTGCCACCCACCCCATCCCACCCACCCCAAGCATAGTTCCAGCCCAGCCCCCCCAGGAAGAGCCCAGTGCTGTCCCCAGCTCCAGCCTACAGTGGGCAGCATGCCCTCACCCCGTGCATAAAGGTGCACAGGGTGCCTGTGTGGCAGAAGACCACCTCTGTTTCTCCCCAAAAACTCTGCTCTGTGACAATTTGGTTAGTATGGGCCCTGCAGAGGAAACACACCCTATCCTATCTCTTTATGTAGCCCGAGTTGGATACATTCCTGAGGGAGGGGGGAAACCTGCTTCCTCTGCCTACGTGACTGGCATCACATACCTGGGTGAGGGGCTTGTGCTCCCTAGTGGGCTAGAGACTGCCTGTCTGCCCAGCAACCAGTGACACATTTCAAATTGGTTGGCTGGCAGCTAACAGGTGCTGGCCTCCATTGGACCAGGTAAATGAGGTCATAAGGGCTATATAAGTTAAGGACTGACCAGGAGGAGGAGGAGTAGCCATGATGAAAACTCAGAAGAGATGGACCATCTGAAACTTGCTCTCTCTGGAAATTCATGATCAAGGAACTGCCTGCCTCCAGAAGGAATCTCCACCTGCCCCTGGATGATACTTGTAAGTAAGCTACCTGAGATCTAGCTAGATATATAGCTTGCAGTAACTCAGATGCGTGATCAGAGGCTACCCCAGCCACCTTGTTTGCTCTATGGGATTTCTCTGATACTACTCAACTCTGTACCCTATTTCAACCCTACTCCTTGTAACCAATAAAGTTCTCCTTTGTACCTAGCATGGGAGACTTTTTGGGAGCAGGTCTAGATTATGCCTTGGGGTCCCCTTGGGTCGGCTGACTAAAGGAGACCACTACTTGTGCTTCCGACTGAGGGAAGCATCCCAAGTTTTTGAAGTGAGTCAAGTACCCTCGAGGACTACTAGGCCTGTGTTTTCCAGGGGGCACTGTGCCAGAATCAAGCCCATCCCTGGATGGTGGGAGCAATACGCCCAGGCTAGTGGGTGTGCTCCAGGAAGGGCATTGGCCAGATATGAGGCACCCCCAGGGAGGCACTCAAAGCCTAGAAAGTGGTCAGGCGCAGTGAGGTGGGTGGCTCAGCGCAGGAGCGCCCCCTACTGACCTGCCCCAGCCTGTCCCAGGGGTGCACACAGAGGTGGGAGCACACCCCTGCCCTGTGCATAAGCTGTGAATCCACCCTGCACCCTGCCCCACCCCGTCTGTGCAGCACCAGGCCCTGCCCCACTCCCTCTCTCACCTCAGGGGGCCTTGATCTGTGAAAGTGAAAATTTCTCACTCTCTGTGGAATTCAGCATGGAAGAAGTACAAGGCCAGCAACTCACTGAAGTAAACTAATTCAGGGTTCCCATAGTCCTGACTCATAATGCTGTGGAGGAAGAGACAAGATTCCCTTCTCTTCCCACTTGGAGTCACCACACCAGTGCAGAACCTCAGGAGTGGCTCCACCAAAAGACACACTTTAAAAATCTATAGAAATTTGGCAACACAGTCTCTATGTCAACACAGCAAACAAATGCACTGGTCCACTGTAACAAGATATGGAAATTTCAGTCAACACAAAACATTTGCTTCTGGTCAGGTGATAGCTGAAGTGCTGGTTGGGGGTCTCCATAGTATGAGTATGACTGTGAACCTAGATACTAAAGGTTCTGTTGCTCCTGAGAAACAATGAAAGCAATACTTCTGTAAAAAATCTATTTCTGTGATTTTGGTGAGAACATGTTCATTCCCTTTCCTGCCTCTTTCTGGTGGAAGCCTTACACCCTGAACTTTCCTTTACTACACTATACATATGTCAATAAAACACTAAATTTAGATGCTTTTTGAGGAAATTTGCAAAGTAGTTTTTGAAACGCTTTTTAAAAGTGTTTGTAAAAGTCATCATTTTTATGATATGGTGCTACTCTATCAGGCTGGCTGGTGACTATTAATAGCACCTGCATCTTGGGTTTTGCATACCATTGCCAAGGGGTAAACTAAGGTGCAAGAAGATTGGAAGCATCATAATTATGATATTTTGCTCATTAAGATCTATTTTATGGAGATGGGTCCAAAGCATGATGTTTGTATCTGAAGTAATCTTAGAATTTCAGACTGATGTTCTGGGTCATGATCAGTTCTGTTTTCAAAACACAGACCTATCTTCTGAGTAAAGGGCATACAGAGAATCATGGGATTAGAAGGAATTTCAAAGGTCCTCTTTTCTCTTCACACATGCAGGATTTGTTGTTTCTGAACCATCCAAGGCAGCAACGTATGATCACCACCTAGTTCCTGAGAATTCCTGACATATACCTTTTTGAAATGTTTAGGTTCTCTATCCACAACTGTAAAATCAAGAACAAGTTGCAGCATACTATATGCATTTTTAGCTTAACAAATGCAGAGAATGCAAAGAGCGCATAGCAACTACGGTAGAAAAATAATACAGATAGCTATCTTTTCAATAATTTTACAACTAACATATGCCATCAGTGTAATTCTTATAAACTACAAAATGAAGTATTTTGGAAAATGCACACCAGCTCAAGAGTAACTGAAGATCAACATAGTGCTGAGTTATTTGACACCAACTTTCATTTAGTGGTTGCATCTAATGTTTCCTGTGCTTTGCAGATGTGCTGTAGAGCAACCAAAAGGTGCCAGTGCAAACTGAGGAAAGAGACTAAAAAACCATCTGCTGACATGTAACCCTTTGAAACATTGGAAGAGGTGTGAGCAAGGGGTCGTTGAATTGGAATGCATAGTACTCACATGTTTAAAGGTTTGAGAATTGCTTTAATCTTGAATTAAGGTGCTATTTTGAGGAATTAGTACAAATTAAGTTAAACCTTAGAACATGTCATAGCACTTACTACACAGAGAGTGCATCTACATGTGCCCCGATACCCCCTTTTGGAAGTACAAAACGACGGTGCAGTAACAGCTTGTTCTGTGCCATGCATGCTGCGCATGGTTATTTGTGGCTGCTATGTTGCTGTAGCAATGCACTATAAAGAGGGAGCTTGTTGCTATGGTGACATAGTGGCAGCATCATGATTTGTGACTGCCGAAACTATGTCGCCATAGTGCATTGCTACAATGACATAGCATCACATGTAGACACAGCCAGAATATTAAAAAACACAGAACAGAATATGCACTGCATTACAAAAATGTCCCCACATTGTGTCAACAAGGGCTACAGTGACAATTTTTTGTCTATAAAATGGCAGATTGCTTTTTCCTTCCTCTGATGGGTAGATTCCAGCACTTGGTCCATGAGCTATAATTTAGCCACCCCTAGCATGAATATCCAAACCATACAAAAATTGTAGTTTCAATATAACAGCCTGGGACTATATTGAGAGGCTTGGATGGGAACAGATATCATTAGAATTTCTGACATTTGGGCACACGTAATGTCTCTCTTTCAGAATAAGCTTCCAACTGAGACACCAGACAGAAGCCTTTTTGGTTGGGATTCTGTTTTCTCTGTTTAAAAATCCCAAATTCTCTAAAACCCCTCAAATCCTCCTTTTTTCATGATTAAAATGAAATGTCCCTATATAGATAGGTATCAGCTGAGTACCATTTTTATTGATATATTTACAATTTTAAAGCAATTTGGAAGCCTACCAGTGCCTGGATCATTATAATAAAATAAATTCTAAATACTTATATATTTTGGCATTTTTCAGGTTTTTTTCATGGAAAAATCAGAGGTCCCCCTTCCCTGTTTGCTCACTAGGAAATGGGTCCCTCCCCTCGTGGTCCAGCCCCACACTACTGGGGCCATGTACCAAGCTCTGGCATGCACAGACTGCTCCTGTGCTATTGGGGAGGGGGGAGAGCTGTGGGGGCAGAGAGGAGGTTGAACGGCACATGGCTGGTCTGGACCATCAGGGCCCAATCTGTGGTGAGCCCAAACCAGCCCTGCACTATTAAGGGGGACCCCTGATGGCACAGGGGCAGTCCGGGCATGCCCATTGGTGATGCATATAGTTGTTCATTTGGCCTCTTATACTACAGTAAGGTCCATCCTGCCTATTGACATGCAGTCATTTTCTAACAAATGTGCAATTCATGTCTTCTGAACTGCTTTGTGATAATCTATGGAAAACTGCAGACCAAAAAGAACAAAATAAATCCTGTTTAATTTATTCTTCACCTCTGTGAAATAAATGTTGGCATAACAAGGAAAAAAATCCTTTCCTGTGGATGGTGCTTATTAAATCTACCTATGATACCTGGTATTTACCATTTGGAAAGACTTTGCATCTAAAGGGAGTACTGGTGAGTTAAGTTTGCTGAGGGTTCACTCCATCCCGTCATCCAGATCGTTAATGAAGATATTGAACAAAACTGGCCCCAGGACTGACACCAGCTGCCATCTAGACATTGAACCACTGATCACTATCCACTGAGCCCGGGAATCCAGCCAGCTTTCTATCCACCTTACAGTCCATTCATCCAACCCATACTTCCTCAACTTGCTTGCAAGAATGCTGTGGGAGACCATGTCAAAAGTCTTGCTAAAGTCAAGATATATCATGTCCACTGCTTTCTCCACATCCACAGAGCCAGTTATTTCATCATAGAAGGCAACCAAGTTGGCCAGGCATGACTTGCCCTTGGTGAATCCATGCTGACCATTCCTGATCACTTTATTCTCCTCCAAGTTCTTAGAAACTGATTCATTGAGGACCTGCTTCATGATTTTTTCCAGGGACTGAGGTGAGGCTGACTGCTCTGTAGTTCTCTGGAGTCTTCTTCTTCCCTTCCCTTCCCTTCCCTTCCTTTCCCTTCCCATTTCTGGCACTATATTTGCCCTTCTTCAGTTGTCTGGGACCCCCTTCCCCAGTCACCATGAGTTTTTAAAGATAATGGCCAGTGGCTCTGCAATCATATCAGCCAACTCCCTCTGCACCCTTGGATGCATTGCATCCTGTCCAATGGACTTGTACACATCCAGATTTTTAAAATAGTCCTTAACCTGTCCTTTCACCACTGAGGTGAACATAACCTTTAAAGCAGCTTACTATGCTAAAAAGTGCTGTTATTTTATCTATACAGATATAGTTAAAGAAGTCCTCTCTCTTCCTCCTACCCCAAAACCTGGCTCACTACAGATGCAGCTATATCAATATAAAAGTGCTTATATAACAGGATCATAGAAAGTAGGGCTGAAAAGGAGTGCATTAGGTCATCTAGTCCTTGCCTGCCACCCCCTGCATTTAAGGCAAGATAATACCATCTTTGCCCATCTGCTCTTCATAGTTGTTAGGGGCTGGAAGGGACTTTACAGATTATCAGGTTCAGCCCCAAAAATTCTGCTCTAGGTGAGAATTGAACTCACAACCTTGGCATGGCTCACCCAAATACTGCTGTATAAGTACCACATGCTAACCAATTGCACCACTAGAGCAGCTACTGTAACCTTTTAGGACATTCCCACAGATGTAAATTCCACAACCTCTGTAGGCAGCTTGTTCCAAGGTTTGATTATGATCACCCTTATAGTCAGAAAGTGCTTCCTAATCTCCAATGTAAATTTCCTCCGCTGCAGCTTGAGGCCATTGCTCCAAGTCTTGTCAACTACAGCCACAGGGAAAACCCCATTTCCATCCACTTTATAATTTCCCTTCAGGTATTTGAAGCCTGTTATCAAATATTTTTTTAATCTTCACTTCTCCTGACTAAATACCCCTAGTTTTTTAGACTTTCTAAATTGCTCATACTTCTGAGGGTTCTAATCCTTTTGACACTCCCCACTGGACTCTTTCCAATATGTCCATGTCCTTCCTGAAGTGTGGGGCCCAAAACTGGACATGGTACTGCAGGAGAGGTCTCATCAGTGACAAATAGAGTAGAAGAATCACATCCATTGATTTGCAAGAGACATTTCTGTTAATAGAATTCAGTATGCTGTTGGCTTTTTTTGCAACAATAGCACATTTGGCAGAAATTAGCTTATTGCCCACTGTAAACTCCTGGTCCTTCTCTGCAGTTCTGTGGCCTAGCCATTCTTTTCCCAGCCTGTACTTGTGCATGCAATTATTATGTGCCAAATGCATGACTTTGCACTTGTCCTTGTTGAATTTCATCTGACTGATGTCAGACTATGTCTCCAATTTATTCAGGTCATTCTGGGTCCTAGCCCTACTCTCTAGAGTGTCTGCAACCCCACCCAACTTGTTGCTATCTGTGACTCTGCTGACCCTGCAAAGTGTGCAAAATATCAGTATAGCAAACTCAAGTTTGGAAAGTGAAATGGGCTATATGCTGGTATAACTACAGTGACATTAGTGTTTATACAGCATAAACATGTTTATTAAAAAGTCATACCTCTAACATACATAATTATACTGGTATTTCTTCTGTAGTGTAGACAAGCCTTAAAGGTCTGACTCTGCAGCCTCTATTCATAGAATTGGGATTGCCTATTTCTCCCATTGCTCATCTTGTCATATTTTATCCTAACTAATATGCTTTCTGTTGTGCTTCACAGGAAGTGCCATGAGTTATAATGATTCCCTAGATCCAACAGAAGTTTGCTGTTGGGTCCCCAGGGGTTGGGGAATCCAGACGCTGTTTATCATAGTATTGCCGCTTCTAGCCCTGGAGCTGTTTTCAGAATGAGAGGGGTGAAAGGGAGCAGAGGGAGCTCATTCTGGGGATTCCTCAGACAGCGCTGGAGGGTGGGCTGGGTGGATTGGAGCCCCCCAACCTTGGAAGGGGACTCCAATCCACCCACAAGTTACTGAGGGTGCTCCATTTTGGAGCATTCTCATCTGAACCCTTATGCAATGAGGGTTCAGGTTTTTACAGGATCAGGCCCTTTTAAAGTGCTCTGCAGTTGTGTTCTTCTCTTTGCTCATGGATATAGCGTGTAAGGTAACTTGTTCAAGATCTTCTCATTCACTTACAACCATATACAGGGTCTTCATAAAGTTCTTGTGCACTTTTAAACTTGAATAACTTAGGTCGTAGGTATGATAGAAACAATCTGTAAACAGCATTTAAAAGCAAATTTATTAAAGTTTTAGCACAACTAGAGTACACAATGCTAGATTTCATAAGTAATAATGAATTTATTCTTAAATAATATGGAGCGCCGTGCAACTATGCTCTGAATGTACGACAGTTCCTAAATGATGTTTTCCCAGAGAAGTGGATAGGCAGAGGTGGGCCAATTGCTTGGCCACCTCGTTCACCTGACTTGTTGCCGTTGGACTTGTTTTTATGGGGACATGCTAAAGTGTAGTTTACTTGTCAAAACCATGCTCTTTGGTGGAACTTAGGGCTCGGATCACCAATGCAATTAGTGCAGTAACTCAAGAGCAACTGGAAAATGTTTCTAAGGGGTTGGAAGATCAGATTAAGCAGTATATCATGATGGATGGTGGTTATGTTGAAGTCTAGCATTGTTTACTCTAGTTGTCCTAAAACTTTAATACATTTGCTTTTAATTGCCATTACAGATTGTTTCTATCATACCTACACTCTAAGTTATTAAAGTTTAAAAGTGCACAAGGATTTATGAAGACCCTATATTTAATGTTTTCTTCATTTATCCTAAGACCTATTTTTATTGTTGCTCCCTTTGTGTTTCCAATCATCCTTTCCTTTCTGTTCTGTTCCCAATAGATTATCAGCATATCCAAAAACTAGGTATAAGCCATTTAAATTCTGAAAATGCTGAAATTTTGCAATGATCTGATCACTTTTTCCCAATAATTTAGTTTGGGGGAATAGTGCATCCCTCTGCCTTAAATCTCTGATGTCAGATAGATCTGTGTAGGTACTGAGCATAATAAAAAAGGCTTGGAGCTTATCCTACCACAGAAGGAGCATTAGTAGACAAAATTCATCCTGGATCTTTGGGGTACACCTTTTATCTATATCCCATTCAGAGGTGCAGATCATACTCTCACACTAGGAAGATGGCGTAACTCTGCAAGACTTTCCCTTACCCTGTCTACCCATACTTTGATACTGCACTGGGTTGACTAGAGGCAAAGAAGTCCCCATGTTCATTCTAATAAAGGGGCTGCAATTCTTCCTGGCCTTTTACACAGTGGCTAGGACAAACATTAAAAAAGCCTGAATTGATTCAGTTTAGTTTGTGCAGGTTAGTCTAACTTGCAGAGATTGAACTGATTTGCGAGTGGATAGATATTCACTTTTGATTCAAGAAATGTAGGCACATGCCTGCAGTGGCTCAGGCCAGAAGCCAGGGGGCGAACTCTCCCATCCCTTCCACAGTGCTGAGCTGAGGGAGGGGGCATGGCCAGGCTCTTGCAGGATGCTATGGTTAGGGAGGGGTTTAAACCCTTACCCTGGCCTGCACAGTCCCCAGCCGGGTTGTGCCTGAAGGAAGAGGGGGAAGCAGCCTTAACCAGGCTTTTCTCCACTCACTGCTCAAGGGGTGGGGAATGTTGCCAGCCCCCAGCCCCTGGCTAACTCTCTGAGGCAACAGGCGTTGGGGGGAGGGAGGATTACTTGTGTGGAATACCACTATCATCCTCCTGTTAGGCTCTCAAACTCAGCAAGGCCCTCCAGTAGTGCAGAGAGAGAAAGTGTGTGCAGTGGATGATTATGCTGTTTTCTGTTCTGAGGATAAACAGGGAGCTTTCAGTGGCAGTAACAGCTTGATTCAGGAAAGAATGGGACAAAGGGCTTTAAACTACTTCATCTCCTGGTATGTTACACCAATTCAAATTGAGAAGTCCTTATTCAGATGATACTCTCATTTTGGATCCCAAATCAGTCAAGATGTTTTGGGTGCCTTGGCTGATCAGGGATTGGGCAAAGGCTTCAGGGCATAAATTCTAATTTAAGAACTAAAGGAATAATTAGTAGGGGGTTATAACACAAGGGCTCATAGCTTAATAATAAATTTAGCATGTCAGGATGCCACATATCCTTATGGTTAACACCCGAGGGGCATTTTCAGATTTCAGAGAACCTTATTTTCTGAATCCTGTACAACTACCCTTGTCCATCAGCTACAATAGCATCCCTGTTGCATAATAGGTTATAGTTTGACCTGTTTACAGTATGCTTCCTTATGTAATTCAACTAATCTCTTAATTTGTATTCTAATCTATTCCCCTGATGATCCACTAGGTGTCAGTCTGTGTCCCTCCCTAGTTATAGCAGTGAGGTGTGGAGGACACAGAGAAAAATATCTGTGCTATACAGTAGTCAAAAAAATCAGCTGATATAAACTGTAGTAGCCCCAATAAGTTAACAATTATGCTGCCTTAAACCAGGACCAGGGCATTATTATGTAGATAAGAATCAGGAAAAAGTACAAACATTGCTGGAAGCAAATTAAGTACCCTGCTGGGGTACCTTTTAATAGAGTCAGTTTAACATACCATACCCTTTGGAGTGCATGTCTTTCTCAGGGTAAGTCTACTGATATTTATAGTTGATCTGGAGTTTGTCCTCACACTGAGCCACCTCTTCCCATCTACCTCATAACTTGTAGTCCTAGCAAAGTAGGATTCTTATTTCTTGAACATTACAGCAAGATACATCTCTGAATCACTTGTGGAGCTCCTCTAGCAATTAATCCACAAATTTGTCTCTATTTATGGACAACAGAGCCAGAAAGTGCCGTGCAGAAGGGTCAGAAGTTAGGAACCAGGGCATGGTGGAAGTGCTGCTAGCAAATTTTTTCTGTTTGAGATGTGCACATCCAAGTAAGTTCCAAACACACTACAGACATGGGTAGGGTAGGAAATGAATGGGGGTGACTTGACCTTATGCCATAAAGTACAAAAGAGCTTCTAGGACTAAACTGTACTGGCACTGGAGTCAAGCTAAAAGGCATGAGTGACTGGTGCCTCCTGAATCTGGGGGGGCACCTAAAGAAGCCGTCAATGGCATTTGTCTTGTCGGGAGGGGGAAGGGGGGGGCACCAGCCCTACTGACAGCATCAGTGTCAACCATCAGGGGGGCACCGGCCCCTTTAGGGGGGGATGTGCACCCCCATGCACTCCCTACCAGTCACCTATGCTAAAAGGTTTACAGTTTCTATGGTCAGCAAGTAGGGAGTTTATGGTGAATTTAAGGCCAATAGTTAGTATTAGGGCCTAGGCTAAGTGACCGGATCCATTGTGCCTGGATGATAAATATTGGCACATATAATCCAAAGTCTTGTGGACTGGATGCACAGGGTTAAGAATCTATTAGTGTTCCTAGCACAATAGTTTTCAACCTTTTTATAGTCAAGAGACCTCTCAATAGATTCAAGGTGCCCACTGGCAATTGTCAGCTCTTAGTTTTATCTTGATTTTTGACTGCAGAAAAATAATAAAGCCATCTTTCCTTCTGAATTCAAATGAACTCAGAAAGTCCTCAACAGTTCAGAATGGTTTTAACACTATGGATTTCTATTTTAAATCTCTGGGTTTATCTTCTAAATCATGCTTGCATACCTAACATTGGCCCCGTGAGTGTGGGTGAGTGAGGAGGCCCAGTGGAGGCATAGTGGCCCAGCGAGGGGCCAGGAGCAAAATAGGCCTATAGCTGTAGAATCGCTCAGTCAGCGCTCAGGTGAGGGTAGCAGGAGATACCCAACAGACTGCGCTAGGTGAGACTGGGGGGATGTGTGTGGCCCCTGAGAGAGGGCAGTATGAAAGAGGCTGGGTGAAAGCCAGCAGCGTGAAGGGGACCCCGATGAGAGAGGGGTAGCATGTGAGGAGCCCTCTTTTCTCTGGGGCTATAGAAAAGAGCTACAACTGTGTGCCCAGTTTGCTCTGGCCAGAGGCTGGAGGAGTAACACCAGAGTAACATCTGTGACGCATGGGACCCATGGAGGGAAGGTCAGAGTGGGTATTAGGGCCTTGTCAGCTGGGTGAGTAATGGGTAGCCTCCCGCCTTAGTAACAAGTCTTATATTTTTCCATCAAGACATGGTAGATGAACAAAGTGTGCAGTTACCCCAGAAGCAGGGTGGCCAGCAGAGACCTGACGAGGAGGCCACCCTGTTACACAGAGTCTTTCAGAATTCACTGCTTCTGGGGTATATGCTGGGACTGTGGGACAGGGATCAAAGAGAGCAGCTAAAGTAGCTGAGCACAGAACCAGTGTTAACATGGAACAACCCTGCAGCAATTCAGAGCACATATTGATATGACCTGTGCGGTCACATTACATCGTGTAATTTTCATTTGGGCATGCTTCAACTTCCCAGTGGAGCTATGATTATTAGTAAAGTTAATAAGTTAAGGGTTAGATTCCACTGGTCTCTTCAGAATTCCCACAGTTTGCTTCTACTCACTTATTTGCTTGCCTTCACTATGATTGTAGTTGTATTAGAGATCCAGTTGCCAACAGTTCTTCTTTGACATGGGGACAATATAATTCCATTCTTCTCATATAGATGTCACATTAATCAGGTCTTTGAATATTTGTTAAAACTGCAAATGCACTTCAGGCTTTAGCACAGTTTGGGAGCAGGTTCTTTGAAGACATTTCTGGTATTTCCTGGTTCCAGTGAGACTGAAAAGGCTATGAGAATGTAGTCACTTTTGGTATTTGGTGTTGGTACTTCCATTTATGGGCATATATTAATTCAAGGAAATAGAGGGAGGAAAAACAAGTTAACTGGATTTCTTCTTCTCTCGGATTCCTCTTGGGATTTTGGGTAAAGCCTTACATTGGTATTTCAGCCCAACTGGCTGGACAACTTTTCCTTGTTTAACAACTTCCACATGCAGGCATATAAAGTCTAGCATAATTGATTTAAAAACACATTTTAATTTGCTTCTAAAAAAGGTTGGGAGTCAGTTGTAGTGTGCAGAAGCAGGAAGGTGGCATTAAGTTTTGTGCTGGGGTGGCATATTCCTCTTCTTTCATGTGCTTTATGTCTTTACTTTTTGATATAACAGTGAGAGTGCTTTCTTAGAGCACTGGGTTTCATAAAGAAGTTACACTACAAGGATGCAAATGATCTAACTGGTGTTTCCTATTTCTAGTTAAATGTCCAAAAGCCAATTTTCTCAATAGAGTCCCTTTCTTTGTGAGTCAAATAACTGGCTTCTGTCCAACGATTTATTTGTTCCTCTGTGGTTACAGATCATTAAAAGTGGCTCATTCCTGAGGAGTTTCTTAACTGGTGTCTTCTGGATGTTTGTTAGTTACGAGGAATCTGACAAAGTTCCATCTGGAGAGTAGTGGCTGCCTCATATGAAAGGGATATAGTCCATGTCTGCTCACATCTGTATCATGTTAGAATGCTGAGCTGCAAATCCATGTAAATGTGTTGTGGTTGTCCATGGTACAAAATACTGAAATAAGATAACTTACAGTTTTTGACAAGTTATTTGACATTCTGGCTGTCAGCCATGTATAACTCCTTTTGAAATGGCTAATTGAGTGGCGTTCATTAGAGTTCATTAAATCAGCCTCAAATATGGTGCTTTACTTCAGCGTAGCTGACCATCCATTTTAAGGAGTTTCTTGTGGAATGGTTATGTTTAAATACAATAAACAAAAGACAAGGAAAATGCTACCACAGAAAATCCATGTGGCCAGCACTCTCAGGAGTAAACATTTTTTTTTTGTTTTATTTTCTTTTATAATCTTAGCTCCGGGAATCACTTCCCAAACTGTGGTCATTGTAACTTGTTGGTTTTAAAGGGGCCTAGCTCCGTTTAGGTTGAATTATGCCCTAAAATTCCTTTTATCATCTTTCAATTCTTTGAAAATCTTCTTTTGCAGGTCTCTCAACTGTAGGTGTGAAGAATGAAAGCAAGGGACAGCACTGAGATAGGCAGGCCTACAATTTTACCCAGAGTGTCTATTAAGACATTGTTGTCTTGCTTCTGGATATTGCATGCATTTTAACCAGAGACTTACAACAGGATGATAGATAATGACAATTTGAGGAGACTGCAATAATACATAGATGATATAAATTTCTCTACTGACATGAGTGCACTCACCGGTACAACAGTGTGTCATAATCCTGTGTTTTTGTGCCAGAAAACCATAGTTTGTCTTGGGGAAAAAGGATGGCAGATCTTTTTATGTTACTGTTACTCATGAAATTATTGACTTGGTAAATAATACCAAGGAGGAGATCAACAACCTGATGAGCTGTATATAATATGCAACATGCTTACTGATTATAACTTACAGCGAGACCATTAGGTGTTCCCTGGAATGTGGTAATATAGTAAATGGATGACCATTCCTAGCATTAACTTTTTGCTACATTTGAAAATAGTGTTGTTTTTACCCAGAAAACTCTAACAATATCAAACATCAAACTTCTGGGCTATTAATCCCATCCATCATGCCTCCTGTACCTAACTCAGCTTTTCACTGTCAAATTCTTAGACTGTGTACAAGGCCAGCTATGTTTGCAGTCCACATAGATTTTATCACTCTTGAGAGTAGAAATGACAATTCTACTATTATTTGGAGGTAGACCCAACATAGGCTTTGATCAAACAGTCATGCTTAAGGGTGAACAAAACTTCTGTTATGTTCAAAACCTGCAAGAAAAAAATGGGGAGTCTCAGGGAGTATTAGAGGCAGAGGTTACCCAAAACTATTTCAAATCGACACAGAAAACCACTTCTTCATACCAGACAAACTCTTCATATTTCTGAGAGGAAGAGGAAATACTTCCAGTGTCTAGTGAAGTCACTGAAAAGAAGTTAATTCATTTCAGTGGACTTTATTTTAGGTCTTAGATGTTGGTCGTTAGACCTGGTGGGATGCTGAGTTGTTTCAAATGCTACTTAGAATCAATGGACATTGAAGGCGAGGTGGACAATATTTTTTTCAGTCAACATTCTTCCACTTAACTACCACCAGGAAATTCCAGACTGATCTTGTTTGCCTGAAAGGATTTCTTATTGAAGGCTACCTGGTTTCTATGAACAGAACCGAATGTTGCCACTGTTGATGTTAATTTAAGATTCCATGGTTCCTTCCCTTTATAGCTTAGGAAAGAAATGCCTATTACTTTAATGAAGGAGCTAACACAGGGGTGATGTTAATGGCTAATACTGGGGTATAGGGGAAAGTGACTCAGCTTTTCCTGAACTCTATTTTGCTTCCTCAAGGTAATTTTTAGGATTCTACCCTGGACCTAAGTATTACAGTGCTTTTCATCAAAGATTACAAACATTGTAGAAAGGGAAGCTATCATTATTACAAACTGCTGTTTACAGGAGGGAAACCAGGGCACTAAGAGATGAAGTGACTTGTCCACACGTTCTAGGCAGGCTTGTGACAAAGCTAGGAAAATAACCCAGGCCTCCCAAGTCCCAGTTTCACTGTGCTATCCACCAGGCCACACAGAGGGCCTATAAGCAG
Organism: Alligator sinensis; assembly: GCF_000455745.1. NCBI lineage: Eukaryota > Metazoa > Chordata > Crocodylia > Alligatoridae > Alligator > Alligator sinensis. Next base: position 1,147,672 of record NW_005842463.1, read on the forward strand.
AACTCTCTCTGATTTTTTCAATGGGAGTTTTGACAGACTAAAGGGCTTTTGGATTTGACTCCAGAATGAAAAACTGTTTCCATTTCATAATATTTTAAAAGGTATTTTCCATAGTGTATCTCCAACAAAGTTGTAGAAAAAAAAAACTTGTAGTAACACTGAACAGCTTGCAATGATGTTGCACAGCTGATGCTGAGACGATATGGTGGCAAGCATTGGATTGAAAAAAAACCCAGACAGCTCTAGTTTTAAGCCAGCTTGTTATGCGTGTCATAGTTACAGATGACTCTTAATAGCACAACATTGAGTTCAGCTCTCCAAAACCTAGCCCACTTCCATTTAGTTTGAAACAGAAAAACTCTAAATGATGTTATATGTATCTTCACTACCAGTGATATATTAGCTGGTGAGTTCTCTTTATTGGATTGGAACATAGGATGGTAAATCACCATGGTTTCTTCTCAGTGTTACTTGTTTTTCAACACAGAACACATCCACCACTGACTTACGTGACAAAACAAATCCTTTTTTGATGAGTATGTAGGAAAGTAATATAAATTACCCAAGTGTTAGAAATGAAGGGTAAATGAAGTTCCAAGTCATTTATATAAAAAATATAATACTTTATTTCCAACTAAAAAGGTGCAAACATGTAACTTTTGGTCACACTTCTCAACAAATAAACAAACTGTTCAAAGAACAGCAATAGTCAAAGAAAGAAACAAATTCTCCCATGTGGAAAGATTGGTCAGCTACAAAAACAATTTACTGACTTTACTTAAGGTCACTTGCATACTAAAGCTGAGGTAACCATATTTTTCCCCATACACATGAATGCTACCAAGGACAGAAGCACCTCAACTGTAGCAAGTAGTCTCACCGTCACCTTAACTGAACAATTTCCACTAGAGTATCTATTTCACGCTTTGAATGCATTGTCAGACAAGCCTTACATCCTACCTATCTTGTTCCAAAAGAGGAGGCTATCATTAAAATACCAAAGCATTAACAAAGGCACAAAACTTTAAATTAATTTAGATAACTGTACAAATATATATACAGTATTTACAATATTAATAAAAAGTAGCTTGTTACAGGTAAAGTAACTGTCACAAGCTGTCCAGTCTAATAGACATGATTCTGATTCTTCTTGAACAAGTCATTTGAATCAGTGTCAAAGCTGATACATTTACTGTCCTGACTAACAGAACACCTTCTACTTAGCACCTTGCTGGGTGAGGATTTACATTCCAGCTGTCACTGCCAATATCCCAGTGTCAGCAAACATGCTAAGGGTCTCCTTTTCCATTGCACTACTAGGTGGAACACACAGTACCACACCAAGGGAACACTGCTTGAGAGCTGCTCTTCCTGCAAATGGCCCCTAGCAACCCCTAAACAACACCTCATGAACAGCATTTTCTGGATCTTGTGCTTTGCTGTGGTCCCAAGGTCCATTTTACCCTCTTCTTCAAACCAAATGTTTGGGGTCAGTAGACAATTTGTCTTAAAAGTCACGTGGAGCAAGTTTGTTGAACTTAAAAAAAAGATTTAAATACCTTGTGCTATTGAATCATGTTTACAAAAAAAAAAAAAAATACAAAAAAAATGAGATGCAAAAAAAAAAACAGTTCAAGTTGAAAGTCTCTAGCTTGTCTCCTTCTGGCTTTATGCCATGTCTCCATACATCTTTCTGTAGTACAGAGACTCAAAGATGTCATTGTCTCCAGGGCAGTTGTAGTGGCATGCACAGGTCTTGATGAACATCATTCTCCTCTTCATGACCTCACCGTCAGGGCACTTGAACTCCACAGGCAGAGTGGCTGTTCTGTGGGGGGTACAGCAGCGCCCATCAGTGCAGACACCACAGAATTTAGCCCTGTAGGTCTTCACGCTGGTGCAGCCAGAGAGCTCGAACTTGATGGGCTTGGAGATTTTGGGGGTGCGAATGCACTTTTTGCCTTTCTGTTAGGAAGTAAGTGAATGACATTATTTTATTTTTTTAGAAGCCAGGCATTTTTAAATAGCAAAACTAAATCTGTACATTTTCCATTCATATTTCTATCTGCTAAGTTAATCCTGTCACTTTATTCATAGCATTTAACTCACTCATGAGACATTTTCAAGAGCCTGTATTATCATTATTTAGGCTGGACATCTAAAGTACATGTGCTTGCAGGATTCAGACAAGACTTGGGCAGATCTGAAAGCTGTCTCCTCTCAGCCAAGTATTATGCATCTTGTTTAGCACTAGGCCTATGCCAGGAGATGGGGCATCCTCTTACTTAGCTGCATGTAGACTGAAATATTTACCTTGATGTTCTCCTCCAGGTCTACTTCACAGGGTCGGACCATACAGAGCCTGCTTTGCTTCTCCAGTCTGCAGAAGGCATTGTCATTGGTGACCCTGGTGGAGATGCCCATTCCACAGGTCTTAGAGCAAGCGCTCCATTCGGTGGTCTGGACCAGGCAGTTGGCACGCATCATGGTTGGGTCAGGACCATATGTATCCTCCAGTCGGTAAGCTGCAGAGCCCAAATAAACAGGATGAGAGGCTGGACCTCAGGGCATCAGTGCAAACAAGGAACACCATGATCCTCTCAGACACTCTACAGACCTCTGAGGTCACTTATTCTGGCAGCTCCAGTGCAATGCCAGCACTGCCCCAGGGATGAAGCTGGTCTGCTGGGGCTAATCATCCCGGCACCGACTACCTTGATGCCTGAGCTACAAGCCGAAACCCCAACTCACCAGCTAGGGCTGGTCCCACGGCTGTCCGCTCCTTTGGCTCATCACACACCCACTCCTCGCAGCACTTGCCAGGGAGCTTCACCCGCCGTGGGTAGGGGCAGTCAGGGCTGGGCAGGCGTACGTCCATGCTGCACAGGGGCACACAGCCCACCGCCCCATCCAGGCAGGTGCACTGGTACTTGCAGCTGCTCTGGAAGGACTCCCCGCTCCGATACACCATGCCGCCAAATACACAGGGGGCTCCATCCCGGGCTGCCAGGAGGAAACGAGAAGGTATTAGCTGGGCACCCAAGCACCTGCTGCTTTTTGGGCTGGGCTGAGTGAGGCCAGGAGGTGGCTGCTGGGGGATGCTAGAGTCATACGAAACAAAGGCTGGAAGGAAGCTCATGAGAGCATCTAGTTCAGGTGTTAGGTCTTGCATTGTGTCAAGCTTGAGGAAGAATTTATGGATCACATGGATGGTTTGGATATGGCTGATCCTGCCTCAGGCAGGGGGCTGAACTAAATGACCCCCTCCCTTCCAACCCTGCTGGTCTATGACATGGGCTGCAGTGGTTGTCCTGCTTTTCCCTGTGGCAGCTTGGGGTCCTGCTCACAGCAGGACCAGCCCCAGCTATAGCCCCCCAGCCAAGGTTTTATCTCTGTTGGTCTTAAAAGGATGGAGACGCCACCACCTCTCTGGGTCACCTGCTCCAGTGCTTTACCATCCTCCCAGCCAGGACGTTTTCCCTGATCTCTCACCTAAGCTTCCCCTGCTGCAATGCGAGATACCCACTCCACCCACAGCTGCTGCCATACCTGGCTCAGCTCCCCGCA
>NW_005842463.1:1151537-1190430 GCF_000455745.1 Alligator sinensis
GGCCGAGGAGGGCGAGCAGCAGCGGCAAGGCCAGGCGGAGAGGTCCCATGCTGCAGGAGGCTTGTGGAGGCGGAGGCTCTGGGTGCACCGAGGGAGGCAGAGGCAGAGGCGCTGTGAGGCTGTAGCGAGCCACCCGCCTGCTTTTATGGGCCGGCGGCGGCGGGCCGAGCCAATGGGCTGAATGGGAGCCCTCCACAAACAGGGACATTCCTGACATTCCTCCCCACCTTCCTGCCTCATCAACTCGCACCGGATTGATCCTGACCCCTTGACACGCCGCATTCCTCCTGTCTGCCAAAGCTGGCACGCTCCCGCGCACAGAAAGGGCGCTGTCTTTCCACCGCCACATGGGAGTTTGGGGTTTTTTACTCCCCCCCACTCCCTCGTGCCAGTCTCCCCCCCCACACACACTGCCCGTGCGCACCGGATCACAGAAGCAGCAGCAGGGATGGAAAGGGACCTCCAGAGGTCAGCTAGTCCCTGCCTGAGGCAGGATCAGCCCCAGCCAAACTGTCCCATAGGACCCATAACCTCTCTGACTAACTACCCCCAAGCCTGAGAACGCAAGACCTCACAGCGCAGCCTGCCACAGGGAAAGCAAAGCAACCACCCCAGCCCATGTCATAGACAAGCAGGGCTGGAAGGGACCCCAGAGGTCACCTAGTCCAACCCCCTGCCTGAGGCAGGATCAGCCCCAGCCAAACTGCCTCATAGGATCCACGAATTCTTCAGCTAACTACCCTCAAACCTGACACAGTGCAAGACCTAATACCCCAACCTGCCACAGGAAAAGCAGGGCAACCGTGACAGTCAACACCATAGAAAAGTAGGGTTGGAAGGGACCCCAGAAGTCATCTCATCTACCCCCCTGTTTCAGGCAGGATCAGCCTCCAGCCAAACTGCCCCATAGGATCCATAAACTCTTCAGCTGACTACCCCCAAACCTGACACAGCACAAGACCTAACACCTCAACCTGCCACAGGGAAAGCAGGGCAACCACCCCAGCCCACAAGGAGGGATGGAAGGGACCCCAGAGGTCATCTAGTCCAAGCCCCCGCTAGAGGCAGGATCAGCCCTAGCCAAATTGTCCCACAGGATCCATAAACTCTTCACCTAGCTACTCGCAAGCCTGACACAGCACAAGACCTAACACCCTAGCCTGCCACACAGAAAGCAGGGCAACTGTGACAGTCAGCATCACAGAGAAGCAGGGCTGGAAGGGACCCCAGAGGTCATCTAGTCCACTGCTTCTCAACCTTTTTTTGTACCAGGACTCATTTGTAAACATCGATGGCCGGTCCCGACCCAGTGCCCCTCACTCCTGACCTGCTGCTCCCTACCCCTAGTCCCCCAGTGTGTGGGGCAGGGGATGGGTGTGCGGGATGGGTGGGTGCATGGGGAAGGGGGGACCCCAAGCAGCCTCTCACAGTCTGGACCTCTGCCAGCCTGCAAGGGAAAACCACAGTTTTCCACGTTTTTCTCCTTTAAAGGAGAATCCATTTAAAAATTTTGTTCGCAAACCTTTCATATATTCTTACAACCCACTTTTGGGTTGCGACCCATGGGTTGTTGTCCAACCCCCTCCTGGCCTGAGGCAGGATCACCCTGAGCCAAACCATCCCATAGACAAACAGGGCTGGAAGCTCATCTAGTTTAACCCCCTACATGAGGCAGGATCAGCCCTAGCCAAACCATCCCATATGATCCACAAACTCTTCACAAATTATCCTCAAGCCTGACACAACACAAGGCATAACACCCAAAACTACCACAGGTAAAACAAGGGACTACAGCAATCAATGTTGTAGGCAAGCAGGGCTGGAAGGGACCTCCAGAGGTCTAGTCCAACCCCATGCCAGAGGCACCTAGCCTGCAAAGGTGCTTACCCCCCCAGCCAGGGCCCAGAGCTACCCCAAGCCAAGAAGGTCCCCCCTCAACACATCAAGGAAAGGAATACTTAGTTTCCTTCATGCTTGCTCTTTGTTTTGGCCTGACGTGACTTTCTGGCCACTTTGGGCTGTACCCACCTTCACAGAACATCAGTGCCGTGAAGGGACATTTGACGAGCAAGCTAGCAACCACTAGGAGTCCCAAACCAGGCGAGATTCAACACAAATATAGACGGACAGGATGCACTGGAACCACAGCTACCTCCAGCCCTGCTGACAAGAAAGGAGCTGTTCTTAAACCCACAGGAGCTTAAAAGAAACTGCATGCCAACTCTGTGGGCACTATATTCTTCCCTGCAGAAGAAGAGAAGCTTGTGCAAGGGGGCTGTTAATAACCCAGAGGATTACAACTACCCTTATCTGAAGCACTGTAAAGTAAGAGGGGACTCAGCTGCCTAAGTAAATGGCAATTGTTATTAATGGCGTTTGACTTCTTCCAGAGCTGACTGGTTGTCTGCAATTTAAAAATGAACCTTTGATTTTTCAGGGCAGCTTCCAATATTCTCTTCTTCAGGGAAACACACTCTTTAATTGTTCCAGAGAAACATCATCATCCAGAGTAGGTAGGGATCTCTTGTTTGACTGAACATTAATGCTGCGACAGGCAGCCTGTGCAGGTTGGGGGAGGGTAGAGAGGTTGTGGGGATGGTTGCTAGGAACAACCACGGGAATTCTGTATTTTTCTTTCTTTTTTTTACTTTTTTTCCTCTTGACAAGAAAATACAGGACACCAGACTTTTCAAAAGGTGGATCACTATCTGCTGACTTCATTCCAGAGTGGGAAACGGACTGTCTTAGACTTAGACACATTTTTTAACATGGGGTACTGGTTTTTGAACAGCATTTTTTTACTACCTAAAAAGGCATAATTACATCATGAGGACTGGCTGTAAATTGACTTGGTGTACTACTGAATCATACTGAATATTTGTAATGTGTTCCTTTCCTAATAGATGCTCTCTATGAATAGAAAGAAGTGCCTGTTTACTCTGAAATATTTGGCCCAATGAAGAGAGTCTGGGGAATGGAAGAAGTGGCTATTATTTTCCCACTGCGTGTGTGCAGCTGTCATGTGTAAGCAACACAATCTAAGCACATCTCTGCTTCCTAATCTTGCTGATTATCCCTTCTAAGATGACAAAAAACATGGCTTGCCACCAGAATCTGTAATTCCTGAACATCTTGCTCCTTATTACACAGCCAGAGATAACTTCTGTTTTTATTTATTTTAGCAGAAAGGATGGCTTCCCAAGGAGGCATCATTTGTCTATGCAGTGATGTCATCTTGTTTGACCTCTGCTTTAATCCAGGGAATGCCTGCATGTTGACTTCTGACCTGTTTAAGTATGCTTGTGTTTAAAAGGACAGATAGACTTAATACATCTTGTTGGGCAAACTGAAGTGTTGATGGTGGTTATTTTTAAAGATATTTACATGTAACCGCTCCTCCATCTGACATTTTCACACTGTGATACACCAATATGTTTTTTGCTGTCTAAGTATATCTCAAAGGCTCTCATTTAAAAATCTAAAACACTATGTTACACAGCAAAAGTTTATTTGTATCCTATCTACACTAGTCTTTGCCTGATAGCTACGGCTATGCCATTTCTTCTACTGAAAATTGAATTTTTCAGAAACTTTATAACTTGGCCAGAAAAAAAAAATTCCAGAGGAATACTTATGGTAAATAACACATGTTCCCAAACTTAAGAGGCCTCCCAAATCCGTATTTACCTGACAGACCATGATGGTCCCAGTGCTGAGTAAATAATATGCATACCAAACTATGTATAACATGCATACCAAAATGCAAATGTAACCAGGTAAACAGAATGCCTTTTAAAAATGACTAAATATGGTAGAAAATCAGCAGAGAGAAAAAGAGAGTCTCTAAAAATGTTTTATAATTTTCCATGTAAGAATACTTTCTTTACAGGGAAGCAGTTTTATTAAACAAAAGCTTAAGACATGCATTGATGGACAAAAAATGTTTAAAAGTAACAAACTATCACAAAGCCAGGAAATCCAAAGTTAAAGGCTAAGTCTCTTCTTAAGTCTCATCATACTGCAAACCAAATATACCAATCCTCATCTTGTTATTTCTCTGAGAAAACTGACTTAAGGAGGAGTTGTTCTGCCCGCAGGCCTGATTCTGGCCTTAAAATGCTGTAAAGTGGGAGTAAACCCCTGGAGGTCAAAGGCATTTAAAAGGCATAAATGGGATCAGCATCAGACCTTGTGGGATTTGGCTTTGTGTTGTCCTTACACTGTAATAAATGACTCATCAAATGTTGTGGGTGTATGTGTGCGGGAGCTGAGGTAAATGGAAAGCAGAGTTAGTTCTTTTATAACACTGTCCTTCATTCTCCTATCCTCATAGACTGACAGCATCTTAGAGACATCCTGGAGTTGATGTATAAAATAGTTAAAATGCACTGATTTTGACTTATATGCAGGTGTTTATATAGCAAATGCTTTTTAGACAGTATATTTTTTCTGAATTAGGAATTCACTACATTGGCAGCACAGACCTGTTTACACAGCTATATACGGTATGTGTGTGTCTACATCGGCTTTGGTTGGTACAGTTCCTTTGGTTAAGTCTTGTAAAATGTACAGGTGTGGATATGCTGCATTCCTTCCCTTATGTTTTTCCTTCTTTTTTTTCATTTCTCCCAAAAAAGTCACTTGATCAGGTATCAGACATACTGAAAACCTGGCAAGACTACAGGAAAGTGGCTAGACTTGGAGTGTTTGTGTACTTAAAGAAAGAATCTTGCACATTTTCAACTTTCAGTCGCAGATATTTTCTTATAAGAGCAATTGGAGGTTTGAACCAGCCCTCAAAGCGGAAATCAAAAGCTCCCAGAGAAACATACCCAAGGAATGTGAATCTGCTCCAAAAACCATACGCAATGCACACACAGTACTGTCAGCCTTATAGGAAGTCTGGCCGTATATGGACATCTGTACCCTAAGCTATTTATCAACCTGATGGTCTTGTAGTTGGCTGCAGATATTTCTAGCTTGCCTTAGGTTTAACAACGTTCATTAATTCCCCTCCCCAAAAGCTCACCAGAATGTCTTTTAAAAATCATAATAAACATTACCTTAAAATGCTAAGAGTACTAGTTAAACTTATATTAATGTGTATTTGCTCAAAATAAAGACTGCAAGCAAGATCTGCTGTGTTAGCTGTGAAAACGAAGTGGAAATGAAGTAAGGATAAAAAAGTATTTGCTTTATCTTGAATTTGCTCCCCTTGTTTTTATATTTTTTAAGAATGTTTGGCATCTCATTCAGTATATTCAGAGGTATAGAAAAGTCCCTGTATGGGATAATGAATGCTACTGATACAGACACATTTTTCTTAGCATCTGCAAGTAAATTAGGGAAGGGAGAGAAAATAAAGAGAAGACACCATTTTACTTTTCCTGAGAACTGCCAAATGGATTTTCCATGGTTTCCATCTAGTTTGCAAAATTTGTAGTGCTATATAGTATCGTGTGCCAGATCTTCACTTGGTGTAAGTTGTCTGTAGTGGAGCTACGCCAGTTTATACTACCTAATCCAACCATCTGATTTTACTTGCTAAAGGGCAGTAAGTTTTCTTAGAAGTGTACTAGAAGAAAGAGATTGGGTGGTGTAGGGATTGGGTTATGATAATTATTTGGTTCAAATCCAATACAAGTTGCTTGAGGTACAGAGTCAAACTCTCTTCTAGCATCAACTGGTACATCTCCATTGAGCTTAAAATTATCAGTGTAGAATTTGGTCTCAAAAACTTATCTATATGACATTTTAGGAAATAAAGTATTGTTCATTAGATAAAATAAAATTAGAACATAATATGCAATTACTTGTTCCTGGGTCTCTCACATATTCTAATAATAGATATGCATTAAGGGCATGTTTTTATTGTTTTTAGGGCTCCCTCTACACATGCAGATAAAGATGTTATGGGATCTACACTCACGCCTCTTGCTGTCCCATATGTGGGTTCTCTGAGCATTTCCATGGCTGTGAGACTGCAAATGATGCAGTTGAAGCACCCTTGAACTTGGGACCTCACAGCTTCAGGGGTGCATGGAGCACCTCCACAACTAGGACACCATGTCAGGTGTAGCCTCCCTGCTTCAGGGACCCCTGGGACGCCCCCAAGGAGATCCCAGGCTCAGGAGTCCAAATGGCCCCCCACAACTGGGAGGCTCAGTGAGCTGACAGGGCTCCCAGCCACAGAGGCCCCTGGCCACGTGTTCAATTAATGGCATTATAAGAAGCAGCTACAAAGTTATTACACATATTTTATAGCTTATCCTCTTTTTATCACACCATTAATTAAATGAATGTGTGGCCAGGTGACCACTTGAGGCGTGATTAACTGGTTAATCACACCTTAAGTGTAACCTGTAGATGGGGCCTTAGTGTCACTAAAGATACAGATTTAGACTTTTGGTTTAATGCTCTAAGTCAGGATTATTTTTCATGGACACATATGGTCCTTATATGATAAAGTCCTTACTGGAAATCTTAATGAAAATAATCAAAACAGTGTGTAAAACATCCCACAATGAAATGCCATATTAAAATGGAATTTCCCATAACAAGACCCAGGCTTAAATTTTCTGGATTAACCTGAAACATTTTCCATTAAATATTTCAGCAGTGTGGAGAGGTTTATTCATTCACTGCATCAATATAAAACTTAGCAAAGCCCTAAGTGTTTTCAGGGAAACAGAAAGCCCTGAACACAGGTCATAGCATATGAGTAGAGAGAAGTGACTTTCAATCCAAATCCTCATTTTTAACAGAAGTTGTGTGCCCTCTGGCAGTGGTAAATCCAGCGTGTGTAGAGCTGTCTTCACCCAGTTTTGACAATGGTCTTATAGCTATTTTGCACAACCCAAAGGGGAAAAAAAGGTGGAGATAACTGGAGAAAGGATCATTTACCATTAAATACTGTATGTAGGAGGTATCTTTTAATGCCCTTCTCTGAAGGAACCTCTTGGGAGAAAGCTGGTAGACAAGTAGTCTTGAATGGACTGTGCCTAATTTCTGGTGTTTGAACAGCACTGTAGTTGAAGGTGAATGCTTTTGCTTATACAGAAGTCTTGATATCAAGTGGAGGAAATCAGACCATTTTGTTTTAAAATGCATTTGTTTATATTTTCAAAAGTGTGCATATATTCTATTGGGATATAATCAACGGAAAATATGCTAAAAAAGGAATATAAGATGTTAGATAGTGTTCCCATTGACATTTAATTTTTACGTTCACTTCTATTTAAAATATGAAGAATGTTGCATTATGCATCCATTTTCCTACTCCTTTAGTTTTATCCAAATTTTTGGTTTTGAATCACTTATTTTGGTATTAGTAAAAGTCCTTGTAAAGTTTAATAAAAATAATACGATATAATAGTATCAAAATATGTTTTTTGAGACTTTTAAGGTCATTTTACTGCTCATCATATCTAGAACATTATGAATTTCTTTTACTAGAATGCAGACAGGGTGATCCCATATATGCTTGTGTGATTTGTTTATTTAAATAAAAGCCAAAATGTTCAAACAGCGTTCCTAAACATAGCTACCCCTGTCCATATTCAGTTGTGTAAACAGTTTCACTTTCAAGAAATTTCCAGAAAACACTTTTGAAGTGCGCCACTTGAACTGAGTAATAAAGAGCCATCAAGTCATTCTGAACCACCCATCATCATCTCAGTCATTCTTCTGTCCTGTTCTGCACTGAATTTTTTATGGTGTCACCATTGAAAATGAAGAAAACCCTTTGGAAGAATTGATGGCTTGACAGTTCTGCTGTGCTGCTCGGGCAGGAATTTGAGGAGTTGTGCCTGAGAGCATCCGATTAATGTGTAATGACAATTTTTATTAGAAACCTGTAAGCAGAACCTACTGGGTGAACTGTATGTAGGTGTATGTGGGATCATTTTTGTATGGACTACATCCCTGTTTCTACACCACTGATTGAACAACGTTTTTGACTGAAAACCATTGTTGCCCTACATCCAGTACTCTCTTTTTTCTTGTATTCTGTTTTTAACAAACACAACACAAAGGAAAAGTATATGAAGAACCTTTAAGTGAAATGATAGATGGGGCCAGCCTTTGTAATTTTGAACTCTCAGTTTAGGATAGTCTTTGTAATAATGTAGGAAATTTCAGCTTCTGAAAAATACAGAGCCTTAGAACCCAAGGTTTGAAAAGGACTGCAAAGGTCATTCTAGTCCAAGCTCCCAAACAGATTCAGGATACTTTATTCTGAAACCTTCCCAGACAAAGGCATTTTGCAAAGGAGTACTTCTGAGCACAATTTAAAGCATCAGCTATTTATCAAAAGCTGATAATGTATCCTGGACTGTACACAGAAATACATTCCTTGCCTTGTAGATTTTAAGGAAAACATAAATAGGCTAGAATTGCATTCATAAAGCCCTAAAATGTTATGGTACCAAGTTTTTAAGTAGAACACCTTTTCCTGTTAAGTAAAGCCTGCTGGGTCACTGTTGTCAATCCATAAATTTTAAATGAACTCTCTGAAACTGACTTAGTGCAGCCTTTTTACTACAAGGCTCAAAACTTTGCAACCCATTCCATCTGGGAACCCAACCTGGAGAACTCTAAAGCATACATGATCTGGCTAGATTAAGTCTTTTAATTAATAATGGGATTAAAATAGCAGCAGGGTGTGATGATTTGTATATTTTTTAATTGCTGTGAAAGGGTTAGATACCAAGGAAAGTGGGGAATAGGAATATTTACATCCATCTGTGTAAGTAATATACATTATATGTGCATATCTGGTTTATAATATTTTCATGTTTGGTTTTAAATGAATGCCCAGCTCATGTTATCTTTATGAATGATAGCTCTGTTAGTTGTCAGTGGACGTGTCTACATGAGACATTGCACAGTAGCTCGATACCTCTGTGCAGCAGCTTGTTATTACTGTGCAGTACTGTCATCAGGCACAAATCATAACATGACACTACTGCACAGTAGTAATGAGCTACTGCACAGTAAGCATCATTAGGCAACCATGCTGGGATGCTACTGCACATTAACACTGGTTACTGTGCAGTCATTTAGTACTTGGTTATGGCAGTACTAAATGACTGTGCAGTAACAACTGTGTAGTGGGCAGCTTGTATAGATTCACCCAGTATGTTTGTGGCTACCTATGATACCTGGTTATCCACATCATTTAAAGAACCACCTGAAAATCGCCTTAATTTAACAGTGAAAATGAATTTGTTTTCAATTGGTTTGTTTTATAACTAGGAATATTTTTGTTGGGAACGTTCATTAGGGTCTGGATCTTGGCTGCCTTTAAAATGGTGTCTCTTTCTGCTTTTGCTTTCCATGTGAGGTGGTGGAGTGGGCCTATCCTAGATTTCTATATTTACGATTGTGAGTAGAGTGTTTTCAGTGAAGGCCCAGTCTCTGGAATGTATTTCGCTTCTGACACAGCCTGAGTGAATTGACCTTGGTATAATAGGGGCAAGGATGTTCTGTTTACTCAGACCTTCCTGACGCAGTAGACGAGTTAGATTATTGTGTGGGTGTCTAAATTGTAAGTATGCTTAGACATTGAGAGGCAAATTATATTGACTGGTCAATAAATGAACCTAATGACTGTAATATATTAGCATCTTATTTCAAAGACCGCTTAATTTTCAGGAAAATGGTTCCAGATGGTTCAGTTGCCAGCATCACCGGCTGGTTTCTCAGTTAGTGATCTGTGGTATGTGCACTGTGTAAATACAACTATACAAGTGACGCAGATGAGGAAACTAAGGTATAGCCTAGGGTGGCCAAAGATATGCTATTGTGGCTTCCTTATTGACCTACAGATGTATGTGAAATTTAACAACTAAAGAATCAGGTAACAAAATGTCTTATAATCATAACCCCACCAGTGTCTCTGGAAATTTGCCGTTAGACAGTTTGTCACATGCAGATGAAGAAAGTAGAGTTCAGGAGAAATGTATTTTGAGGAAAAGGAGGGAAGTGAAACATGAGGCATATTTTTTAGATATCTTAATTTCCTTTGATAATTACTGGGTTTCCATTTTAAATGCATTATACATTAGTGGTCTAGAAGACTAGTGTTCACACTAGTGTTAGTACAGACGCAGGGTGCCCTTAATATAGTGAGCATAAAAACAGTTGTAAAAATAGTAGCACCAAATTGTTTTGGACTTACACTACTGCATTTAAAAAAAAAATGTTAATGAGCTATAAGTAGAAACAAGACTAACCTTCACAGTTTGGGATCTGTAATTTTAACAATACACAAGGCTCTTTGGTTCTTTCAGTTTTTTGACCTTGGTAGAAAAAAGGAATCACTTGTTAAGTTCAAGGTTGTTTGGGCATTTGTTTGACACCAGTTGCTAGTAGAAGAGATTCCTTCTGATGGAGCATATGTAAAACAATACAGGGAAAAAATACCTGAACTCAGTTATGTTATTTTTTGTCAATTAAACTGTGATTGCTCTGGCCTTATTTGTTGACATCTTCTATTATTATCTTACCTAACATTTGCAAAGTGCTCAACATATTTATCTGCAGTTTAGACAGTAATGAATTAATCCTCACAGTACCTCTGTTACTTAGGAACACCGGGATGCAAACTGCTTTTTACAAACTTGAAGTTAGTTTTAAAGTCTTATGCAATGTGGCTGCATCTGTCTTCAGAGGATTTTGGAAATTAATGGGTATCTGTACCTGGGAAGTCCTTGGAAACAGCTGTCTTATTTCACTGGTCCACCTTCAATGAAAGATCAGGAAGGTCATCCATGTATTTTTTTTCCTTGTAAATAACTTATAAATAGTGATAGTGTTATACATGACTTTCTCTGTGTGCCTTGAATTTCTTTTCTCTTTTTTTTCTTTGCCATCAGGCTGCCACAGGGGGGAGTATATGTTTGGAAAGGGCTGGGCAGTATAGGGAGCTATTTACTGGCTGTACTGTAATATATTAGAAAATGGATTACATTATGAAAACCAGATTGAAAGAAAGAACACATATGCTAGAAATTAAAGGGTTCATTGGAAGATAGAGATGGAAGGCGTGTGCACCTGAGAAAAGCTATAAAAATAGTGCATCATGATCAGCATCTCATGTTTCTGATCCCTTCCCACTAGCTTTTCTACATGTTTAAGGGAAGTTCAGTTCAGTTATTTGCTTTGCTCTAGCAGAACATGATGACGTGCAGGGGTTGCACAGCTCTAGCTTAGCAAAATCCATGTCAGTCTGACAGAAATCTTTTCCAATATTTGCTAATGATGAAAAAATGCTCAGGAGCTTAAAAAAGCCTAAGACCGTGGTGCTGGAACTTTGCTGACTCGATAAGAAAGGATTGTACTTTCAGGCCTATTAGGGTGGGGAAATCCACTCCACCTACATAAAGCATGAGTATTCAGTCTCTTAATGGGTGGAGTGCAGAGGGCTGGGGAAGTGAAATCCATCCCCAAGCCTACAGCCAGCATGTGGGTTTACTACACACTCCTTCATTTGACCACAGCTGCTATTCCAGCTAGACTAGTAACTGGCAGCTGCAAATCTGTGTTCTGTTTGTTGGGCCCTGTATAGCTTTGAGGATAAGGTGAATGAAAAAGATATAATTATGGGTGTGTGAATACAGCAGATGAAAGCTAGGAACTGGGAGAGAAACAGGCTTTGAAGTGAATGGGGGTCCATGCCCCCACCCAAACCCAACCTTTCCTCTCTTTGTAAATGTGTTGGTGGAATTCACAATCTAGCAATCTTGATTGTAGGTAAAAAAATTGAGACTAAATTGTTTTTTATAAATGCTGTTCTGACCAGATTTTAGCAATGTAAAAAGGAATACTAAGGTACCTTCCCCACATAAATTCCACCAATCAAGGTACAAAATTGTAGATTGACAACAATCTAGGGAGGGGGGAGGAGGGAGGAGACAGAAGGGAATGGTTGAGAGAAGACAAATTAAAGGGAGAGTTAAAAGACTCAATATAGACATCATGTAAGGTGATTGATTTAAGATCAGAGATAACCTACAATGCCTTCTACAAACCTCTTTTACAGAATATTGTGTTTAAGTAACTGAATTTCCAGAATGAAGAGGAAAGTATCACAAGGAGGTCTTTCATTTCATTATCTGACTTAATGACAAAATAAAAAAGAACAAACTCTTCAGATACAAGTCTTTTAAACTCTTTGGTATATTTTGGGTTCATAATCCTATCTAACTAACCCCTAACTATCATTGAAAAAGTTTCAGATAGAGAAGTTAACTTTTCCTGCATATTGAAAAAGCACTTCTGCAGCCATCACTAGCTTCCCTTTTGAAGAAAGAGAAGGATGAACCAGCATCCTGATGACACCAAAGGAAGTTTTAGGAAGATTGTGTTTATATGTTGACATTTAAGTGCACTGAAATTCTCCTATGTTTAGTTGACGCATAGCAAGTATTTTACATAACAAAGAAACTGACAGATGAATTAAAATCACAAAAAAATTATAAGATCTTAACAGCGATTTCATACATTACAAGCTTACACTACTGACACAGTTTCTGTAGAAATACGGCTTCTGCTAATTAGAGCTAAAAATAGAATCACAAAAAAAGAAAAATGGAACTGTAATGCAGAACAGCTATGGAAGCTTTATATTGGCTATCCCAGCTGATCCGAATGACAAAGTTCCTAGAGTGAATGCAGAAGAAAAACAGCTGAAATGCTGATGATGAACTGTTGGGCTAGTTTCCTTTCTAGAGAAGTTCAAATTAAAGCTCCATATTTCCATCCCAAATCTTTATTTGCAGAGATGATGTGTCATAATTCATTGAACCACCTGTATGGAACTGAAAAACATGGACAAGTTGCATTCTGAATTCTGCACCATGAGGGTTAGCTGTCTGTACCAGGATGGCTGAGTAGTTAAGGTGTTGGATTTAAGATCCAATAGACATATATCTGCTTGGGTTCAAGCCCCATTCCTAGTAACCTATTTTCCTCAAGGAAAAACTAAGAAAGTGATTCTTCTGCTTTACTCAGCATTGGTGAGACTGCAGCTAGAGTACTGCGTCCAGGTCTGGGTACCACACTTTAACAAAAAGGTGGTAAAGCTTGAGAAAGTCCAGAGAAGAGTCAGATCAGAGACTTGCATGGCAAGCCATACAAGGAGAGGCTGAGGGGCCTGGGACTTTTCAGCCTAAAAAAGAGAAGGCTGAGAGGGGACTTGGTAGTGGCTTACTGCTACAAGAGGGGAGTACACCAAAGGCTTGGAGAATAACTGTTTACCAGGGCACCCTTGGTGAAAACGAGGAGTAATAGCCACAAACTCCTGGAAGATTGTTTCAGGTTCTACATTAGGAAAAACTTTTTTCACAGTTAGTGTCCAGACTGTGGAATAAGCTCCCTCCAGAGGTGATGCAATCGCCTACGCTGGAAATCTTCAAGAGGAGACTGGACAGTCACTTTGCTGGTGACAGTCTTTGCTGCCGAGTGCAGGGTGCTGGACCTGGTGATCTTCCACAGTCCCTTCCAGCCTTACAATCTATGAATCTATGAATTCTCCAATTTAAAAGTATTTGCGCTTCTATTTAGTTGTTTGTTTAAATTTTGGATAAGGCTATCTTCTCCAAAATGCCAGCTGGTGAAACTAAGAAATGTATAACACAGACCAGTATGAAAAACAGTTATCAAAGAATAACAATTCTACCTAGCTAGAAGCCCAGACACTGATAAGTGTCTTTTTGCATCTTGCTTATAAAATTGCAATCTTTTCATTGTTCCTTCTCAATGTTTGAAGAATAAATATATTTACAAAGTTGGAAAATACTTTGTATTGTTTCATTAGGATCATAGGAAAGTAGAGCCAGTAGGATACCATGAGATCATCTACTCCAGACCCCTGCTCAAGGCGGGATCATCCCTGACTAAATCATCCTATCCAAGTGTCTGTCCAGTCTGCTCTTGAAAATTTCCAAGGATGGAGATTTCACAGTTTCTTTAGGTTTTTTGTTCTGATTCTTGATGATTCTATCATCAGAAAGTTCCTCCTAATCTACATCCTAAACTTCCTAGGCTGTAGCTTGAGACTATTGCTCCTAGCCCTGTTTTGTACAGCCACCGAACTAGGCCACAGAACTTCATTATATAAAGCTTTTTTTTTTTTTTTAGATTGCTTCACTTTGCTTTTTTTCAGAAAAATTGATAGGTTTATGGTTGAGAAAAGTGAAAACCCTATTTCAGAATTTTGCTTGTGAGAAAGCCTTATGTAGAAGTAGGAGCATAAGAATGGAAATTGAGATTTCTGGTCTACCACTGACTTGCTATTTAACTTTGAACAAATCATTAAACCTACCTCTTCCTCAGTTTGCCATCCGTAAAATGGAAATAAAGATGGATTGTGCAACTTGCAACTTGTGTTACACCTATTTTACCATGCTGGTGATTATTGGGGATAAAAATGAATTACTTTAATTCAATGGAGTTATTAACTGAGCTTGAGTGGTACAAATGTAGATCTCTGGTGCTGGATGCCACATATTCATTTCCTAGACTGAATCCATTATACTCAACACTCATGAATCTGAAGCATAATTTAGTTTTTAACATTATAAATATATTAAGCACTTTATTATGATTCCAGCAACAAATCCTGTATTTGTCCAAATTAGTTGATGAACGGGTAAGGTGTGCAATTTTTTTGTTTTTTAAGACCTGTCACTGCAAATCCTGTCAAAATTGTGTTTATTCAAAATTCCTTCATGAATCCTGCTTCTCTTTCAGAACAACACTGAGTACTAAAATCTTACCACTTAATTATAAAATATATTTTAATATACACAAATAAAAAGCCAAGATAACAAAAAGGTCTGTCATACAGAGTCAAAATATTTACCAGGAGAGTCAAATTACAAAAAGGTTAGCCAGGCAAAGAGCCAAGTTAAACAAAACTCAGAGTGTAATTCCTGGAGTTAATGAACCAATGTTTGAAAGACTTGGAGACAACCAGGGTAGAAATAGCAAGGATCATAGAGAGACAAATTAATTCTAAAATGTTAGATTGCACAATATGGGGATGTACCAGTGAAGTCAATGAGACTTTTGCCGCTTGACTTCACTGAAAATAAGATCAGGGTCTTAGAGGCATTGGCACATAATGATTTCCTATGTTGGTAACAAAAATTTCTAATGAGAAAAGGGAATGCACATTAGTGATGATAGTGATAATGATGATGTTGATGATGTCACGTTTAGGCTAGGGACAGATGTTCAAAAAACCTGAGCCTGAATTGATAACTATAAGTAGTAACTATAGGCCTGTAAGCCTCACCTCAGTGCTCGGGAAGATCTTGGAGAGAATCATCAAGGAGCACATCTGCGGGGGGCCAGCAGGGGAGATCATGCTCAGGGGCAATCAGCATGGGTTCATCAAAGGCGGGTCCTTCCTGACCAACCTGATTGCCTTTTAGGACCAAGTAACTAAATCCTTGGATGATGGTGTTGCCGTGGATGTAGTCTTTCTAGACTTTAAGAAGGCCTTTGACACTGTCTCTCACTCCATCTTCATCAATAAATTAAGCAACTGTGGCATTGATGCCTGCACAGTTGGATGAGTAAAAAATTGGCTGATGGGGCATACCCAGAGAGTAGTGGTGGACTGGTTGTACTCAAACTGGCAAGATGTGAGCAGTGGGGTACCTCAGGGCTCAGTTCTCGGGCCCGCACTGTTTAACAACTTCATCAGTGACTTGGACGAGGGGTTGGAAAGCACGCTGTCCAAGTTTGCTGATGACACTAAAATGTGGGGCGAGGTGGACACACTTGAAGGGAGAGAGAGGCTGCAACTAGATTTAGACAGACTACAAAAGTGGGCAGATGAGAATAGGATGGGGTTCAACGTAGACAAATTCAGGGTGCTGCACCTTGGGAGAAGGAATCCACAGCATACATACAGGCTGGGGAGTTCCCCTCTTGAAAGCACAGAGGCCAAAAGGGATCTTGGAGTCATTATTGACTCCAAGATGAACATGAGCTGCCAATGCCAGACCACAGCCAGCAAGGACAGCCATACCTTATCACGCATCCAAAGGTGCATCTCAAGCCAGTCCAGAGAGGTGATACTCTCCCTCTATGCAACTTTGGTCAGGCCACAGTTGGAGTACTGCGTCCAGTACTGGGCGCCACACTTCAAAAGGGATGTGGCCAGCCTGGAGAGGGTTCAGAGGAGGGCCACCCGCTTGGTGAGAGGGAAGCAGGACAGGCCCTATAAGGAGAGACTGAGAGACTTGAATCTGTTCAGCCTCAGCAAGAGGAGGCTGAGGGGGGACCTGGTGGCTGTCTACAAACACATCAGGAGAGATGAACAGCAAATAGGTAGATCCCTTTTCTCCCCAGCACCACCTGAGGTGACAAGGAACAATGGTAATAAGCTGATGGAGAAGAGGTTTAGGTTAGAGATCAGAAGTCAATATTTTACAGTTAGGCTGGCCAACATCTGGAACTAGCTTCCCAGGGAAGTGGTCCTCGCCTTGGGCATATTCAAGAGGAGGTTGGATGATCACCTGTCTGGGGTCTTGTGAACCCAGCATTCATTCCTGCCTGTGACAGGGGGTCAGGCTAGATGATCTGTTCAGGTCCCTCCTGACCCTAGCTACTATGGAACTATGAACCTATGATTCAGTCTTTGCAGGTTAGTCTAACCTGGCTAAGCTAAATCACTTTGTAACTGTACAGACATCCGAGACATGCAGGCACATGCCTACAGTGGCTCTAGCTGGGGGGCGCTAGAGCAGCTGTCCTTTCCCTTCCACAGTGATGAGCTGAGGGAGGTGTAGCCAGGCCCAGCAAGTCTCCCTGATTAGGGAGGGGTTGACCCCACATCTTCTGACCAGCTGAGCAGGGAATTGATAACAGTGTTTATCACCCCTAACTCAGTGTTTATCATCCCATTAAGAAAACAACAGAGGGAGCTACCTGTTGATTCTGCCTTTGTCCCATCTGCCACAGCATGGACTATAGCCAGCATGTGGTCTGCTAACTAATACACAGACACCTCTCAGCAAGGCAGAGGGGAGGGGGAAATTCCTTCTTAGCTGGAAGTGAGGGGAAGGGGAGGGGGAGGGGAGGGGAGGGGAGGGGGAGCAGCCTGCAGTCTCTGCCAGAGCTCTAGTCAGGGAGCAGAGGGCAGAGGCCAGCCCAGAGAGCATGCCGGGATGCTGGGGGAGTTTGATTTAATGTAAACCAGCAAGGGGTCTGGGACAGACATTGCATAAACTGGTTTGATCCAAATCACTTCAGTTTGATACTATATTCAACCAGGTTTATCTCAAACCAGTTTCAGCCATTTTAAAACTGGTATATATGCACTGAACATCTGTTCTGTTACAGGTTTAAACCAGTTTCTGATCACTTAAACCAGTGTATGTGTCTGTCCCTAGCCTTATTGGGTTTAAATCTCATTGTTACCCATAACTCCAGGAAAACTCATCCATGCTAGATGCTTAGGGCCAGGTCCCAAAAGGACTTAGACATTTGAGACAGATCCCTAAACTATAGACAACACTACTGTCCCTAGACTTTTCTATTGGCTAGCTCTAGGCAGCTCCCTGCTCAGTGCATAGGTTTTTTGCACCATCCTCTGAGGCACCTAGCTCTCCTTATTTTATGCATTCGTTGCTGAAGTGCCTAGATATGGGCTTTGGATCCCATTTCAGTGCACGATTAAGTTTTATTGTGCTTATCATAGAGATGCCCAAGTCCTATTTTTGATTTAGCCCTTTAAATATACAAGTACTAAGCAAAGTGCCATAACTCAGAAGGATAGCAAAGCATCTTTAAAAGGTAGAACAGTTTCTGTTGATGTCTGAAAATAGCAAGCATAAACACTCATGACTTTTAGCATGCTGAATTACAATTCTTCAGAGTTGTCTTTTTCAGTCCCAGCATAATTTACTAAGTAAACTAAGATCAAAGTTTCTAGCTATTAGCTATTTCTGAGTTATGAGCATAAACTTTCCAGTGAGAATATTTGGTAAGGAATGCTTTTTCCCACCTTCATGTAACTATAGGAATAACAGAATATATTTTGCTCAAAACTGCTAAACAAATTTAGTTTAGCCTAAGCATGAAAAACTTCATCTGCTAAGGAATGTCTTTAAGGAAGTGAAAAGCAACATATAGAAGAAATGGAAATGCACAAAGTAAATCCAGATACAAATAATCCAATCTGAATATGTGGAGGAATTTACTCTATAGCTGTATCCCCTCACAGAAAAGTACTCAGCCACAGGGACTGACTAATTTCAGTACCTGTTTCTTTTCACTTCCAAGGCATCATTATAGAGAGAGAAATGTCTGTGAAGTAGTCATGTATTGCTTGGATTTCAGGTCAGTCTGATCAGCGATGCATGCAAGATTTTGGGGTAAAAATTCTTCCCTCATCCCTTGTCAAAACATTTCATTAGTTCATTAGTTTTCCTCACCAACTTGCCATTAATTTTGTCTGCATTTCATTCCCCTGGCTGTTAATTCCTCCACCCTTGTCATCACCCTGAAGCTTCTAATCCAGTACCTTCCTGAACATCAGGGCTAGGGACAGAAATTACACATAAACTGGTATAATTGATCGGAAACCTGTTCAAATCTGTAACACAACAGACATTCAGTGCACATAAGCCACTTTCAAAATGACCAAAACTGGTTTAAGATAAAACTGGAGGGATGTAGTATCATAGTTAACTGATTTCAGTTAAATCAGTGTATTGAACTTCTGTCCCAGATCCCCTCCCCTCCAAGATTCAAGTTAACTCACAGAACCTCAGCATCCCAGGATGCTTTTCACCTCCCCTGAAAACCCCACCTTGAAGGTGGGTGGATTAGCCTTGGTCCAAGCTGTCTGCTCCAGCACCAACCCCCTCGCTTCTGGCCACTTAGAAATATGGCTGCATTTTTGGAATCAAAAGTGAATGTCTGTTCACTTGCTTATTAGATCAATCTATACAGTTTAGACTAACCTGAGAAAATTTAATCGATTCAGTCTTGGGCTTTTTTACTATCTGTACTCATCCCAGATGTTCCCTGACTCACGTGAGTCCACAATATAAAAATAAAAAACTGTAACCTTTCCACCAAGTAAAAAGGTAAAAACGTCAATTCTTCCTTGGAGTTCTGGTTTCTAAGAAACTCTCTTCTGTCTTGAGAATCATTATTCTTCTTATGAGGTTAAATATTCATTCTTCTTATGAGGCTAAATATGTTGAAGCTAAATATTTGCCTCCCTGACCTGCCTCTGCATCCTGGCTGAGCGTGCCAGTGTCACCCTTTGCCTTTTTCTGGCTTAGTGGTTCTCTTCCTGAGATCATCATGGTATTGGAGGTTTTAGTTGCCATAGAATTAATATTTTTGGAATTTTATTTTGGAAAAACTCTGATATGTCAGCTTTTCACAATTCTGGATGAAACAATGTTTGAAATCTTGACATTTTTCATGGGATAGTACACCCATTTTCTGGCCATCTCTAAAAAAACATGCAAAAATACGGCTAGTGTAATGATTTATTCTAAGCTGCTAAGGCCATGATGAGAAAGCATATTTGGAAGAATATTATTGTTTCCATCACTTTAGTTGTTTCCAAACCAAAGCCCATTATTTTGAATAATTTAGAGTATGAAGCCTAAGTAGTGTAATCTAATTTCCTAGATATAAGAGAAGTGACAGCAGCAACCTGCTATATATTAAAGATGCTACCAGTGACTCACTTGGAGATTTTAGCCACATCCAGATGAGCATGGCCATGCAGCATGTGGTGCCACAAACACGTCTGCGGTGCCACATACCACACATTTAGATGTTTTCCATGCTCCAACGGCACCCTATATGCTGCTCCACTTTTCTCCCATAGTTTTTTTTTACTTCTGGGTGTCAAAAAGCCCATGAAAAAGAAGTGGAGCACAACACATACGGGCAGCACGTACCACTCAAAAGAGGCGCCAGGCCGCCCAAATCCATGCTCTGGCTGCTGGCCAGGCATTGCACAGCAGAATCACTGCTGCAGCCCCAGGAGGCCCTCAGGACTCCAGGTAAGGTTGCTGGGGCCAACCCAGTGCAGGCCCCAGTCTCCCCTACTGGACCCCGGGTAACTTGGCACACACCAAAGTGAGTGTGGCACAGGTGTTCCCAGGGACAAGTAGCTGCATCTCAAGGTGCACTGCTGCTACTCGTCCCCTGAGAACCAAATGTCCACACTCATCTGGGCACAGCCTTTGAGTAAGTCATGGAAAGCTCTGTGTACCATGCCCAGAAGTCCCACTTATTTTAACTAAGCCAACATACTTTTCATAGAATCGACTATCAGGAGTCCATTATCTTTTGTTATTGATGAGAGGGGAGGTACAACTGAAAGTGGAATGTCTTATTTTTTATTTATGGTTGAAGCTTCCTTATCTCAACTAGGATTTTGCATTATATGTAACATTTTCCAATCCTTAGGCTTATAGATGGACTTACTGAGGTACAAAGAGATAGGGGACCAATTCTGTGAGACTTCCTAATGAGAAGTGAGGACACTCATGGCGTGTCTACATGTGCATTAAGGCACTTTTCCTAATGTGCATTAAATTTAGGACCTCTAATGTGAGGTACTAAGCAAATGTGCATTAGTTTGCCTTAATGTGCAGTAACAAATGTGCATCGTTTTAAAGTGATGCTTAATGCATGATAGCCTATTTTACTGTTCATTAGCATAATCACATTTTTTACATGATACTTTAATGAGCTGTAAAACAGGCTATTGCGCATTAAAGCCATGTATAGGGGCACCTTCTGTGTTTCATAGTTTCATAGTTGGTAGGGTCGGAAGGGACCTGAGCAGATCATCAAGTCCAACCCCCTGCCATGGCAGGAAAGAGTACTGGGGTCAAATAACCCCAGCGAGGTATTCGTCTAACCTCCTCTTAAAGGCCCCCAGGGTAGGAGCCAGCACCACTTCTCTTGTCTAGAGGTACTTTATATTTCACAGGACTGGATTCTAATCACTATGAAACTGATTCACAATTGCCCTATGCCCGTTTTCCACTTGTAAAAACATGTCTATAAAGCTGACCTAAGTGATGTCTGCCAAGAACCTTCCTTGGTTGGAAAAATTAAAAGAGTCTTATCTCATTTTTAACTGAAGCTTTGCCTATCAGTATTGTCTTAAATCCCATCTTTGTCAATGGTCCTTATCTGTAAGCCACAGAAAATACACAGGATGTTTCCTGACAGCAGAACATAATGTGGATTTAAGTGAAACTATAAAACATCATGGGAATCTTTTTCAGCTTTCCATGTTTTAATTCCTTTCTCTAACCCAGTTTTCATTTTCAAAACTAGTTGGACATGAAAAACATTTGTTTCCCACTTTTGATCCATTTGTTGGAACATTGTCTTCTCACCCTATTTGGATGTTAAGAGCCTCTCTCTTTTTCCATTTCTGGAATAGCCAGGCAAGGCTGAGTGTTTCATGTTCAAACCTTTATAATTTACAGTGTGTTTATTGGTCTCTCACCAACTACAACTTATCTCTTGTATTTCTTCCCCTTTCATTTCAAAGATACTTCCAGACACTGTTATGTAGTTTTTGTCTGCAGAGTATTTCTGTGCTGGCAAATAGAGAAGTTAAAATTACAATCTTAAATCTTCCTAATGGATGTAAACATCCAACCAATTAAATTATAAGGGATTTATATCATTTGTGAAATAGTGAATGGTTGCAGGCTTACTATATACTTTGCAGAGTGTGTAGGGTCTTTTTTTAGCATTAAGCTAGTGCCCCAAATCTACAGGGAACAGTGCTCTACTGTTTAATGTTACAGAAACACATAATAAACCTGGTTCTTGTCCTGAAGAGTTCTCATTCTCAGGTTCTGATTCTGGAGGTTCTGCACGGAGGGGTTTGTAGGATTTGTTGAAACAAAGATGAGGGAACAAAAAAACCAAACATGGAGCACTCTCACTTGCGTATTTATGAGTTTGAAGAATTCAAGTTGGAAGAGGTGGGGAAGGCAAAATATGTGCCATTGTGAGCATCTCTTCAGGGACCCTGTAGACACACACAAAGAATAATGCAGGTAGGAATCAGTAGAGGACTGAGGAGGGGACAAGCCCCACAAGTTTATCAGGAAAGTATAAGACCCAATTGTCATAAGAACCCTGCAGCTTTTATTGATGACTCCTATGACCAGCATAAGAAGTAATTTTGTGTAAATGGAAAACTGAGCTGGTCTACAGAGACCAAATTGGACAATTTAGTGACTATGATAATGTCAGCTGACTGGAAAGATGTAGATGGACTAGATGGCCTTCAAGGTCCTTTCCAACTCTTGTTCTATCTGTTTCTAACTTCTGCACAAATGTAGTATTTCCTATTCCTAACCATCCCAGCTGCACGCCTATCTAGCATTTTTTTGAAAACCTTAAGTGAAGGAGATTCCATAATTTCTTCTTTGAAAACTTCTTTCTAAGATTTGATGCAAATCCATTTTGCCATATATATCCTGTTCTTTGTGACAAGGGAGAACACAGTGTTTCCATCTTCTTTACAGTAGCCTTTCAAATACTTGAAAACTGAGATCTAATCCCTTATAAATTTCCTTTTCTCTAAGCTAAACATATATATTTTTTCAATCCTTCCTTGTAAGGATAACAAGCCTACATCACACTTTTGGAATTTCAGCTGCCTAGCTCTGGGTCTAGTTCCATGAGGGTTCTGTCCATCTGTCCATCTCCTGGTTTGTTCTTGAACCCATCATGATAGTATCTGCGTGCCTCCATAGCTAATTAGAGTACACAGAAACTCATAATGGACTTCATAGAATCTTGCAAACATGTTAGATACCAGTATTGCCATTCTAGAAGGACTTTTTGGGTTTGGCACAGTAAAATGAAATGTGACAAATCAGAATTGTCTAACAAGTATATAACTTGTTTTCTTTCCTTCCTGTGTTCCCTTGAAGGCAAATACAGTTTGGGTGCATTCACTGAAAACAAATCTAAATCTGTCCTCAGTGGGCACATCTACACATGCATTGATTCAGGACCAGTTTACTCATGAGTAAATTACTCATGAGTAAATGCTTCCAGGCAGGCTTCTGCATATGCAGGGAAGCAGGAGAAGATTTGCTGCTAATGGCAGCAAACTGCTAACACTGCTTGGGGCCCTGCAATGGGCCCCTGCCACCACCAGGGGGAGCTCTAATCACCCCCTGTGTGCTAGCCTTGGGCTTGGCAGGGAGCACTGGGCCAGGAGGAAGCTGTCTCCTGGCCAGGGCTGGGAAATCACATCCTGCCCCCAGGGACTGCCGGCTGCCTGCTGTCAGGGTGGGGACAATGTGGCAAATTTACTCATGAATAGTGAGAACAGTTTAGTAAGCTGTGACGGGGGCAATCTCCAAGGCCCAGTCACAGTATCGGCCCACCCACCTGTCTAGGGCAGTCTTCCTGGTCTCTTCTGCCATGCCTTTGTTGTAAAGTAAACTGGTGTTACAATAAGCGGGAGGCTGCCCATTTAAGACCCTGATGCCTAGGGGTTTGTACACAACTCTGACCTATCCTTATCATGCCCCGTGCCTCACAGATGGCATCCTTGAGGTGCTTTTTACTCTGGCTTGTGGCTGGGCCAAACTTAGGCCCTTGCTTGGCCTTATTCATTTGTCCTTGCACTCCGCCCCACTGGGCCTCATTCATACTGCCCCCACCTCACTGGGGCCTCTTGCACTCTGCCCTCTCTCACCGGGTCTCTTACGTGCTGCTCCTCACTGAGCCACACCCAACGTACCCTGCACCTGTGTGCATCCGCGTAGGCCATCAGGCTTGCCTACTCACTCTCCTTGACTGGTCCTGGCACAGACTTTCAGGCCTCTTCTGCCACCCTCATCTCAGTGGTGACTAGCCATCCTGGAAGGAATTCTGACTCAAGCCCTTTGCTGGATTACTCTTCATTCACACCCTCTAATTAGGGCCAATTACTCGCCTTCTTGGCCTTATGCCCACTTGTCGCCTCAGGTGTCCAAAGACTTACCTGGACCTAACTGTCCCCTTCCAGGGGCCTCAACACTGCACCCCTTCACTGCGGTAACTACTCTGCCAAGCTCAGTGGGGCCAACACTCCTCCCCTATGCTGGGGCCTCAGGATATTACACCCCATGGGCTCAGGTGCCTCTCCATAGGCATGCCTGGCTCCACTACCACCGGGATCTTATACCCCCATGGGCTGAGGTGCCTCTCAAGGTGGAAGTACCTGGCCTCACTACCACTGGGGTCTTACACCCCCATAGGCTCAGCTGCCTCTCCCATAGGTGTGCCTGGCCTTGCTACCTCTAGTCTTAATGACTCACCAGATGGTGGGGGTTGGGGTTATCAGGTGCCCCTACTGCCTTTCGGGAGGTAACTGGCCTAACATTTCTGGGGGACTGTCCTGCTATGATCAGCCCCACTAGACAACACTTCCCCAGTGGGGTGCAGTTTTAGGTCTTACCAAAGACCAAGAGGGCCTACCTGCCCTAGTCTAACTCCCTCATTGGGGCTCCTGTATGCTGTCCTTGGGCTCTCTCTCTCATTGGGCCCAGCTCTCACTCTGGCCCCATTCCGACCTTATAACAGCCTGAATCCTGGCTGACCCCTACCCTCTTCAGCTGTGATGTCCCCTCCCCAGCCCCCCATCGAAGGGACCTTCAGCCCTTACAGGCCCTGGCCCCACAACCAGGCCAGTCAGAGTGACAGATAGCTCACAGTGGCCTTAGCCTACCCCTCAAATTAGGCTTAATTGCCCTTTGGGCCTTTGGCCCTGGCCCTCTTGCATTGACCACTGCAAGGGAACAGAGAGTCAGCTTAGAAGCTGCTGTTGCCCATACTCCAGAGAGGGGACACTCCTGGGTCCCACCAGAGAGCCCTCTTCTACTCCAGGGGTTTGCCTGGCCCCCTTGTAGGCCTTGTAGGCCTACCAGCTGTCAACTCCCATGCTTAGACTGGGCCTTATTCTAACTAGGCCAAAACCATCTTCCTGGGGCTCTGGACCCCACTGGGTCTGTAGGAACTTCCTGCCATCCCCATAGTTCCTCCCTTACCACAAAGGTGTTCTGTGAGCAGCAGCTCAGCCGGGTGCTGTTGCTCCTTTGGTTGTTTGCAGAAACTGATGCCTCAGAACAGAGAGCCAGAATCTGGAATGGCTGCCTCATCAGGGCTGGCCTGCACCTGCCAGCTGCCTGCTCTCAGCCCTTAAAGTGACAGAGCACCATAGGTGCTCCATCACACACCTTCCCCTTTAAAATGGCTATCTGGGGGTGGGGGATTATCTCCCTGCTGCTCACCATACAGGCTCCTCTGTAGCCTGCAGCAGCACACTAAGTGGCAAGCACTCCAATTGTGCTCCGCCACATAAGCATGTGCACTTGTAGGCACACATGCTTATTTTGCAGTAAACAATGCTACTGAGCAGTTAAGGATCTCAGGTAGACATGCCTAGTTTGACTGTTAGAATTTGGAAACCTTAAACTAGTTTTTTAATAATATAGTCACTCATGTTTACCCAACATGCATTTGGTTTCAGAACAAAGTTTTAACCGTGTTTTTTCAAAGTTCTGAAATGTTTGGTAGATCTTACATTTCCCTTCGTGACCCCTCGCAATTCTGAGTTCTGCTCAGGATGATACAGGAAGTAGAAATTCTAGATACATCATAACATAATAGTGCTGTGCGAAGCTTTGTGTGGTGATTTGATTCGGAGGAGATGTGGCCCAGTTCCGTGGCTGAATCTCTGAATCTGAATTGAATCAGGGAACCAATTAAAAGGTCTGAACTGATTCAAAGCTCTTTGAATCTTTGGAAAAGATTCGGCGAGCTTTGGTTATTCGGGCAGCCCCGGTGGCTGCAGCAGGAAGCTGCGGCCACTCTGAGCTGGTAAGTACTAGGGATGGCCCTTTAAGAAAAAAAAAAGCCAAGAAAAGCCCCAGGATTCACCACTCCTGCAGTGGCCTTGGGGCTTCAGGGGTTTGGGCAGAGCCCCCCACATGGCGTGGGGTAGTGAGGGGCAGTGGGGATTGCCCTCCCTCTGCTGGCAGGAACAGTGAGTCCAGGGTTTTTTCATTTTTTTTTTCTTAAAGGACCAGAGCTGGCCCATGCGGGGCACGTGTGGGGGGACTAGGGGAGTGAGGGAGGGTCAGGGGGCTCATGCAGAGCCCCTTATGCAGTGTGGGGCAGTAGGGGGCAGCAGGGATTGCCCCCCGCCCGGCAGCACCCAGTGAGCTTTTTTTTACAAGTGCCAGGAGCTTGGGCAGCCATTGCTGGGCTGGGATAGGATGGGGAAGGGCTTGGCCTGTCTGATTCAGAGATCTGGAGATTCAGCTACTGCCGAATCTCCGAACCAGATTTAGCCGAATCGAACCAGGACAGTGATTCAAATCACCGAATTGAATCAGTCCCCTGAATCAGCCAAATCTGAAGTGAATACTAGCTGCTTCACACAGGCCTATTACATAACCTATTTTTGCTCCAGCAGAATTTTACAGACTGAACTATTGTGGGTAGTTTGAGTGAGCCTCCAAAATTTTGAATGCTGATTTGACTAGACTCCAGTTCCTTATCATTACTACAAAACAAGAAAAACAAAGCAATAGCAACTGATGAAAATGCTCCTTTTTTGCAGACTTCACTAGGTTTAGACCTCCAGGGTAAGATCTTGCATTCCAACTTTCATCCCCAACTGAATATTTCTAACCAATTTGATTCTCTGGAAGAGATGGATTTAAATGGAAAATGCTGACAGATCCTGGACTCTTGTTATTGCCACAATAACAATAATAACAACAATAATTTCCTTAATACTTTTCCATGAATGTTTGAAAGCAGTAGTTTTTCCTTTGGTCTAAAGATCAAAAACAAGAGCAATTTTACTTTTCTAAACTTGGACAACATTTGTATTTCCACAATTTCTGTGGGAATGCAATCCACCCTTTCCCAATTTTATTAAAAACCACCTTCTTGGCTACAGTAGCTACCACTTTCATTATGTCTCATGTATCTTGTTTTAAGAAGCAGGAGTCTGCCTATTTCATTTTAGGGATCAGGACTCTGTTATTGTGAAGAATACACTTCAGAACTGTGTTTTTCCTTTGAGAATGCTTCAAGTTGTTTTCTTTCTCAACTTGGAAAGTCTAAGTGTTTCCAAATAATTAAATTAGTGTCCAATGGTAGCAATGTTTTTATTGATATCAGTGTTGTGTGCTGTCCCAAAACAATATTGATGTATGGATGATTCAGTTGTGTTCTGAAAACCATTATGGCATCTGGAAAAGGTTATTTGGAAAAGGCATGTGGTGAATTTTGGCTGCTGTTTAGTTCTTTACCTTCTGTGGGACATGTCTCCTGAGTTTTTACTGGGATGGGAATGCCTCAAATATGTATTTGGAAGCAAAGCTGCAGGAAAACACTCATTATTAGGAGAATATAAAGTATGTTAGCAAGAAGGGACCAAAAAAACACCAATGTAAATGCCTGAGAGAGCATGAAAATATAAGGTAAATGTTCCATTTTAAACCATATATCTATATGTTAGTGGAAAGCAATTTGTTCATGAAGCAATTCATGTTATTTTAAAGATGCATTGATGAAAAACCTTTAACTGACTAATGAAATCTAATACACCACTCAAAACTTAGGACTCTGCTTTCCAACTGAGGGAACTAGACTTTCCCTGAATAAAAGGAGCATGAATAGTACTTACACTTGCCTTGGTTCTGCTTAGTAGTTTGCTAAAAAGGACTGACCAATGTACTTAAGTGCCTGTCTTCCCAAATGGGAGTAGGCAGGCCCTCAGGAATGGTCTTATTTACACGGAAACTCCTGTTTTACGTAATGGGAAGTGTCTGTTTTGAGGGTGGTGCAAGTTCTTTCCTTACCGTTTATTGATGTTTGGAAGGTGCTGTCTCATTTGCATGATGCCTAGACTGGCGTTTGCCTGTCTGACTCCAGCATTCGCCTGTGACACTCAAGGAGGGAATTGCTGCAAGTAGAATAAGAGTGACCATATAGAAATGTTATTAGCAATGTTTCCTTGCCTTGTCTTTACAGTATGCATGTTCCTGGTGGTATATACCTGAAAAGAGATGGCCACATTCCTTGTGCATGAGACAGGAGGAAGGTTTTATAAGTGTGTGTATGATGCCAAGGCAAACAGAATGTTTTGTGTGCTACTTTGCCAGCCGGAGGGGGGCTAGAGCTGTTTTGGGGGCATTTCAAATTTCTTCAGTTCCAATTTTTTTTTGAAAGAGTGAATTTACAGTCTGTGAAAGATGCTGAATGAACAGTCCTGGCTGAAGGCCTTTATTCACTGTTGCCCTGCACCTCCTGCAGGAACTCACATCAGTGGGAACTGGGTATAAACATGTTATCATTAGGTATGTACGGAGTTACATTTATATCTACCTAACCAGAGTTAGGTCAATCTAACTGTCCAATTGTGCAGGTGTTCAGAGAGCTTAATCCACCTAAAAATGGTGCATTCGATCTAAGTTAGTGCATCTCAGGAGGTGCACTAACTGGGTTCATCTACATGAGACGCTAAATGCAAAGTAGTATAATTCTACTGCATATTATCATGTCACGGCAAATGCTATGCTACTGTGCTAATGCACAGTAGAATTAGTCTACTGCACATTAGTGTCACTTAAAAGGTGTGTGCTGGTGCTACTGCTCAGTAGCACCGGTTACTGCACGTTTAGTTAGTACCTGTTATTACAGGTACTAAACTTAATGCGCAGTAACCACGATGCATTAATGCATGTGTAGATGTGATCACTGAGATCAAGATCAGATTAACTTGATCTTGGAAAGGGTTAACCTGATCTTTTTGTGACGGCCTAGCTGGCAGTGACCTAGCCCAGGGGTTTTGAAGGGGTAAAAGATGATTGGAGGACTTGGGATGCCCTTTTCTCTCCAATCAGGCCCCAGAGATTCACCCTTCATGTCCCCTGATTGGCCCCTTGGGTCACCTGGAGGGGGATAAAAGGGGCAGCAAGGCTGACTCAGGGGAGAGACCAGCGGGGGACTATGAGGAAAGAGCTGAGCCAGTGGGGCAGAAGCAGTTGTTCCAGAAGAGCCTGAAGGAGCAGGACCTGCAGGCAGCAGTTGGACCCTCAGCAGCGCAGCGTGTGGCTGGCAGGAGAGGCTTCCTGCTGGGCTCCAGGATCCCCTACGAGAGGCTGTGGCCAGCAGGAGGATCTGAGCAGCGACCTGAGGGGTTCCCAGCTTGGCTTCCAGCTCCTCCAATCAGAGACCAGGCAGCTTGACATGAGGCTGGGGCTCCAGGAAGGTCAAGACCCCTAGCAGCTTAAAGCAATACCAGCACTGGTGGCTGTGTGGCAGTGTTCCTGCTTACTATGTGAGAGATCTGAGTTCAAGTCCCAGGTTTGGTGATTTGGGGTGTGTGAGATAACAAGGGAAAATTCCTCTTGCAGTGGAAATGAGCCATTGTGTTTTCCACCTGCCTACCTCTCCAGGTACCTAGGCCCTATATTTCTTTGTCCTTTGACATTCTGTATTTGGTGCCTTTTTATATTTTACTAACCAGTATTGGTTGCTCTGCTGTTTGTGTTTTATATTTTGTTAACCCTGTCTTTTGTCAATGACTGTAAGTGTCTAACCTTTGTTGAATCCTGCCCCTTGGGGCACTGTAGTGTCCACTATACCCCCTGATTATGCCTGTTATGTTCCCAGTATTGTTCCCTCATTAGAAGGTATATGGTTAAGTCCCCAGTGGTGGTCTGGCTCTGCTCTATAGGGGGAGGAGAGTCCCTACACCTCCCACAGCGCTTGTGCACCTGCTTTGATCCCGTCAATTGTAGAGGGGGGTACCTCTTGGAGTACCGCCTGGGTTACATTTTGAATACCTGTACATGTTCACAGACCAGCCCTGAGGCTGGGAAAGCCCAGCCACCTACCCCAGCTTGCAGCTGTGCTATTCTCACTTCCTCTCCTCCCCTTGACACTGCGTAGGCTATGTTCTGCCCCTTGATTTAGCCCCCTTGCAGGCACACCAACCCCCACTTAACCCCACAGACTCACCAGCTCCACTGGATCCTGTCAACTATCCCCCTCCTCTCCCACATGGACCTGCTAGCTTTCTCCGATCCCACCCACCCCCGTACCTGCCACTCCTGATCTACCTGTATGTGACTTAAAGCCAGCCATATGAACAAAAACTAAGTGCAGCAAACAGCTGTACTTACTCTTTCTATCATTATAGTTACATTCTGCATTTATTTGTTGAACTGGTAGAAGACTCAGATCCAAAATGGAACTAAAACATGGCAATGTTGACCAGTCATGTGCCTAAAATGTAGGTGCCCGGTTCCAAGTATGGAATCCATAAAGACAAGTAAAAATGTAAGTTTGCTTCTTTTTAAATGGAGAGATGGAGGGGATGTCTACACCATGTTCCTAGCACCCTCATAGAAAAACATAGCTGAGTAGATACTACAGCCATCCACTCTGTCTCCTATTCATGTGCCTCAGGTCAAGTAATGCAGTAGAAAAGCTGCTCTGGGATGTCCCCCAGAACTATTCTCAAGTATGCTGAAGGGAAGGTCTTGGGAGACGTGAAGAGTGGCAAAGAATTGGCAGGTCTTGGGAGATGTGAAGAGTGGCAAACTGTGGCTATGTGCACTTCCTTGTGCTCCCCATCCTGTTATAGCCCTCTTCTGTATATTGGGAAGTAGATTAACAAAAAGCCATTTCAGCAGTTTTATAACCAGACAGTCCCCAGCCACTCTTAGGCTGCATGTGCTTCCCTGCACAGTCTGGGGCTGCTGGGAACTGTCCTGGTCAGAGGCAGGTCCCAGCCTGCTCCCGGCTGGGTGGGGAAATGTCTCTATGTTGGGAGCCCTGTGTTTACAATTGTGATTGCGGAGTGGGGGCTGGGGAGCTTGTTCCCCCTCCGGCTCTGTGCTTGCTGTTTCTCTCCCAGCTCAGTGCTCATGGCACTGGGTAGGGAACAAATGCCCCCCTCCATCCTGTTTCCCCACAGCTCCACTCAAGATCTTCTCCTGGTCAGGGAAAGATCTGCTTATTTCCCAGCCTGAGCCCCGCAGAAGACCCTGATCTCCAGGCTCGAGCTCTACGGTCACAGGCCTCAGACTGGGAGACCCTTATCTCCCAGCAGTGGCTCCGTGACCATGGGGCTGCTACTGGGAGATAAGCATCTCTTAGCCCCCAACTTCCCAATCACAATGACAGAGCCGGGGCTGGGAGATAAGGATCTGCTCTGTGATCTGGGAGCAGGGGGATTGGCGCTCCTTGCTGCTGGGACGGGGACTTGTAGTCCCTGTCCAGGCTCCTGTGGATGGCTGACCAGGATCAGATTTGGCTCCCAGCCAGGTGTCTACACAAGTGCTACGGTGCTGATGCCATTGCTGGTAGCAAATTTACTTAGGATTAGGGAGATTTACTGTGATGTAAGCATGTGCACATGTACATCCATGTGCTTGCTTCCCATTAAACTATGCTAATTCACCATTAAGTGCCTCATGTTGATGTTCCCACACAGCAGTGAGCTATGCTGTCTGGCACCATGGAAAAAGTCAGGGTAAGAGACTCCAATTTCACATGTATCCAACCTTGTGGCCCCCTGAAGTGGCTGGTGGTCTGAAGAACACTAGTTTACAACTACTGCTATAGGTCACAGCCAGGAATAGGGAAGAATTGCTTCTAGTCCCAAACACGTTTCCAGCAAGGTACTGGTGATGGGGATGAGGAAATCCCTCCTCAGGACTTGAGCAATGTCCTATTCTTCTCCTCCTGTTCCCTGAAGGGAGGGGTGTGAAAAGATATGAGGAAATACTGTGGCAAAGAGGGAATTTTTTAATGGTGGAACATTAAAGTTCTGGTGGATCCAGGATCTTTCCAGCCTTGATTATCCCTTTCGTCACTGCTCCCTTTAGTTATGCTGCTATAACTTTTGGTAATTGGGAACTAGTAAGACCTATCTGGCAAGAGGGCTAAATTCTTAAAGGTATTGGCATTTCTGCAAATCCTGGTGGGCACCCATCCTGCATCATTGGCCACCTCTAAATAAATACCTGAAATAGTTTGACCCTCAGCTTCTTACACCCCACACATATAAGCTTGGTGAAACTAGAATGCTAACTCCTCACCCACATCAACCTGGTGAAACTAGAATGTTAACAATCCAGCCCTCGCCAGTTCTGGTGCCAGTGAAGGAAAGCTAATAAAATATTTCCTCTATTTCCTCCTTCCTTCTAATCAAAGCATTGCCCTGTGCTTTTTGCAAACCTCTTCCTGAGTGAGGTACACAAAAATAACTGCATGCCATTCTACCACAGGAGGAAAGATGTCTGGGAGTGTGTCACTGGATTGCAGACAGGTAGAAGAGCCAGAATGTTTGTCATTAGACAACCCTTGGGCATACTCTTGCCAGCACCCCGAGACACACTGCAATCACAGAAACATGCTAAACTAGCCTGTATAGAGTTTTGTGCTGCTATGAGACCTAAAGTACTAGGATCAAAACTAGCCTGGGTAATCAGCACTGCACTGCAGTGATTACCATGGGCAAGTGAAGGTGCCTGCTTTTAATATCAGCTCCTTTACTAACTTCAGAAAGCAATTCAGCATTTTCTGTATTGCACTGTGCCCTAGCCATGTTTAATACACTTAAATAAACTCCTTGTCCCACCAGAGGTAATGACACTCAGGTTATAGCTTCAGTGAAAGGGGGAAAAAAGGAAGAGAAAAAGGAAGAATACAAGCTTAGCAGCCATGACTGCAGTTCTAAAATTGAAATCAGTTACTTATGTGTGTGGTAACCCAAATGATGGGTGGATTAACTTGTATAGTACCATAATTATATTTCCTTTCAGAGGTAGGGCCAAGGATAAGTCAGACACCGCACAACAAAACAGCATGTCTCCAGTAGCCTATTTGACCTTCATTTATCAAAATATGTTCCAGTTGCTTTGCATTTTGGGAATTTAGCACACTTTACTGGTTACAGCATGAGCGTTTCTAGGTTCTAATTCACTCCTATTGTCTGTTGAGTTCTTTTTGTCTAGTTATCTATAAAATACTCACCTATGTTACAGGTTGACTATGGCACATGGGCAAAATTATTTAGGCCAAGTTAAAGCTCCTAAAAGATGTAGTCTGATATCTAATTATGTAGCCTAATTATGATGACCACCAGTACTCTGGAAAGTGATGCCTAATAAGTGCAAAAACAGATTTAGGATTCCCTGTAGAATCCTGCTGAGGTATGTTCACTGAATGAGGCATCAGGAAGGTGTAACTATCAATCTTCCCATGATGCACATTGCAAGATTATTGCCCAAGTGTGTGATTTAAGGTATTCTGGATAAATAAAAGTACTGACCATGGAGATACCTTTAGCTGACGATAGCACTTGAAACCACATCATGGCCAAAAGGAGAGCCAGTGAAAAGGGATATTAGAATGCTAAAATGGAAACCACACTTCAGTCTTAATTATATTAAACCACTTTGGTTTGGAACCTCTGGCTATGTTTGGTTTTTCTCATTTGTTCCAGGTAAACACAATACATTTTTCACTGAAGAATTTACCTTTTCCACTGAACATTTAAAGAGAAAGATTAATTTTTTCCATGGGACTATCAAGCTTTGAATAAAACAGCTCAAACGGCTAGTTCCAAGGCACATAGAAAATCCATAGGAAAAACAGAAATAGTTTACATGCTCCCTGAGGAGGAACCATGACAAGAAGACAATTAACCAGTTCATTAACCTAAAAGACCACATAATGGCTTAATTGATTTAAGTTGCTGAGAGTGTGGCATTGCAGTAAGATTCTTGCTGTGAAGTGTGGGATTCCCAGAAGCATCCATCAGGTTTAAATGAATTGACTTTCCATGCTAATTGACCCAGATGTGCTTGATTTTAGTTCACAGTTACTACTTCATTCAATTACTGGTGAAGTGGAGAGAAGTAATGAAAAGGACTCCATTTATCTCACATCCTAACTTAAATGGAAGCTTTTCTTGAAACATTTTTCTGGTGCTATGTGTACTGTTCAGCTTGAATTGCAGCATGATTCCATCTTGGTCGATTATGTTGCCTATCTATCTTTCTTCGGGTGTCAGAGTCTGAAATGCCTTTATAAAGGCAACGATTTTATAAAGTGTGGCTCACTGGATCACTAATGGTACTCTCCAAGTATGTGTTCAGCCAATCAGGGAATAGAAAAAATACTCCTTGATGTATCTAATCAATTGGAACTACAAAAGCACAGGCTGAATTTTGAATATTCCCATGTTTAACTCTGGAGTGATGGGGGCAACACATTAATAAATTTGAACAATTAAAAGAAGGCAGGAAATCACAACATAATATTCAATATGCTCAAATAGAAAAAGGAGTCAAACTTGCTGAATAGATTTTGCATTATGAATTTATTCACTGAGTTATATTAATCTCTAGGATGGTAAGCACCTCAT
The DNA here is from genome assembly GCF_000455745.1 of Alligator sinensis. NCBI lineage: Eukaryota > Metazoa > Chordata > Crocodylia > Alligatoridae > Alligator > Alligator sinensis. The sequence continues at coordinate 1,186,021 of NW_005842463.1, forward strand.
TTTTTTTTAAATGAGAGATCAGATACTCCTCTGAGTTATACTCCTACAGTACCTTGGGAACTGGGTCCCCTTGCTGGATGGAAGTGAATAACACTTTGTAGTACCCAGAAAAAGATATGCAAAAATGCCTTTATACATGGATATATATGTACATATCAAGTCTGTTGGCCAAATTCTGCTCTCGTTGAAACTGATGGAGTTAGTTTGGATTCATGTTGCTGTTGCTGGGAGTAGAATTTAGCCCACAGTGCCAGTTAGCTAGAACGTGTAATAACCACTCTGCTGAGCATGTTCAGTGATGTTCACTGACTTCATAAAAATCCTATGCCATATAAAGTCAGATTTCATTGCTTTTTATAAAGGATCCACTCCAAACTGCTGAGTCATACTGTAAGAAGAGACCTGGTGATTTTCCTGAACTTGAATCACAGTTGAGCTCCATGGATGTCAAGCTGTGAAGCCACATGTGGCCTCAGCCATTTGGCAAACACTGAGTATGGATTTGGCAGTATCATGTTCAGAGTCCAGATGTTAGATGGGTCAGCCACAGCATGCAACATATTAGCACAGAGTAGAAGAATGGTTACACATTATAATTTAGTTTTCTTAATATAGATGCTAAAGTCTGGTAACATCTTTGATGACTTCAGCCACACATGGGGGCCAGATTTTATGCTATATACATAACCCCGTACCCCACCCTACAGAGAGATCTGGGAGGTACAAACCCTCTTCAAGCAGGCCAGTTTGCTAGTTGTGCCATCTTTTGAGAAACATGATCTTTTTGCTCTTCTTCCCTCCTCACCACATTTCTGCCTAAGGTCCTTTCTCAATCTGATCCTAAATCAAGTATTGGAAAAGGAATTCAAAGTATGGCTGTGTAGCATATTAAGATAATCACTGTGGATTTGTGGATGCTCAGTGCATCTATTAATAATTAGTAAACCATTTATAAATGGAAACTTAATATAAAGTTAGCCTTTAATGTCATTGTTTTTTTTTTTTTCCTTTCTTAAGCTCAGGAGTTTGAGTGCTGTCACACTTTTAGGCTAAATTTTCCTTTGTTCAGTGCATCCCCGTTGAAGTTAGCAGGGTCAGGCACTGTTGTAACGGTTTTTCTCTACATGGCCAAGTTTAGAGGAATCGCTTATCATTACATTACCATAGATTGCCCAGGGACAGCAGTATGAACTGCTTCCTAACATTTTTACTTGAATGTGGAGTAGATCTCCACAGTATTGTGTTACAAGTGCTAGTGCTAATGCAGAATGGGAGATTTCCCCAAAATTACCAATTCTGGGGACAGAGGCACTGAGAGCAGATACTGGCCCCTTGTTGATACCCTTAGACTAGGGACAGATATTACACATAAACCTGTTTAAGTGATCAGAAACTGGTTTAAACCTGTAACAGAACAGATGTTCAGTGCACATAAACTAGTTTGAAAATGGCAGAAACTGGTTTGAGATAAACCTGGTTGAATGTAGCATCAGACTTAACTGATTTGGCTCAAACTGCTTTATGCAATGTCTGTCCCAGACCCTTTCCTGGTTTAAGCTAAACCAGTCATCCCCAGCACCCCAGCATGCTCTCTGGGTGGGGAGAGGCTCTCTGCTCCACAGCAGGGCTGGCCCTTCCCCTCTGCTCCCTGGCTGAAGCTCAGGAAGACTTGCAGGCACAGAGCATCTGCCTGGCATCTCCCTCCTAAGCAGGGATGATTCCCTCCTCCCCACCTCTGCCTTATGCAAACACCTCAGCATTAGCTAGCAGACTACCCACTGGCTATGGTCCGTGCTGTGGGAGAGGACAGAGGCAGCCAGTCTTTTTGGAGCTAATCAACAGGTAGCTTAATGTCCTTCCTTGGAAGAGCTGTTTAAGAACTACCAAGCTCTGGGGGGCAAGCTGAAGGAGTTAGGGGCACAGGTAGTCTTCTCATCAGTCCTTCCAATGAGCGGACGTGGAAGACACCTTGAGACCTGCATCTGGGATGTCAACTTGCAGCTTCGGGAATGGTGTCTCACAGTGGGCTTTGGTTTTCTGGACCACGACCCATACTTCAGAACAAGAGACATGCTCGGGTGGGATGGGCTTCACCTCTCCCCCAAAGGTAAGCATGTGTTTTCTTTCATGTTGGCTGATCTCCTCCAGTGGGCTTTACACTAGGCTTGTCGGGGGTGTGGGAGAATGAGGACTAAGAGAGCCACAGAACACTGAACCAAGAGACACCCACAAGAACAGCCCATCCAAGTCAGGTGACAAGCACAAGAAATACCCAGGTAAGAGACAGGGGCCCAGACAGTCTTGGGATTGGCAGGGAGGCACATACACCCTCAGGAGGACTTAAATGCCTCTATGCTAGTGCTCTTGGTATGGGGAACAAGCAGGAGAAACTTGCCCTCCTGCTAGCTAACACAAACCCAGACTTAGTGGGGCTCACTGAAACTTGGTGGGATCCAATGCACAACTGGGTGGTAAACATCAAGGGCTATAGGCTGTATAGGCAGGATAAACCAGGGAGGAAAGGTGGGGGGTGTGGCGCTCTACATCAAAGAGCAATACACATCCTCAGCAAACGGCACTGTGTCTGAGGTAGAGCAGACTGAGGTGCTCTGGGTCAGAATACAAGGGGATCGGGGGGAAAGGGACCTAATGGTGTGGGTCTGCTATAAGCCATCTAACTAGGGGGAAGAGCTGGACCAGGAATTCTCAGGCAGTTAAGTCTGTCAAAACTGAGGCAGTTAAGTCAAGGGACGTGGTCATCATGGGTGACTTAAAATACCCGGACATCTGCTGGGAAGAGCAGTCAGCCAGGTCTGACCACTCATGTAGGTTCCTAGATAAGTTACAGGACCTTCATCTAACCCAGGAGGTTCACAGTCTCACCAGGGGAAATGCTTTGTTGGACCTGGTCCTGGCCACGGATGATGACCTGGTGAGGGGACTGCAGGTGCTCAACCACCTGGGTGATAGCATCATCACCTACTGGAATTTACCATCCAGTGCAGGGTGTCAAAGGCCTGCAGCAAGGCAGCAGCCCTGGACTTCAGGAGGGCAGATTTCAATGAGGTAAAGAGACTAGACAGGGAGGCACTGAGGTCCTGGAGGGAAGAGGAGTTGGGAGTTCAAGAAAAGTGGTCGTTTCTTAAGGAGATGATCCTCCAAGCCCAAAGGGTGACAATCCCCATGTGGATCGAAGGTGGCAAGAGTGCTCAAAAGACCCCATGACTCACCAAAAGCATCCAGGAACATCTGAAAGCCAAAAAGAATGTGTACACCCAATGGAAGGGAGGGGCCATCACCAAGGAGGATTATACCTCCATTGCTCAAGATTGTAGGGGGGCTGTTAGGAAGGCTAAGGCAGAGATGAAACTGGGACTAGTGACCCAGATCAAAGATAACAAGAGGTCCGTTATTTAATACATAGCGGGTAAAAAGAAGGTAGCAAGTAATGTGAGGCCTTGGCAGGACATGCTTGGTAACCTGGTGGTAGCACCAGATGACAAAGCTAATCTCTTTAACAGATTCTTTGTTTCCATTTTTCTGAGTAGGGACAGGGACATCCCCCACACTGGGATTCCAGACTGTCCCAGGGGAGGCGTAGTCAGGCCCAGGGTCAGTGAGGACCTAGTCAGGGAACTTCTGGAGGGACTAGACATGTTCAAATCAGCAGGCCCTGACAATCTCCACCCCAGAGTGCTGAGGGAATTGACAGAGGTCATTGTGGGACCCTTGGCACAGCTTTATGAGCACTCGTGGTGCTCTGGTGAGGTTTCAGAGGACTGGAAAAGGACCAATGTGGTCCCCATTTTCAAAAAAGGGAGGAAGGAGGACCCAGGAAACTATAGGCCCTTTAGTCTTGCCTCGGTCCTGGGGAAACTCTTTGAGAAAATGATCCAGGAGCACATCTGCAAGGGACCAGCGAGGGAGATCATGCTTGGAGACGATCAACATGGGTTCATTAGAGGCAGGTCCTGTCAGACCAACCTGGTTGCCTTCTACGACCAGGTCACAAAAGCCTTGGATGTAGTTGTCGTGGTGGACGTAGTCTTTCTGGACTTTAGGAAGGCCTTCAACACTGTCTCTCACCCCATCCTCATTAAAAAATTAGGTGACTGTAGTGTCGACACCTACACAGTCAGATGGGTCGCAAGTTGGCTGGAGGGCCGCACTCAGAGAGTGGTGGTGGATGGGTCATTTTTGACCTGGAGGGATGTGGGCAGTGGGGTCCCCCAGGGCTCGGTCCTCGGGCCCTCACTGTTCAATATCTTCATCGGCGACTTGGACAAGGGGGTGAAAAGCACCTTGTTCAAGTTCACAGATGACACTAAGATGTCGGGAAAAGTGAGCATGCTAGTAGAGAGGGACAGGCTACAACTAGATCTGGACAGGTTACAGAGGCGGGCAGAAAAG
>NW_005842463.1:1191040-1193914 GCF_000455745.1 Alligator sinensis
TGGCAGGGGGTCGGACTTGATGATCTGCTCAGGTCCCTTCCGACCCTACCAACTATGAAACTATGAAGAAGAGCTCCACTAGTTAATGGAGAGAGGCTTTGTTTTCTTAATGAATTGATAAACACTGAGTTAAGGATGATAAACATTCCCTGCTGGGCAGCTAGGGGGGAGGAAGAGAATAAGCAGAGCATTCTGCTGGGGCCTGACCATGACCCCCCTCAGCTCAGCCCTGTGGAAGAAAAGGGAGGGCTGCTCTAGCACCCTCGGCTTCTCGCCTGAGCCACTGCAGGCATTTGACTGCATTTCTGGGATGTCTGTCTGGGCTACAAACTGATTTAGCCTAGCGAGTTAGACTAATCTGCAAAGATTGAATCAATTCATGCTCAGGCTTTTTGAATATCTGTTCCTAGCCTCAGTGTTTAGCTTACCAGAGACAGTGTTTACATGAGATTTTGACTGCTCAGTAGCTAGATACTACTGCTTAGTAGTGTCATGTGGCAGTCAGTCACAGAAAAACAATTCTTCAGTGCAACTGCACAGTAATGGCTGCACAGTCAGCTTCTCATGTAGATGTAGTCAGTGATTAGTGTCTTGGAAATACTAAGGCTTTATAGAAACAACTTCTGTAAATCCAAATTCATATTTCCAAACTGTAACACAGCATAACTATGATCTCAAACCTTATCAGTTTATGTTGCTGCATGTGGGTGCATCGACCTGTGCAATTATTGTGCAGTAAGGTTACTGTGTAGTAAAATAAGGCACAGTGGGCACATCTGCATGATACGCTACTGTGCAGTACCGTCTGAAAAAAAATAGGCATGGACTCTACTGTGCAGTAACACCAGGTACTGCGCAGTCACTTAGTACTTGCTTATACTCCTACAGTACCTTGGGAACTGGGTCCCCTTGCTGGATGGAAGTGAATAACACTTTGTAGTACCCAGAAAAAAGACAGGCAAAAACGCCTTTATACTGGGGTGCCAGTCTGGGGCTAGCAGGGGGCATGGGGGCCAGTCCAGATGTGCACAGGGCCAGGAGAGTTGTGCCATCTGCAGGGGCAGCTATCTCCACATGGCTGAGATGCAGCAGTGATGCAGCCATGTGGCAGGGAGACAGGTGTCCCTACTGCTGGCACAGCTCACCCCTGGGCTTAGCCAGGCAGTGGCAGGTCCCCTGCTGCCTGGGCTGACTGGAAGGAAATGGCTTTCAGTCATCATCTACATGTGCATGGGTGACTGGTGCTGTCTTAGTCAGGTGGGGCATGTGCCCCCCCTGCGACCAGTCCTATTGACCGGGGGGGGTTCCCCTGTGGCCAATCCTGCTGACCGGGTGTGAGGTCCCCCCGGCTGATCCCGCAACAGCCAATTGCTGCAGCTGCTTCCAGGAGTGGCTGCGGCCGCTTCTGGGAGCAAGCACTGGCCAATCGCTGCAGCCGCTCCCAAAAGCAACTGCAGCGACTATTGGAAGTGGCTGCAGTAATTGCAGCAATTGGCTGGCTCTTGCAGAGGGGGGCACCGGTGCTCCTGCCTGCCTCCCCCATCACCTAAACAGCGAGCGCAGCTGGTCAGGGGATGCACCGGTGCTCTCAGGAGGTGCGCATGCACCCCCTACATGTCGCCACTATACATGTGCGCTACTGCATAGTAGCTAATGTATTGTTAATCTAGTAATTGTATTTCCTGGTACTAGCAACCAGTGCATTAGCCTCATTTACTGTGCAGCAAGTCCCGTGCATATGTAGATAGTGTTAGATTAGTCTAATGCACAGTAAATTTTCTTGTGGAGACATGTCTTGTATGTATTACATATTAAAGAATATCTCTGTATTTTTCTGTATTAAAAATGTTTTTCACATATATATTTGAGAGATGAATTCATATATCAACATTTCTGAATGACTAAATTAATTTTCAAAAGAACTTTTTCTGGCAGGATATTTTAAAGAGGGAATTTTCTTAATGAGCATTAACCTCAGAAATGAGTAAACACGTGGTTACCTAAAACAGATTGTTGCTGAAGTCTACAGAAAGCACATCAATAAAACTGTTTTTGCTTTAAGAATGATAGAATGAGATGCAGAGTAGTAAACTAATAATTAAATTAATCTAATTTTGACTGGAAGGAAGAAATCAGAGAAATCCAGGGCAGCCTAAGGGACAAAAGGGGAGCATATAAAAAGTGGAAACAGGGAGAGATCACCAAAGACGAATATACCTCCTCTGCTCGTGCTTGTAGGGAAGCAGTTAGACGGGCCCAAGCTGCCATGGAGCTGAGGATGGCAACCCAAGTAAAAGACAACAAGAAATTGTTTTTTAGATATATTGGGAGTAAAAGGAAGGCCCAGGGAGGAATAGGACCCCTGCTAAATGGGCAGAAACAATTGGTGACGGACAGAGGGGACAAGGCTGAACTCCTCAACGAGTTCTTTGCCTCAGTGTTCCTAACTGAGGGGCACGACAAGTCTCTCACTGGGGTTGTAGAGAGGCAGCAGCAAGGCGCCAGACTACCATGCGTAGACCCTGAGATGGCACAGAGTCATTTGGAAGAACTGGATGCCTTTAAGTCGGCAGGCCCGGATGAGCTCCATCCAAGGGTGCTGAAGGCACTGGCCGACATCATTGCAGAGCCACTGGCGGGAATATTTGAAAGCTCGTGGCACACGGGCCAAGTCCCGGAGGACTGGAAAAGGGCCAACGTGGTCCCCATTTTCAAAAAGGGGAGGAAGGAGGACCCGGGCAACTATAGGCCAGTCAGTCTCACCTCCATCCTTGCCAAAATCTTTGAAAAAATTATCAAGACTCACATTTGTGAGAGCCCGGCAGGACAAATTATGCTGAGGGGAAACCAGCACGGGTTCGTAGCAGGCAGATC
>NW_005842463.1:1194413-1237866 GCF_000455745.1 Alligator sinensis
ATGATGAATAGGTCCAAGGAGGTGATACTTCCCCTCTATCGGGCGCTGGTCAGACCGCAGTTGGAGTACTGCGTGCAATTCTGGGCGCTGCACTTCAAGAGGGATGCGGATAACCTGGAGAGGGTTCAGAGAAGGGCCACTCGTATGGTTAAGGGCCTGTAGACCAAGCCCTATGAGGAGAGACTAGAGAAACTGGATCTATTCAGCCTCCGCAAGAGAAGGTTGAGAGGCGACCTTGTGGCTGCCTATAAGTTCATCACGGGGGCACAGAAGGGAATTGGTGAGTATTTATTCACCAAGGCGCCCCCGGGGGTTACAAGAAATAATGGCCACAAGCTAGCAGAGAGCAGATTTAGATTGGACATTAGGAAGAACTTCTTCACAGTTAGAGTGGCCAGGGTCTGGAAAGGGCTCCCAAGGGAGGTGGTGCTCTCCCCTACCCTGGGGGTCTTCAAGAGGAGGTTAGATGGGTATCTAGCTGGGGTCATCTAGACCCAGAACTCTTTCCTGCTTATGCAGGGGGTTGGACTCGATGATCTATTGAGGTCCCTTCCGACCCTAACATCTATGAATCTATGAATCTATGAATTTATTTAGTCTAAACACCAAACTTGAAATGTGGACACAAAAGAAAACAGAATGCATGCAAGAAAAATTGCATGATGATTTATTACCAAGGTGTTTCCTTTGAAACTATGAAGACCACGTGTGTTAAACATTCTGAGAGAACCAATTATTTTAGTGTTTGTGTAACATTTAAGGGGTGTCCTGTTAAACCAGATTGAAGGAAGAGAATTTATGGGACAGCTTCCTTTCCTTGCCAACCAATCAGAGTAGATGTTTGGGAAGAGGAAGTCCTAGAGCTAAGACATAAGCTCACTGTAAGCAGTAGAAATTACATAGCTGACTAAAATTATATTGGGAAATGTCTATGTGAAGACCTCACTGTCAAATAAAAAGGGAGGAGCACAAACGTCAGACAAGTGGAACCTGGAAGAAAGATAGTGATGAAGAAGAGAGAAGGGATCGTAGAGAAAAAAGGGACTCTTAGAAGGCAATTGCCCAGAAAACAGAATGGTTCTGGACCAGAAAAAAATGTTTTGAAAACATAAATAGAGAGTGCTAGAAGAAGCGTTAAAGTAGATAAAGAGTCCTTTTGTTTAAGAGACTCTGTGCGAATCTCTGGTTATGATGTAATGGAGATCTTAGGAGAGAGACTATTGACTGACCAAGCAGACCAAATACTGGAAACAGAACAAGATGACCGGCTGGGGAAAGAACCACAGACAAAGAACATTACAAAGGAATTCAATCCTGGCAAATTGAATTGGCCAAGAACTCTCTAAATATAAGAATAACTTTTTTTCCCCCTTTAGGTCACAGAAGCGTATAATCTTTATTTAAGTACAAACATTTTTTAATATTTATTCTAGGTACTTTCTATTTTTCCAATGTACAATCCATTTAAATGTTCACAAATGGCTTAAGAATTGTGGGAGTTAAATAGCATGTTCACAAACATATCTGTATTACTGGAATTTAGAGCAATATGATTGAACTGTGTCACTTTATAACAGATGAGGATCTGACTCACAAACTAGTAGAGGTTCTTTCAGTCTTATTCTCCATATAAAGCATCCGCATGCCACAAGTATATCAAATGAAAGCGATATTTTGTATGTTTAAGCTATTTGCATGCTATTTATTATTCATTATGATTTTTTTTTTCTGTTACACTAGTGCACAGAGATAGAGTCAGGACTAGGATTCTCTTGTGTTAGTTGCCACCTTACAGACAGTCCTTGTCAAAAAGAGTTATTATCTAAGTAGGCAAGATAGCCTTATCTTAGTCATATTGCCCCCCCATTTTTCACAAAGGGAAATTAGGCACAGAGACTGACTGGTAGGTTGAAAAAGTTTATTTTGAATTTAAAAGCAGAAAATGCTAAATGCCAATAGGCTTGTTTATATAATCCCTAACAATTTTTACTGAGTGTTTCAGGAATTAAAAAAAACACAGAAGAGTATGATCCATGTAATTTGGCATAGAAACAATGCATTTGACACATTTTTATTAGTTACAGAGTCATAGAAAATTAGAGTTGGAAGGGACCTCAGGATGTCATCTAGTCCAAACCCCTGCTCAAAGCAGGACCATCCCCAACTAGATCATCCCAGCCAAAGCTTTGTCCAGCCACATCTTGAAAACCTCTAAGGATGGAGATTCCCCAACCTCTCTGGGTAACCTGTTCCAGTGCTTCACTACCCTCCTCATTAGAAAGTTGTCCCTAATATCTAACTTAAACTTTCCTTGCTGGAACATTTCTTCTTGTTCTGTCATCTGCCACCACTGAGAGTAACTTAGCTCCATCCTCTTTGTAACCCCCCTTCTGGTAGTTGAAGGTTGGTATTAAGTCCCCTCAGTCTTCTCTTCTCCAGACTAAATCAGCCTTTCCTCATAAGTCATGTGCCCCAGTCCCCTAACTATTTTTGTTGCCCTCCGTTGGACTTTCTCTAACATAACATAACATAACATAACAATAATAATGACTTTGTAATAAAATCAAGTTAAAATGAAAACAAATTATATTCACAAAACAGAAAGAAGTTTTTTGGTTTTTTTTAAAGCATATTCTTAGGAATAAATATACATGTTGTTATGAGGTGGATGTTTATAGTGAATATGACTGTTTCTGTGACAGAAATGCAGCAACAGTTAGCAAACAGGAAATATTTGCTGTGTTGATGGAGCCATATTAGGTATGGGTAGTTTTTTTAAGTGTCTAAATGTCTTAGGCATTTAGCCTCATTGACTGCAAAAGGATATTTATTCCAAAGGCATAGAGGTCCCATATTTCCCAAGGTATTTAGGGTATTTAGGATGTGTCTACACATCATCCTACATCACTGTAGCAATGTGCTGTGGCGACGTACGATGCACTACAGCGACATAGTGATCATGTGAGTCTACATGTGACTGGCAGCTTCTTCACTGTAGCCGCGTGCTCCTTAGTGGCTAAAACTAACCATGTGCTACATGCACAGTGCAATATGGGTGGTTACTGAGCTGTGCTTTAGTACTTTCAAAAGGAAGCACTTAAGCATGGTGCAGTAACAACATCACCATAGGACAACATGTAGATACACCTGTAGATACCTAAATCCAGTAGCGTAACTAAGGGAAGCTGAAGGACAGGGGGATGAGGAGTGAAGCACCAGCCAGGGCACCAACTTGAAGGTGGACACAAAAATAGCAGTTGCTGCCACTGCTGGCTTGTCATTGCTGCTGAACTGGCCATTGCTGCTGTTTCATGAACTGTTGCCTCTCAGGATGCCAAACTTCCAACTATGCCTCTGCCTAAGTCCCGTTGATTTCAGTGACATAGAAGTCTAAATAACATTGAGGAAAATCTCATCCCTTGTCTATAACTTTAAATTTAACAGATTGTTGTTGAATGTTTTTGTTGAGCACTTACTTGCAACAAGCATATCGAGTCATGACATTCCAGCAGGTTTATGTATGTACAGAATAGGAGACAAAACATGACCTTTTATTGGTATCCGAGGGGAACCATGTTATGATTATATGGAAAAACACTGTGTTATTTTAAATACTACATATTAAAGAATATTTCAAATTATTAAAAAAATAAAAAATAATAGTTAATTTAATAATTAGCATGCTAGGTGCCTGCTATGATGCTAACTGCAAACAGTGGGTGCATCTACACAAAACACCCACTGTGCAGTTGTTACTGCACAGTCATTTAGTACTTGCATAGCCAAGTACTAAATGGCTGCGCAGTAACCGGTGTTACTGTGCAATAGTGTTCTCACACGGTTGCGTGGTAACACTTACTGTGCAGTAGCTCATTACTACTGCCCAGTAGCTTACTGTGCAGTAACATCACATCACAGTTCATGCCTGGCGATGCTACTGCACAATAGTAGCAAGCTACTGTGTAGTAGTAATGAGCTACTGCACAGTAAGTGTCTCATCTAGACTTACCCACTATATTCTAAATGTCCTTCAACTTTATAGGCAATTCTATGGCAACATGTATTGCAAGACCTAGAACAAAAGGATTAATTTAAAACTTTACTCACTAGCAAACACTGACCAGTCACTATTTAAGATACCCTGCAGGTGCATCTACACGTGCCATTAAGGCAACCTGATAAAGATTCATAGACATTAGGGCTGGAAGGGACCTTGAAGATCATCAAGTCCAGCCCCCTGCCCCAGGAGCAGGAAGTCAGCTAGGGTCAAAGGATCCCAGCAAGATAAGCATCCAAACGTTTCTTGGAAGATTCCAGAGTAGGTGCCTTCACCACTTCTGGAGGGAGTCTATTCCAGGCCTTGGGGGCTCAGACAGTAAAGAAGTTTTTCCTTGTGTCCAGCCTAAAATGGTCATGGACGAGTTTATGACCATTGGTCCTTGGTATCCCTTGGGGCACTCTGGTGAACAGACATTCCCCCAGATTCTGATGCACACCCTTTATGTACTTATAGGCAGCCACCAGGTCCCTGCTGAGCCTGCACTTTTCCAAGCTGAAGAGTCCCATGGCTCTCAGCCTCTCATCATAAGGCCTATTCTCTTGCCTTCTGATAGGCATCTGGCTGGGGTCATCTGAACCCAACACTTTTTCTTGCCCAGGCAGAATGATCTATTGAGGTCTCTTCCGACCCTAACATCTATGAATCTATGAATCTATGAATGCATGTGGCTCTCCTCTGGACTCTCTCAAGCTTCTCAATATCCTTCTTGAAGTGTGGAGCCCAGAATTGGATGCAGAACTCCAGCTGTGGTCTCACCAAGGCCAAGAACATAGTGAGGATGACAACCTGGGATTTACTTGAGAAGCATCTATGGGTGCAAGCCAGAGTTTTGTTTGCTTTACCAGCTGCCACATCACATTGGTGACTCATGTTCATCTTGTGGTCAATCATGACCCCCAAGTCTCTTTCAGCTGTGGTGCTAGTGAGTGTAGCACTGCCAAGCCTATAAGCGTTTCTGTGGTGGAGTACCTTGCATTTTTCGGTATTGAACATCATCAGGTTTATATCCGCCCACTTACTAAGCTTGTCCAAGTCAGCCTGGATTACTAGCCTACCCTCAGGTGTGGATGCTATGCCCCAAAGTTTAGTGTCATCAGCAAACTTGGCCACTGCGCTTCTCACACCAATATCAACATTATTGATAAAAATGTTGAAGAAAACCGGTCCAAAGACAGAGTCTTGGGGGACACCACTGATCATGGAGCACCATAATGATTTGCATTCATCAACTACTACTCTCTGGGTTCAACCTTGGAGCCAATTTCCCAGACATAGGATTGTGGTGTAGCCAAGGCCACATTTGACCAATTTTTGCATAAGGAGATCATGAGACACCAGATCAAAGGCTTTTTTAAAGTCCAGATATATGATGTCAATCTCTTCTCCCTTGCCCAGGTGATATGTCACCTGGTCATAGAAGGAGATGAGATTGATCAAGAAAGATGTTGCCTCCTCCCCAGTGAAGTGAGGTGGAGGCCATCTCTTCCCAGCAGACCACTGCCTCTCTCACCAAAGAGTGGACTGTGATCATGGAAGCAGAAGCCTTCACTATGACACCAGTGCCACAGTCTCTGGTTGACTACCTCGATCCTCCTCTCCTTCCTCATCCTATAGCCCAAAACCAGAAGGATCAAGGAAGACCACCAAGACCACCTATGCCCCCAATCCCTTAAACCCTGCTCCCAAAGCCCTTTAGTGCCTCATGACCAGGCTGGGATCGCTCTGAGCCATGTAATTCGTTCCCACGTGAATAAGGAGCATACAGTAATGGTCAGTGGGCCAGATGAGTTTTGGGATCCTCTCAGCTATGTCCCAGATATGGGCTTCCAGGAAGCAGCAGTCCTCCCAGGCTAAGGGGTTGGAGCAGCAGATCATGCCCTCAGTCCACCTCTGGAGGGAATCTCCCATGACGACCACTCTATGACTGGCCATAGGGAGAGCAGGGGTGGTCGCTGAAGATGAGCCTGCATTGCCTGCAGGAGCTGGCAACTCGGCAGGCTCTACTGGGGCTGCAAGAGGTTCATACCTGTTGCAAAGCTCCAGAGGGTCAGGGACCTTGGTGCAGCAGGCCTTGGGGCTGTTGACCACCTTGGTCCAACCCCCGGGGTGGACAGCATGGGAGATCCCCGAATCCTCCCTTGTCTTGGAAGGTGACCTTGGTTTACCCTCTGCCTCCAGGGGCTGAAGGACCCAGCAGTAGGAGTCTATCTCCTGCTTGCCATCCTGCTTGATAGCATGCAGTCTCTGGAATGCAACCTGGAGCTCCTCTATCTGGCACCTCAGGGACTCCAAAGTGCAGCAAACCTTGCAAGGGGAGGTGGCCATGCTCCCGGTCCCATGTGCCTGGAAGTGTGCCAGGCAGCCCATCTGCATGGAGCCAGGTGAAGTAGGAGCTGGGTGGGGGCATGTCCCTCCTCAGCTCCGACTCAGCTGCCCCACAGCTAGCTGGGTTAGGGGTCCCTCCCTCCCTGCTGTGGGCTCCACCTACCTTGGGCTGCACTGGGGGTCTGGGTTGGGGTCCTGTTAGGGGTTCTGGGGGTCCCTAGGCTCAACAGGGGTGTGACAGGCTTCCACCTGTGCAGGAGTTAACTGTTCTTGGGCAGAGCATTTACACATGTGTCCAGGACAACAGAAGTTTGAGCTGGGGTGGAGCAGCCCTGGCCTGGCAGCAGCCTCAGCAGTTCAGCCCTGGGCTCTGGGTGGCAGAGGGGCTGGCTAGGGCACGAGAGTGCCCAAAGAGTGTAGCCATGTTGCTAGGCAGCGGGCAGGGGTCTGGCCCCCACTGCCTGGGTACAATGTATGCCTGGGACAGCATTAACATGTATGTTTAGGTGTAGTTATTTTCACTGCTGTTAGATAGTAGTGTCCCCAACATAGGTTAGGCACAAGAAACAAAGGCTGGAAACCAAGGCTGAAAACCAAGGCTAGAAACCAAGCCTGGAATGGTCTTGTGAAGTGAGATCCCACTGAGATCAGGAGGGCTAAAGCAAAGCATGCAACCCTTGTATTGGTGCTAACTACAATGTGGCTGTTCTGTGGATAAACAGAGAAGTTTTGTCATTGAAACTACATTCTGCTGTGGCTCAACTGGGATGCATGTAAGGGGAGAATTTAACATCTAGATTTGTACAAGATCAAAAATCAAATGTTTAGGGATGTATTTTCATATGCTACATTTATTGCTACTTAGTGATTTTTAAAAAATTTAGCTCACATCATTGCTAAGACTCTATATTTAGGATTTTGTCCTTATTTTTCTAGAAAATCTATGAGCATAGTGAGAGGCAGTATCTACTCAATGCACATCTACACATGCATTAAGATGCTTTTCCTAATTCATATAAAATTTAGTACCTTCAATGTGAAGTACTAAACAAATCCTCAGTAGGCTCCCTTAATGCTCAGTAATGAATGCACGTACTTTTAAAGTGATGCTTAATGCGCAGTAGCGTATTTACTGCACATTAGCATAAGAGCATGTTTTTTATGTGATGCTTTAATGTGCAATAAAATAGGCTACCACATATAAAAGCACATGTGTAGATGGATCCTATGAGTCACAATCTGAAATAGGATTTGGGGCTCTCAGACAATCTTTTTTCTAAGTATTGGTTTACAGTTTACATCCTTCAAGTCTGTCTTCATTAATAGCTACTTTATATACATGAGAAATCCAGGGCTTTTGGTCATGTAGAGGGCAAGAACTGCATAATGTTCTACTTGTTTCATAAACAATATGCTTTCGCTTATGTAATCCAAAGTGATTTTAAGGGGTTGGAATAAATGAACCTAGCAAAATAGGAAAAAGTATCAAAATAGCATCAACACTGAACAGGTACATGCAGTGTCACAAGAGCAGGACAAGCCTCAAATTAACTCATTCTGACTGCATGATTTTATCTGCACATAGTAGCCAGACACAGGTGTTAAACTTTTACCAGTATAAGTGATTGGAAATTGGTCTATACCCACAACAGAACAGAACTTCAGCATACAAAGCCAGTCTATACCCATAACTGAACAGAAGTTCAATACACATAGACTGGTTTAAAAATGGTGGAACTAGCTCTAAGATTTGCCTCCCTCACCAAAGGGCAAATGTGTGTTCTGTTCGCTACAGATCTAAAGTACACCACTTACCAAAAACTGCATAACTTAGGTTGATTGTGCCTTGGGCATTTTGAATGTCCAGACCTAGTGTTCTCACAGCAGCTCATATAAAAAGCAGATGTTGCTTTTTGCCAAGGTCTGGGGTCTTTGCAGAAGGAAGTCATAGCATACTGCTGGTAATGCAGGATACCAAAGACTTATTCCAGCTTCTGTTTGGAGTTACAGGTCTGGCGGAAAATCGAGCCATGAGACATTACATGTAGCAATTGGATCTTTGTCAGTAAAATTTACTCAGTTTAGGATCATACTGTTGGGAGGTCATGAGTGAACCTATGCATCGGAATATGTGAAAGGATTTTTGAACAGCTTAAGTGCTAGGCAGCTGGAAAGGCAGACTTTGCAATCACTGAGAAACATACTCCAGCAGACAGATTTGGAAGTGGGGATGTTTAATAGACCATGGAGAAGTTAAAAGGGAGGATTAGACAGGTGGTCAGGTCACCATAAATGCATAGGGTAGTGTTGTAATTAAAAATATTCCTCTACTCAAGTCTCCTGGCTTCAGCATCAGAACTATGGCTGGCATAGACTTAATCTCATTTCCAAGGGAGACTTCATTTATTCCAAGTCATAAGAAAATTTTACAATGGTTTTAAATTCCTACAAATGGTGACATATAAACCATTTAGATTTAATGAGAGAAAAAGATCCTTAAACAGTAAGGCAATTTTGAATAAAATTACTTGATGGTTATGAACTATGAAATGATAATGCCTAGAGCTAAGTGAGGAAAAGAAAAATTCAAATGGCCAAGGTTGTTTCCATTTCACAGAATCTGAAATAGTCTTGCTTCTAACATGAATTTTTATCTACAATGTTATCAAAGATAGTTTTGATAGGATTACTGAAAAACAGTTTAATTCTGGACAAATTAAAAAGGTCACTGATTTTGTTTTTTTTAAAAGTAAAACAACATCTATGAAAAATGCTGTCTCTAATATATACTGTTTAGATGATGTCATCCCTTTGAATACTGGGCATGATGCATTGCATGCTAAATTTACTTGTTAAACATTGGGAAGTTTTTTCGGTTGGTTTTTTTTTACATATCTGAGCTGAAATACGTCAGTACATTCTAGCTGACTGCCAAACTATGCCTGAGAGTCACACCCCACTTAATGAGTCCTTTTGTCTAGTCATTGAGAAAGAAGAAGACTCTGTCATTAAAAATGTAACATATGGATATGCTGTCATTTAAAAAATATATCGTTTTAAACAAGTGGAAAAGTTCCTGTCCATTCAACATTATTGCAAGTCTTGTTATATGGGTGTTTCCAGAGGCAGAACTGGAAGGGGTGCAGTGTTTCAGAAAACTCCCCCTTTCAGTGAACCACATTGTGGAAGCAACAGCTGAGGACTTCTTTTAAGTCCCTGAAGCAAGTAAGAATTCCCCCCTCCCTTTCCTTGCATGCTCAGCAGTACTTGCTCTCCCCTTTCATCTCCACCTCACTGGAGGGACCTACCCACTGCTGCCACTGTCTCCAACTGCCCTGAGGATGTGGGCAGTGCTTCAGAGTCACTTTCACCCTGGGTCCATGCAGGGCCTGACTCAGCCAGGGACAGCAGCAGCAGTGGGTGGGTCCCTCATCTCTACCAGACTCCCTAGTGTTCCCTGCCAGCCTGGGAACAGGCATGGGAAAAGGAAACCCTCCTGCTGCTGCCACCACCACTGCTGCAGCTGCTGTCCCTGGCCCATCTTGTTTCTGGTGCAGCCCAGGTGTAGTGGGGCACGAATGACTCTGGATCTCCCTCAGTCCCCAGGTCAACCTGGGATAGTGGCAGATTGGAGGAGGGGAATGGTAGGTGAGGGGAGGGAATGTATTGTTGAGCGTGAAGGGAGAGGGAGGGACGATTCTTACTTGCTTGAGGGACTTAAAAAAAATCCCCACCTACTGGTCCTGAGTCCTGGTCTGCCTATCCTGGTTTGCAGTGAAGGCTAGAAGCCAGGGTGCCAACCCTGCAGCAGTCCCTTCTGCTGCATCCCCTTTCCAAAACCCTGGGTCCTCCCATGTGTATTTCTGATTCAGATCCACTGGGGGGTGGTATGTGGGACTATGTTCTTTGCACAGCCGGGGTAGCTAGGAATGGAAGTGTTGCTCATACACAGTGCACTATATTTTGGCAATGTTTGTGAAGTTTGGAGGGCAGGGACATGAACTGGTTAGGCAAGACAAAGGTAAAGTGTTCAAGACACAGAAAAAGGAGGAAGGAATGCTAAAAAAGGCATTTGCACGCATCTCATTTGGAGCCATGAGAGTTACAGGGAAAGTTTTCTATTAAAAAATCCGGGGCTTATTAAGTACAGTATTCCCTGAACCTTACCATGGGAGCCACCATTAGAGGAACAGGTGGGCTCCCAACCTAAAAGATGGGTTAAAAAGATATCTTATTACAGAAGAAGAAATGGGGGATTCTGCTGGCACCATCCACAGATCTGTACCAGGTTTTACATGCTGAAATTCAGGGCAAAACAGCCGGGTGTCTCCTGTGATTGCAGCTGAGTTGTTGCAGGAGAACCAAGCTAAAGGCAGATGCCTATGATAGGGTGGCTAATAAAGTGACTGGTTTCTGTCATACTCTCACTGGCTCAAGAAGAAAGGTGTTCTCATTCTTCTGAGGGGAAACTTTGAGTTGCTCTTACTTGGTCCCTTTCTGTGGGTTTTCATGGCATCTAGAACTTTGTTTTTAAGTGCTCTGCTTTTCCAAGACTTTCAATAGACAGAAGAGTGATGAAGTGCCCTTATAAAGCTTCCAGTAATGCAAGAGAAGTGAGTGGGTCCTATTCCTGGTAATAAAAGGATCATTCAGAATTTGATTTTTGACTGGCCCAAAAATAGCACATTTTTTCCTCCTGTGGCATGTTTTAATCCTCCTGGAAACTCACCAGCCTGGCAACTTTCAAACCCTTCACATTAAAAAGGTCACTTGTTCTGCTATCTAAAAACTTGTGCCCAATTCATTTCACTCTACACAGACCAGAGCCATAGAGATTACTGATACTGTTTATTCTGCTGAGTATGCAGGTCAATAATGTGTAGCAAGGACTGTGATGGATTTGTGCCCATTCACACTACCTGAGATTCCAGCACCTGCTCTCAAAAGAGTTGCATCTCAGGTTGTTAGGCAAGAACAGTTAACGTAGCACTTAGGCTAGTGCAAACACATTTATACTACAGCATAATCTAATCTTCAGGTTTGAAATATGATGACACCTTCAGAATCAAATACCTTGACTCTCCAGGTGCACATGTGCTCCAGGTGGGTTCGTGGGTGCAGCTTTCAGACAGTACATTAAAAATTGCAGCTGTGTCTTTGTGAGGCAGTGCTTTGTCATTTTTATGAGGACACTGGCCTTTGCCAAACTTCCCTTTCCCCATTGATTGTGTATAGTGCTGTGCCCTGGCTGATTGCCACACTCCCTCCCAGCAGGCTGCACTTCACTGCTACTACATGAACATAGGCTGGAGTAAAAAGTGGCCTATAGATATAAAATACTAGTGTAAGGGGCTTTTTGTTCTGACTGCTTTTCCCATGAGGGAAGGCTGGGGAGATAACCTCATGTGATTCTTTACTATTTGTATTTCACTCAGTCTGGATAATGAATCTGCAAAAAAAGCAGACAATATCAGTGGGAAAAAGCTATGAGATTTTAGAAATCCTTCCTCCTTAGAAATCTAAATCATTGCTAATAACTCATTTGAAGACCTATAATTTTTTATCTTTCCAGGAGTCCATTAACTGATATTTATATTTGTATAGCATCTGATCCACAACTAAAGCTCCCTTTCAATATTCCACTACAAGCTAAACAGCCCATAAGGCTAGCATGGGTTATGACTGATACCACACAGGTAAGGGGGAGGGCTGCCAACCCTCCCGGGAGTTTATCAGGATAGGCATCGATCTCCCATTGACTATTGAAAGCAATCCGGGAGACTGATATTGTGAACGGGTTGAACAGTACAGTTAATAACATTATGTCATGTTGGAAAAAAAATCTCCTGGAATAGCTTCAGTCAGAGTTGGCAATCTTAGGAGGTGGTAATGTGGCTAGTGTCTGTCCAGCTCTCTGATTCCTTGTTTGAATAGTGAGGTACCCATTTACAGCTGGGTCAAAGGTAGGTGGGGACGGGGGAAGGAGATGGGGGCAGCCTTCAACATGAGTCCAGGGAGAAACTGCCAGTCTCATGTTTTCTCATAAAAGAACAGCTTAAGTGCTCTGCCATCATGTCCCAGTATTGCAGGACAACTAATAGATAATAAGAGTTGGTTATGAGAATGCAGATCTGGTCTCTGTGAATGATCTGATGAGCAACTGAAATTCTGATGGGGGGTCAAGGCAGTGCCAAGTATCTCAGCATGAACACAGTTAGACAGTTAAGATCTCACACTAGAGAGTCTCCATGTAGGTTGGATTGCACTTCAGTTGGTCTCCCACGGAGTTTTTGTCTCAGCAGGTTTCCTATTCATTCTTTGAAACATTCAGTTCTTTTGGTTAAGAGACATGTGCTGCACGTACAAAACCTTCACTCATGACGTTATTTGACTGACATCTCCTGCCCCCATTGGCGTGAGTGGAAAGAATACATTACACATAAATGCATCTTCTGTCTGTGGAATGGATTGTCATGAGACATGGCTCTACCAAAGGAAAGAGCTTTGGTTTAGGGCTGTGGACGCTGGAATCAGTCCACAATAAACTAGTGTCTCTGGGACAGAGATATTTCAATCAGACACAGCATTCTAAAATGCATGCAGGCCTAGAAATAAAAAACACTTTACTCTCACAGAACCCCACTCTCTTTCAGTCTTCCTCCTCTTTTCTTTAATCTGTGCATACTCCAGATAAATATTTTTCCTGGTAGCTAAGTATATAATAATAAAAATATTTTTTCATATATCTAGACTGAGTCTTGCCCCTGTACAAGTGTGGAAGGGAGAGACAGCCCTAATCATTATCCTTAACCCTCCATGTGTCTGTAGAGCTGGCCAGGGACTCATCGGCCAACATGGATGGGATAATCACACTCAGGTAGGGACTGGTTAAGGGTACAAACCCAGTGGAGTTTGGCTGATGTGACTGAAGGTAGATAATAGTAAAAAATAATAGAAAAATCTGTTAGCATAAGCTTCTTGAGGTCCTTAAGGAAGCAACTGAGGTCAAATTCTAGGGGTCCCAGCCACTATGTACTACCTGCTTGGCACCATTCAGTATGCAGGGTGGATTATTACCCTTACAGAGTTAGTCAGTAGAAGTCTTTACATGGAGTTACAGAAAGATAAACATCCACACAAAGGTTAGAATGACTGAATATCTTGTACATTACAAATCAGGTTTTTTTTTCCATGGTTACTTCCCAGCCTGGTGTATCCAGTCACTAGTGACTGTAGAGATCCAGAAATGGCACAAGAGACCTCTTAAGTACTAGGCTGCCCTGCACGCTTGGCACCAAATTCAGACAATTTTGAGAAGCAGTTCAAATCTTCTGGAGGTTTTTATTTTCTTTGTATTTCTTTCCATAATAAAGCAGGTCTATTTTTAGGATTTGGCCGATACATTTGAACCCAGTGGTTTTAGTTTCACTGTTGTTGTTTTTCCTGCCTTAAATAAAAAAGCAGTGGTCTTGGCTGATCTTAACTGTGCTTAAGCACTGCTTCTCTAAATGTTATACTCAAAGGGGTTTTGTATGTGCACATATGTGGAAAGTTTCTTTATGTTTCCTGGAATAAAAAGGGTCCTTGCTTCCTCTGAATTTATGGTCTGTATTTGCAATTTACTCCAGTAAGATTGAATTTAAAGGAACACTGTCATGGGAATCAAGCCCCAAGTTTAACAGGTGACAATCATGCAT
Source organism: Alligator sinensis (assembly GCF_000455745.1). Lineage (NCBI taxonomy): Eukaryota > Metazoa > Chordata > Crocodylia > Alligatoridae > Alligator > Alligator sinensis. The sequence continues at coordinate 1,208,496 of NW_005842463.1, forward strand.
TTTATTTTTGATAAACCTCAAATAGAAAATGCATGATTGTCACCTGTTCAATTCCTTAATTTCCCCCTAAAATTTATTCCTTGCTAAGGCCCACAGGCTGTGTTGTATGATTTTTTTTCCTTTGGGCAAAAAGAGCTAGAGACATCCACTTGCATAACCAAGGTAACCCCATTCTTGCATCTGCCAGACAGATCATTTGATGTGAATGTGCTGTCCACCCCACTCATTGTGCAGAAACCCCATCTCTTCTGCTTTGTTCATAGGTTTCATAGATGTCATAGACATTAGGGCTGGAAGGGACCTCAGAAGATCATCGAGTCCAGCCCCCTGTCTGAGGGGCAGGAAGTCAGCTGGGATCAAAGGATCCCAGCAAGATAAACATCCAAATGTCTCTTAAAGGAGTTCAGAGTAGGTGCTTGCACCACCTCTGGCAGCAGTCGGTTCCAGGCCTTGGGGGCTCGGACAGTAAAGTTCTTTCTTATGTCTAGCCTGAAATGGTCTTGGAGGAGTTTGAGACTGTTTGACCTTGTTGTCCCTTGGGGCGCTTTGGTGAACAGGCACCCCAAGGGACAACAGGTGTTCAGACACTTGTTCTTTTAAGGCTGGTGCATCATCATGTGATATAGGTGTGATATAAGCCAGAGTATTCCACATAGAGTGTAGTTGTTGATGACTATATTTGTACTACAGTGTGGCTCAGGACTGAGGGTTAGTTGTCTTAAGGGCTGTCACAAAGTCATGGGACCTGCATTTGGTTTATGCTAGAGTTAAGATTTTGCCCAGGAGTGTATTCTGTTGTCTTGAGGCAGCACACTCATAATTCGTCTAGACTAGAATAGGCAGGTTCATTTTGGTGTAAAAGAAGAAGCTGTAACTGGAACTGTTCCTTAGAGTACTAACAACAACATTGGGATTGACAAATAGAATTGATGACTTTGACTTGTTGATTCAGTATTATTTGTATTGTGGGAGCACATGGAGGACTCCACCCCATTTATATTCCACAAGTTAGGGATGGGCAGACAAATAAAGCACCCGGCTTCCATCAAAGCTTTGTTCAAAACTCAAGCCAGACTTTTTCAACATTGACATAGTGGCTAAATGTTGTCCTGGGTACCTACAAAATGTTAGAAGTTAAAAGGCCAAGACTCAGTAAGTACCAGAAGAAAGGATGCTCTGGCAGTGTTTTTAGGAACCTTGGCTCAAATCCAAAAAAAAAGAGGACTTAATCTGTTTATGTTTTTCATCCAGTTCCTGATGCAAGACTTGGAGACTCCCCACTTTCCCCACGAGGCTGCAGACTCATGATGGTGCTTACTCTCTCTGTGGCCTAGTGAATTTTTAGGTGGAATGACTTTGTCAGGATAGGCAGAGAGTGCCCCCACCCCAGAATAGCCTCTAGTATGGTAGTTAAGGGCATACTCCTGGGATATGGGAAAAAAGGGTTTCTATTACAAACTGGAGAAGGGAATTGAATAGATCTCCCATTTCCTGAGTGACTGCTTCAGTTGTCAAGCTATTGAATAATGGAGGTTGATACCATCATGTCCTCCTCTGGCCATATGAGGCCCTTTCTGTATTTTTGAAAAAGAAATGCCTAGGCCTCAACCTTCAGAAGAGGGTTCCAGGCTATAGATCTTGAATGGAAGAAGATACTGTCTGGCAGTGTTTTGCAAGGCAAGTCAGTCCTCCAGTACTGATGGGATTTAAGACCACTGTCCTCAGCATTGGTTTCTGCTCAGCATGTAATTTCTTGTGGCATATAATGTATCACATACCTAATCCAGGGGTATGTATCTCATTTCAGGGGCCAGTCACATAGAAATTGTGTACTGTAATATTCAGCACTGTAGATCCCTTATTAGATCTGGCTTTTGCTATTACTATTAATTTTGTGTGAAAGGTACGTGGTCTTCCAAAAAAAATTAAGCTATAGCCAGACAGCTAATAACGATTGGTTGGATAAGGAAGGGGGCCCAATGAAATGAGATAACAAAAGAGATGGTCATAGAGCTTTTGATGGACCTGAATGAATTCATTCCAACGAGCCAGATGAACTTCATCCTAGTGTAGTGAAGGAACTTGCAAGGCGATCTTGTCACTCTTGACAATGGTCTTCATGAAGTCGTGGGAAATAGGCCAGGTACCAGAGGACTGGAAGAGGCCCAAGGTAGTGCTCTTCTTTAAAAAAGGCAAAAAGGAGGACATAGAAAACTACAGGCTGGTTAGTATCATCTCAATACCTGGGAAGTTACTGGAGCATATCCTAAGGAAAGCCATTTGCAAGCATCTGCTAGAAGAAAGGCTGATAGCAAACAGCAGCATGGATTTTTGAAAAACAAATCATGTTAAACAAACTTGCTGTCCTTCTTTGACAAAGTAAGTACTTTAGTGGATGAAGGGAATGCTGTGGATATAGTATATCTGGACTTGAGCAAGGCTTTTGACAAGGTCCCACATGGCCTTCACATAAACAAATTGGAGAAATGTGGGCTGGACAAAACTACTATAAGGTTAGTGTTCCACATTTTCAGTTTTTATTTTAAAAAAATCCGGGAATTTTTCAGGGTTTATCTTCCAAACATAAAAACCAGGTTGAAATCGGGATGAAAGGAGGAAAAGAAAAGAAAAGAAAAGATAATTGGTTTAAATAGGGGAAAATAATACACTCTTGCGGTGGTGAGGGAGGGAAGGAGTAAGGCTGGGACTAGGGAAGGGGCGGGGTGCAGCTCATTGGTTGCTCCTGGGGCTGCAGCAGGGAGCAAAGCGGAGGGAACTGTCAGTGGGTGCGGGGCGCAGGATGGGAGGTGTGGCTCTTGCTGCTATGCGCACCCTGGGAGGGCTGGGGGCTGTGCTGGGCTCTTCCTGGGGGGTGCATGCTCCTGGATCTGCACTTGGGATGATCATCTGGCACAACCCCCCAGCCCGCAGCCCTTCTGGGGTGCACATAGCAGCAAGAGCTGTGCCCCACCGTGACCCGCACCCACTTAAAGTTCCCTCTGAAGCTGGCATCGGCTGTTCACGGGGCCACTGCAGCAGAGGTTGGAGTGAGTGGGAACAAGTGGAGCCCCAGGAGGCATGGTGCATAGCGCAGCTTGTCCCCGCTCACTCCAGATCCTGCTGCAGTGGCCCCAGGAGCAGCTGATGGGCTGCGCCGTGCCTGAAACCCCGCAGGGCTCTGCTTGTCCCTACTCACTCCAGCCCCTGGGCTGCACCATGCTGTGCTGCAGGCAGCTGGCATCAGCTGTTCCTGGGGACGCTACAGCAGGGGCTGGGGTGAGTGGGAACAAGTGAAGCCCCGGGGGCATGGGGCATGGTGCAGCTTGTCCCCACTCACCCCAGCCCCTGCTGCAGCAGTCCTGGGAGTGGCCAATGCCAGCTGCCTGCAGCTGCTGGGCAGTGCTATGCTCCAAATGCCGAGGGGCTCTGGTCATCCCCACTCACTCCTGCCTCTGCTGTAGCAGCCCCAGGAGCAGCCGACACCACCTGCCTGCGCCATGGCATGGCACCAGCATCGGCACTTCCCACTCCACCCAGAGTCAGAGCCGGGAGCTTGAACCCCCAGGCAGCAGGCCCATGTGGAGCAGTTGGGTGCAGCGCTGGCCACAGAGGGTGGGGCCTGGCTCTCCTACCAGCCCCCTGGTGGGGCTTGCAGTTCCCAGCACCTGGGGCAGGACCACAGCCAGAACTACTGGGGTGCAGCTGGACCCACTTGTCCTAGGAGTGATTCCCGTGGTCCCTCCCACCCCACAAAGGGTCAGAGCTGGGACCCTGCACCCCCACCTAGGCAGCGGCTCCGGCCCGCTTCCTCTGGCCCCTGTGCACCCACCGCACCCTCCTTCACATGCGGTGGCCGTGCCGCACCCCCCACCCCAATCCAGCCAGAAACCTGTGCCTCAGCACTTTTAGCTTAACGGCACCCCCAGGCATTCCCCACTTGTGTCAGTTAGCAAGGATTTTACTGTACCCGGTAAAATTGAGTGAACTGAAAAATGGGTGTAAATCAGTAAAAACCGGTGTAAATCAGTAAAAACCGAATAACATCAATAAAAAAAAATCAGGGAATTTATTGGTGAAAATCAGTAAAAACTGAAAATCTGGAACACTATATATGGTGTATAGGTAACTGGCACAATAGCCACAAGCAACGTATAATTATTAATGGGTCTATATCAGAATGGCACAAGGTTTAGACTGGAGTCCTACAGGGGTCTGTCCTGGGCCCAGTGCTTTTCAATCTTTTTATTAATGATTTGGATGCTGGCATAGAAAGCTTACTGAGCACGTTTGCAGGCAACAGAAAACTGGGCAGGATTGTGAACATGCTGAAGAATGGGAGTGCAATTCAGAAGGATCTCAACAGGTTGGAAAGCTGGGCTAGAGCTAACAGGATGAAGTTCAGTGTGGACAAATGCAAGGTGCTGCACACCAGGAAGAATAATAAAAAATACAAATATAAAATGGGTGACATCTGGTTGGTTAGCATCACTATGGAAATGGACTTGGGAGTCTTGATATATCACAGGCTCAGCATGACTCTACAGTGTGATGCAGCTGTAGAGAAGATGAATGTGGTTTGGTATGCATCAATACAAGAATTAGGTATGCGATATGGGAGGTGATAGTACCACTCTACTTGGTTTGGCCTCATCTGGAGTATTGTGTGCAGTCTGGGCTACACATTTTAAAAAGGACATGGAGAAGCTAGAGAGGGTCCAGAGGTAGGTAACAAAGATAATACAGGGCTTCAAAAACAAGTCATATAAGTAAATGCTAAAGGAGCTAGTTATGTTCAGCTTGCAGAAAAGTTGCTTATGAAGATACATGATATCAGTCTTCAAATACCTGAAGGGCTGGCATAAAGAAGAGTGAAAACACCTTTTTCTCCTGCTGCAGAGAGGAGGATGGGGACCAATGGCTTGAAGAGGCAACTAAGTAAGTTTAGATTGGATATGCAGAAAAACTTCTTCACTGTTTGAATAGGAGGCAATGGAATAGACTGCCCAGGAATGTTGTGGATTCTCTATCACTGGAGGTGTTCTAGAAGAGGTTGGACAGCCACTGTTTGGGGAAGATCTAGGCATAGGTATGCCTAGGTTCTGCTAAGGGTATTTCCCATGCTTCTAGGTTTTGCTGGTTGCCCCACTCCCCCCTCCACCTTTCTACTACGTGTGTCAGGGTGGTTTTTTAAGCCCCCCTCAGAGGCACTGAGTGTTGGCTACAGCTGAGGCTTTAGATTTCGACTAGTTTAAAATCTAAAGTGTGCTGGGACCAAAGCCAGAGCTTCCCGGCTGGAGAGTCTTGTCACTCCACTCAGGGTCAGGCCAATTGCCATATCTGGGATCTGGGATCAGGAAGGAATTTTACATCATGGTTAGATTGGTACAGACTGTACAGGGATTTTTGTCTTCCTCTGTAGAGGAGGGCATGGGCCTCTACCCAGGATCTCTGAAGCATATGTTGACAACCTTCTATAGAAGCAGGACGTTGGCTGCCATCTTTCCCTTGTTTTACTGGTGGCAGATTTGGGTGTTGTCTCAGGGTTGACAGTAGCCTTATGTAGAGTTTAGTTTACAGATTGTATAGGATGGTTTGGATAGGGATGATCCTGGCTTAAACAAGGGGTTGGACTAGATGACCTCTGGAGGTCTCTTCCAGCTGCTTTCTCAATGTTTCTATGAAATAGAAATCCAAAGGTCAAAAGCTTTGTTGAATCTAGTGGCCCTTTGGGCTAGTATGATTAAGGAATGCCAATTTTTGTGACCAACAGCACACAGGCAGTGAAGTCTCATATCATATCTGGCCACTTTGGACTCCCAAGACTGAATGACCAGGTACACTTTTAGAAGTGAGTCAACTGGGGGTGGCATAAAACTGGAAGACACAAAATCTCACAAGAAAACCTGTTCCTACAATATTTTTGTATGAGTCTTTTAACGTTTTCATATGAACCTTATATGAACCCTCCTGAGCTACCCCATCATTTGTAAATTGCTTGTCACTGGGCACATCTACATGAGATGTTTAACGAGGAACTGCCTAATTAGCTCTGCAGTAAAGTCTCTGTCTACATGTGTGGCCCTGTAAACCCACAGTAACCTAATTAACTCTGACATAGGTTAGTACTTGTGAATACAAATACTATCCTATAGCGGAGTTCTTTAGTGTATAGCAATGCATGTGTAGGGGCTGACTGGGGCACAAGAATGCTTCAGTGTGGGAATTGCCTGCTGACTAGCCCTGTACTGAAGCACCCTTGTGCCCCAGCCAGCCCCTCCATAGCACAATGAACCAGGTTGAAGCAGCCCTGGCCTGGCAGGTTGACCCCCTGACCCCTTGTCAGCTGGAGCTGCTTTGGCCTGGCTCAACGTGCTGACGTCCCAGGAGTACATGTAAATGCAGCCCCTGGGAACAATAAACTATCGTGAGGTACTGCATCACATTCATTGCATGGGTAGGTGTGATCACAAACAGCAATCCTGCAGGGTGCTCATAGCCTTCAACTCCTATTAAAGCCAATGAACATAAGAGATGCCACAGGTCCATTTAGCCAAGTAGTCACAATGGTGCAAAAAGGATGCTAGGGGGAAATGTATTTTTGCAGAGTACCCTATTAAACCTAATTTGCCTCCTGCCCCTCTTCTCTTACAGCTTCCAGCATTTAGAAGCATAGGTACTCCTAATTTGGAGCTTGCACCCATCTGATAGACCTATCCCGCATGAGTTTGTCTACTCCTCTTTTGAACCTGGTTCCATTGTTGGCCTCTACAATGGAAGGTAACAACTCCCGGTATATTGTATGTATTGCTAAGCACATCCCAGAGCTGGTCTTATAAATATTAGCATCTATTGTTAAATGTAATGTTATGATTCAGTGAGTTCCAGAACACTGACTTAGCATAACCCTATGCAAATAATTTTACAATACTACATTAGAAATGACAAGGGAAAAAGCCATTCATTGGTATAATACTTATCCAAATCACAGATCTCAAAGTTCTATAAGAAAAGGCTTTCTTATGAAGTCTCTAGTCTTTCTTGGAAAAGAAATATTTCAGGTACTTTCTGCCATTGGTTTTGGGTGAAACCTGAGATTCGTGGAAATATATTAACATTGAAATACATGTATGATTAGGTAAGTCCAGGATTAAGAAAAGGAGGGTATAGCAGATGTCACCTACCACCCCTCACACCATGGGATGGATGAGGGTGAGGTTCTGCTGAAGCCCCCAGGCTGGTGGGAGATACTGGGAAAAGGGGAGGCCAGGCAGGCAGCAGGGGACAGAAAAGAAGGACTGCCCACTGCTGTCAAGCCTGGTATCCATGTGGCTGCTCCCTGCAGCACCTGCTGCAGCAGGGCAGGAGTAGCCCTGAGGCTCCCCTGGCACTGGAACAGGCAGGGTGGCAGGCAGGTCCTTCTTTCCCACCTCTGCTCCCTGGGTGTCCTCTGCCACCTGAGTGGATGCAGTTGTAGGGAGCAGCTGTGCTGGATACTGAGCTCAGCAGACGATGGTGGTAACAATGTGCCTGCTCCCCACCCAGCCCTCACCCATGTCTCCCACCAACTAGGGGCGGGGGAGGCATAGGGAACTGTCTGCTGTTCCTGGCATAGCCTGGTATCCTGTGCAGCTGCTCCAGAGCCCCTGGCTGGAGTGGGGAAGGAGCAGCTCTGAGGCTCCTCTTACTCTCTTGGGCTAGGGACAGAAGTTACGTATACTGGTTTAAGTAATCAGAAATTGATTTAAACCGGTAACAGAACAGAAGCTCAGTGCACATAAACCAGTTTCAAAATGGCTGAAACTAGTTTAAGATAAACCTGGTTGAATGTAGTATCAGACTTAACTGATTTGGGTCAAACTGGTTTATGGAAGTTCTGTCCCAGACCCCTTGCTGATTCAAGTTAAATCAGAGTCCCCTAGAATGCTTTCCAGCCTTGGGCTGGGCTGGGCTGGGCTGTCTGCTCTAGCAGAGAAGGGTTGGGGTAGGGGGAGAGAGTCAGGAACTACCTCTCCCAGGCAAACCTTGGCTGGGGTTAAACCCCCTTTCCTCAAGTACAGAGCTGCCCTGCCCTGCCCTGCTAAACTTACTGAAAGTTACTGCTGGCTGCGACTGTGGGCTACAAATCCCAGAGGCACCTGGATGCAGGAAGAGGAAGTGATGACAACCTTACAGAGTCCTGCTGTTGTGATGCTGGACTGCAAATCTCAGAGACCTTGGGGGCAGCAGGAAGAGGAAATGCCAGAGAGCTGTGCTCTAGCACCCCTGGGCTTCTGGCCTGAGCCATTGCAGGCATGTGACTGCATTTCCTGAATCAAAGGTAAATGTGTGTCCAGTTGTTTCTCAGTCTAATCTATGCAGTTTAGACTAACCTACAAAGATGGAATCAATTCAGCCTTGGGCTTTTTGACTGTCTGAGCTTAGCTCTGGTCATTTGGGGCAGAAATGGCAGCAAGTACATAGAAGCATAACAAGCAGGCTTTTTATCCTGGGCACCCTTGAGAGGCGGTGAGTGTGGGAAGGGGAGCCAGAGCTGCATGCTGTAGTCTTAACTACTCTGGGGATTCAGAAACAAGCCCTGGTCACTGCTGCTACCATGGCTTGGTTTGTACACTCTGGCTGTTACTTCAACAGCAGCAGCACAGTGTGCGCGCATCTGGCTGCTGTTGCAACAACAAAACTGTGGGGCTGCTTCTGCTGCCAGGGCACAGACTTTGCAGGGGTGAGGGAATCCTTCTGACACTCCTACTAAGTTGGTGCCCAGGGCTGGTGCCCTAGTCACCCCCTGGTAAGTTGCCTTACTCTGTTCTTCCTTCCTATGCCTTCTTCCTGTGTGTCCCCTATGGGCATTCCTTGCCAGTCAGAGGGCTCCATTTGTGAATAATCTCCTCTCTCCTCAAGCCTCACAAAGGTCTTATCTCAGGCTGGTGGAGAACTGGAGTCCTAGTATGCCTTCCAGTGACCTAGCTCCAGCAGTGCAAGGGTGGGTATGACTATCACACTGCACCCCTCTTAGATCCTCTCCTGCTTGTGTGCATGGATATAAAAAAAAAATCCTGAAAGTGTTTCTTTCCTTTCATTCTTCGATGACTCTTTCTGCATACTAAAAGCTAGCCAAACTCTTCTGAGTCTCAAAAAATCTGTGGTTCCAATTTGGCTTGAGTTTAGACTGAGACACATTCATGTAAGTTCTGACTTTATTGGTACTAACTTGCCTAGCCTTAATTAAAACAATGTAGCCATCTCATAGTAAAGGAGTTTTGAAGGCATTAAGTTTGTCATATTTATGGATGTACTTTTCAAAGTACTAGAAGTGTTAGCTTCATTGTCCCAGCCAAATTCCAGAGCAAGTAATTACATTCTGTCCACAGCATTCTCATGCCATTTCAATTGGATATGGTATTCTTCTTCACTTTCCACCCTACATTCTTGTAATATATTGCTATGTACTTGTAAAACATCTGGGCCCAAAGGCAATTCTCCTTTAAGCAGGTAGGCAGCACTTACATGGCTAACTGTAGCTGCCTACATTGCCTATGAGGCTACTTACATGGATTTTAGATCCTCCTCACCCTTGTGCTGCTCTCCTTACCCTTTTGAGCATGTGCAGGACATACTTCAGGCACTGACTCTCTGTAAGACCGATATTCTGCCCCTGAAGGTGTGTAACTGTGTAAATCACCAAAACATTAGTCACAAAAAATGATGACTAGCAACTCTTTGATGAAGGAGAGCCCTCCTGCCTTTTAGTCCAATAGCTTGGTCATTAAGGCACTTTCTCAGTGGGTGGGAGACCCAGGTTTTAGGCTCTGCTTAGCCAGGAGAGATGTGAAGCCATGTCTGTCACTTCCCAGCAAAGCCACATCTTTTGCTTGGCGGTCACTAACCCTCCTCTGAAAGGTGGCCCATTGGGCCATATAAATATGGGGCTACAGGTAACATTGCCTTGTGCCCTAGTAAGACAGGCACTTCTTTGAGAGTGAGGGGGCCCTGGGTTGTTCTGCCTGCCCTCTACCCCCATCAAATATTGCATTTTATGCGTAATAGTCACTGAATAAAATGGATAGAAAGCAAAGGGAGGGCTTTTGCTCCATTTGCTGGCAAGCGTACTAACTACAAGGCAACTGAGCTACAAAGGTGTGTGAGAGACCTGTTCTGCTGTCAAGCAGCTGCTAGCTGTGATTTTTATGTAACTAATATTTTAGTCATGTACTTGTAGTTCTGTGCCTTTCCAGATGGAATGAAAGCACAACAGAGCAAAACTGGATGTTTCTAAGCATGCTTAGAAAGGAATGACAAGTTGCACAGGGGGAGAGTGGATGGCAACTTGGGCAGCAGAGACCATGAGATGATTTTGTTCAGCATCCTGAGGAAAGGAAGGAAAGCAGCAGGGTAAGGATCCTGGACTTCAGAAAAGCAGACTTCAAGTCACTTAGGGAACTGATGGGCAGGGTTACCTGGGAGGCCAGTCTGAGGGGGAAAGAAGTCCAAGAGAACCAGATGCACTTGAAAGAAACCTTTCTCAGACTGCAGGAACAGACCAAGGAGAGACTGAGGGACTAGATCGCTTCAGCCTTCACAAGAGAAGGCTGAAAGGTGATCTTGTGGCTGCCTATAAATTCATCAGGGAATGGCAGCAGGGAATAGGAAATGCTATATTTAGTAGGACACCCCCTGGAGTAACTAGGAACAGTGGCCACAAGGTGATGGAGAGCAGATTTAGGTTGGACTTTACAAAGAACTTCTTCACAGTAAGGGTTGCCAGAATCTGGAATGGGCTTCCAAGGGAGGTGGTGCTCTAGTTGGAGATGGTCTAGTTGGGGATGGTCCTGCTCTGAGCAGGGGGTTGGACTACATGACTTCCTGAGGTCCCTTCCAACCCTAATTTTCTAGGATTCAATGCTCCTATGAGACTAAGAACTAAATCCACACAAGTGGCTCAAAATGCCGTTTTTGTGGTTAAAGTTAGCTGCATGAGCACTGCTTACCTGACCCAAAAGGAATTGGATTTTGGAATTTGGTATTTGAGAATAGTTCAATATAGCCAATGAATAAGAGAAAGTAATAGCATAATATGTCACTGTTATTTGTTAATGAAAAGGAACCTCTTAATAGGAAACTTACAAGATAAGAAATACTTAATTCTTTGCCTCAATACTACAATAGCTAGTGGTATAGAACTAAATAATATAATAATGAGTTATTTTCCAATAAAGATTATTTTGAGAGTAGATTGGCATAGTGATACTTGTTATCGCTGTTACTTATTTATTCTGGTATCTTTTAAATTTGAGCCTTTTGCAACATGAGGCTGAGATTTAGATATCATACTCATATAAGAACTACAGTAGAGCTACGTAGCAAGATAAAATAGTCAGAGTTCTCTCTCTTGATGGTTACATATTTGTTTTATTTATGAATGCATCTATTGACCTGGAAGTAAAATATTTTTGAAAACAAAGTTTTCCTTTAGTGTTTTTAGATAAAGGTACCAGTAATTCTAAACATTTTAAAAATATCCCCTGCTTTTTAGTGCTCCTGAGATTTAAAAGTTGTATTCTTTTAGGAAAGAGGGGCAAAAAAGAGGTTTGCAAGATCTTTTGCTCTTAATATGGACCAGTATTATTAAGCATTAACTGATAAATATTTTTTTAAGAAATCTCCTTTTCATAGATATAATGGCACATTTTACATTGTTTCCTTTAAACCAGAAACTTCAGAAAACTAGTTTAGTGTGCAGATCAATTCACATAAGTGGGTTTTTTCCTCTTTATTTTCTTTCAATATTACCACTAGCAGTATCTAACATGTGCTTTATTAGGAAAAAAATAAACATAGATGAGAACAGCACCAACAAAATCCACAATCATGTTTCTTGCATGCAAAAGAGGAAAAGAAGACTGCTTTTTAAAATATTTATTTTAATCTTGAAAACTTGTCAGAATGAAATCCTGGCATGCTTGATGTTATTGGCTATAGTTCAGTTTTGCTCAACAGGGTACTGTGGGGATGGGTGCCAACATGAGAACTGAGAGAGATATACAGATCAATATGTTACTCTAAGGCTGGAATCCCATTTCACTTTGCATGCCTACCTGGCATTTACCCAGCCACATAATTTCCATTTTTGGCACTTATACACAGTTTCAGATTCTCTTTTGCCATTTGGTCTTATAGGCATATCTGTTGGAAGTGGTGAGGAGAAGGACTTTCCTGTGTTTTATCCCAAAGGTTAGGGTATTCACCCAGGAAACAGAAGAACAATATTTTATGTTCCCCCTTCATCCCAAGCATGGTTGAATCTACATTTCTGCTTTTAAGCACAATGTGCTAGCCAGCAGACCATGAACCTTTTCGGCCCGCCACATGAAGTTGGCCCACTTCATGTTGCATTTATTATCCTTGGAATATAGATGGAGGACAGGAAAGTTTCTACTCCAGCAGTGACAAGGGCTCAGGCCAGGACCCAAGCCCTGCTCCCATGTGGAGCAGCACCAGTGGTGACATGTAGGGGGTGCACGGGGTTGCACATGCACCCCCTGACTGGCTGCACTCACAGCTTAGGCAATGGGCAGGGGGAGCATGTGGGAGAGCTGGTGCAAGCACCAGCCAATCACTGCAGTCACTTCTGGGAGTGGCTGCGGCTGCTTCTGGGATCGGCTAGCGCTTGCTCCCAGAAGCAGCTGAAGCAGCCCACAAGATTGCCTGGGGGACCCATCCCCCTGTCCCCCAGTTGGCGGGATCAGCTATGGAGGGACCCCCCCAGTTGGCGGGACTGGTTGTAAGGGGGGCATGTGCCCCCCCAACTAAGGCGGCACCACTTGCCTATGAGGAGCACCCTTCTCACTGAGCGACATACTTTCTTTCTCTGTCTCCAGAGAGTAAGTTTCAAGCGGAGAGCTGGGAAGTGGTGTGGTTAATATCTAACTTGTGGCCTGGTGGGTTCAAACCTACTTTGTGTGAGGGGGATCTAGAACCTGGTTTCCCATGCCCTGGGTGAGTGTCCTAATCACTATTCTATTGAGCTAAAACATGGTGGGGCTGTCTTCCTCTTTTGCCAAAATCATGCTGGGTTTTTGCCTGGCTACAATTTTGGGACTACCCAGTGTTACAGAATCATAGAATCATAGAAAATGACGGTTGGAAAGGACTCAGGCAGTCATCTAGTCCAACCTCCTACTCAAAGAATGACTGTCTTTAACTTTATCATCCCAGCCAAGGTTTTGACTAGCTGGTTCTTAAAAACCTCCAAGGATGGAGATTCTACAGCCTCTCTGGGTAGCCTGTTCCAGTGCTTTACTGCCCTCCTAGTGAGATGGTCTTTCCTAATATCTAATCTAAACTTCCTTTGCTTGCAACTTATATACATACTTGGGCAAAAATATAGCACAGTGGACATGTCCAGCCAGAACACGGGTCTATTTAGCATGCTAAGTAGGTGTGTAGACACTTGTTTACCCTTAGCTAAATCTCAAACTGTGTATAAGGAAGGGCTGAAAAAAGACAGTTACAGAGCTGTGTAATTGCCCTAAATGAATCAGGAAGACTAGTCCCAAGAACTGTTCCCTTTAGGACTTGTTTGTACAGGACGTTCTGTGCAGGACTTATGTTTCAAAGTTGTACAATCTAAAGTACCATGGTCATAATAGGGCTAAAAATGCTGAGATGTTGATAGCAGTCTTGAAGACCCCAGAAAATTCCCTAAACATACTAAATTCATGAGTGGCTTGGGTTTGACTGGTTTTTAGAAATTGGTTTTTCTGCTACTGGTAGCTGAGGGTTTGGTGTGTGGTGGGTTTGCCACTTTCGCTTGGCAAGCCAGGCTTGGAGAAGGACACTTCAGATTGGTGGAACATTTCCACCAATCAGGTAACAGCTGGGAGGGGCTTGCCCCTCCCCTGCTTGAAGGGGCAGGGCGAAGAGTCCCTGGACCTGATTAAAGACTGCGCTTTGCAGGTCCGGCAGACTTTGGGGCAGGGCCTCCTATGTAAATAAAAGCCCAGTGTGCTGACACAACAAGGGACTCAAGAAGAGCGGGGCCCAGAAGGGCTGGGGAGAGTAGCCCAGCAGGCTGAGCCAGTGCCGTGGAGAGCCCCTGAAGATGCCACTTGGGGATCTAAGCAGTGGGAGGCACCAGCAGTGCACGGATCGGTGCATGGAGCCCAGACCCTGGGAGCATCACAAGGCTGCTCTGGTCCACCCATGGTGCACAGGGACGGTGCACAGAGTCAGGCCCTGGGAGCTGCTTGGGGTGGCTTGGGCCAGTGGTCCCAGTGTGAGGCCAGGCAGCTGAAGCTGCTAACACGGCTTGGCATTGTGGAAAGAGCCCCCGGAGCCTGGAGTGGAAACCAGGACAGAAAGCCCTGGCGTGAGGCTGGACAGCCAAAGCCTGGGTAGTGTGGCTTGGGTTAGCCAACAGAGCCCTCGGTGCCCAGAGCAGGCCACAGAGCCATCAAGGAAGCCTCAGCAGGAGGCTGGGCAGGCTGAGAGCTGGTGGTGACATTGCGAATGGTCACCAGGCGATAAGCCTTGTCTTCTTCAGAGCAGGAGCATGAGTTTCTGGGGAAGCGGGTCCCACAGGGGAGGTGGCCTTGGGATGGGAGGGTCTGCAGGCTCTACCCGCCTCCATTGTGGGGGAACATGTCCACATCCCGGACCCTAAAGGGAAGGAACTCCAGGGAACATGCTGTGGGGTGCTGATCGATGTTTGCTTTGTGCTGTTTATGTTAATATAGGTATGGGTTCTCCTTAAGGGGGTTTATATTGGTTTACATGTGTCATTGCCTATATATGTTTACTGTCTATTAACTGAACTTACCTGTATGGTTGCCTGTATACATCTATTGCATTGCTACCTCAACTTACCTGGGTTTATGTGAGTTAATGCTTATATGTGTTTACTGTGTTGATGCCTTGACTTACCTGTTCCAGAGTGTTAATGTTCATCTGTACAGGGGGGTTTATTATTGCCTGCGCTGTGGATCACCTGTACTCAGTTCCCATTTACCTGTTCTATGATTTTGAGTCCCTCAAAGTGGTGCAATGTGTTGACTGCAGGTTATTGTATGTGGTGTCACATACCAATTCTATTGTAAATATTTAATGTCTCTTATTCATATTTATTTTTGTGTAGCAATACATTTGTATATCGTCAAGTGCTTTGTCCCAGCCTGCCTCTATAGAGAAAAGAGAGAACCGCTCCCTGGTGGCAGGCCTCTCTCACAGCACTCTTGCCTGACCACACCAGCCCTTCTACTTTTGGACAGGGTATACCCCTGGGTGTACCTGGGCAACAGGTGTGTGGAGAGAAATCACATCTGTTTCCTAAAAACAGTGAAGCCCTACCTTAGCTGGCTCTGACATTCCTCTCCTACTTGAGCTTAATGGGCCAAAAATTATCCCTGCACTAATTTTGTTGACCTTCCTGGAGCTATGTTTGAGTTGTACTTGATTTTATACCTTTAGACAATTAGGTTGGGTCTACACAACAAAGTTTTGCTAGCATAGCTATATTGGCTTGGGGTATAAAAAGAACACACTGCCTAGCTGACACAGTCTTGCCAGGAACCCCTCTTGTGTGGAAACAGTGTCAACAGCAGAGTGCTTTTGTCAGCTGAGTTTGGTGTTCAGGATAGTGGTAGAAGAGCTGCTTCCATCAGCATATATACTAAGTTTACACTTGATAGGTATCTGCCATCAGAGGCTATGTAGTGTAGGTAAGCCCCATGACATGAAAAGCTAACTCCATATTTCACTGAAAGAGAACCAAGAACAGGGGCATATCAACAAGTTACCATAAGATAAATGGAGCAGGGGCTTTACCACGTGTGAACTGCCCTGAGTTAACTGCCCATTAATGAAGGATAAGCTACTTCTCCAAGATTTTGCTGTTTTCCTAATGCTGTTTTATAAAAAGTTGGTATTGGGTTACATTAATATAAAATGAATCAACAGGCTAGAGGGAGAAAACCCAAAGCCAAATGGAAGGAAGGAGGCTTAGCAGGGCACAAAACGGAAAAGCTAATAATCAGAAATGAAAGGATTGTTCTTTCTTACCAATCCCCACAAATGTCTTTCCTTAGAGTGCATGAGGAGATTTTTGCTTTAATCACAAAGATTTCCATTAGAGTGTTAAATAAATACATACATATATAAATCTGACTCCTGAGACTGGAGTCATGGAGAAGCTGTTGCTTCTGCAGAGAATTTACAGCCCAGATGCGAGGGATTCAGCTAAACCAATCCAAATCTGACCTGACACAGATGCTTGAAAGCTAGAATGGTAAAGCATCTGACCTTATTCTGTGCGTTTCCTGTAATGAAAATTCCTTGTGATGACACTGAAACACACTGAGATATTTCTTTCAGTAGAGCAGTAATGGGACAAATGAAAACTAGCAAAGAGCTCAGCATTAAAATAATAACTTTGGCTTTTGATCTCTTCCTGTTACTGCCTCCTCTAGTCCCCAGCTCTGATTAATATCTGACTTGTTTAAATACACGTGACATCGCATGCATGTGTTTGGGAGCATATAAGCTCAGGCAGGGGAACCAGCTTTGCATAGATTTATGTTTTGTTGCTCTACTTGCCAAACAAGAAACTGTGACAACCATTGGACTGTGCACTAGAATATGAATCAGTGAAGGGGAGAGGATAAAAGGGAGCCTCTGGGGAAAGATGGAGCAAAAGACCCTATTTCTGTACCATCCAGATTTCAAAAAGGAAATGGAATTTTAATAGTTTTGACTTACAGGATTAATAACCTCCAAAGAAAATCCACGTGCTGCCAAGTCCACTGCCAGACGGTGGATGCTTACAGATCCGCCAGTACTTCTGTTTGTTTTCTTTTTCTTCTTCCTGAAGGAGCGGCTAGAGCTCCTTGGCCTTCTCCATGTGAACACTTAGGACTTCATAATCCACCTTGTTGTTCAGCACTACAGCAAAAACAAGAAAGATATTTCCTAAGTATCTACTTGCTTTAAGAATTGCTGCTTTTTTGTTAACATGTATATTAACAGATATATACAAACCAGAAAGGATACTAGTGTGTGTGTGCATATATGTGTGTGGGTGTGTGTGTGTGTACACATGCACACACACATCAATATCCTTTCTGGTTTGTATATATCTTTCTGTCCATCTCACTTCAGATTGCTTCTTGTTTTCCTGCATTACCTAACTATAAAAAAATGTTTTGGAAATCTAGAGTTCAATGTCAGAAAAAGGTCTGATGCCCTGAGGTGCAAGGGCCATTTTTTTTTGTATGCACCATTCCATTTACATAGCCCATATCCCAAGTATGGAAAGCTGCTAAGATCAGTCTATCACATATATGTAGTTACTCAGTATTTCATGGAAACTGACTTCAATATTGGATTTCACACCTGTAGTGCTTTCCAACCCTGGATGTCCAAATCTCATAAATTAAATGCCTTTTCAAGTTTTCCAAACTGGGAGTTTTGTGGGTTATGGAGATGTCTCATAAATACAACCTCCTTTAGCACAACAAAGGAAACCTGGAAACCAATGCAATTGGTGTCTTGGACGAGGGAATTTTAAAACAGAAGATAAGGAATTGCATTTTTTTTCCTAATAATTTTGGGGATGCTATAATAGATTAACTGGAAAGTAGATTTCACCGTCTTTGGCACTGAAAAGTGAAATACTGTTTTGACCCTTAGAATACTGACATTTTCTAATTGCCCAGAGAAGGGAATATTTAATGTAAGATGCATATGCATGTGCACAAGTAGGCACTGTACTCTCACAATGCAATTGAATCCAGGGACAGAAGCAGGAATACATCCCATACTTTCTTATTTGATGAGCTCAAGTAGCCAATTTCATTCAACACTTTCTTTATTTTGCACAGTAGACATTCTCTTCACAGTATTAATGTTCTCAAACATAAAAGGCACATATTGTGATAACTGAGAGGTTAGTAATATGTAGCATGCTGATCTCTCTCTCTAGTATTTGCACTTTAGACGCCATGTTTAGTATTTAGAAATGTCTTCTAGAATTTTAAGAAAGAGGGCAATTGTTATGTGGTTATATATAACTTTGCTTTCACTTGATTGAATGGAGTTAGTAAACAGCCATGTACACTCATGCTTGTAAGAATGTGGTCCTGTTCAAGCAGCTATGTATGAGAGAAAAAATAAATTGTAGTCATCTTCCTGTTGTGATTATATCTCACAGGGCTTGAATTAATATAGGCCCCAACTTGTTCCCAAGGAGGTCAATTGGAGGTTTGCCACTGAATTTGACCCCTATTACATACCTCATCACCAGAAGCAAACTTCCTATAGCCCAAACTACACCAAATATATGCAGACCATGCTGGGACAAAAAATGTAAAAGCTGTCAACACATCTCTGCCACTCCCACAATAACTACACCCCACAACAAAACCATCACCATTCCTAGATCTTAACCTACACCTCCAGAAATGTAATATATCTCATCCAGTGCACTAAATGCCCTGATGGAAAATATGTAGGAGAAACCAAACAACTATGTACCAGAATGAATGCACAACAAAAATCTATCAAAGATCAATTACCTGTGCGGCACATTTCTCACAAGATAACCACTCTTTCTCCGATCTCTCAATTCTAATTGTCAAAGGGAGTTTACAAAACACCTTTCGTAGATGAGCCAATGAATTTCACTTCACAAATCTGCTGGATACAAAAAATCATGGACTAAATATAGACATTGGATTTATGGCACATTATAACCTGCCTAACATCTGATAACCCCAGGTAACCTGTCTGCATTTTAGACAGAGGGTGGTGGTTGACAAAAGTCAATTGTTGTGGTGTGCTGTGACCAGTGGGGTCCCTCAATGCTCTGTTCTTGGGCCTCTACTATTCAACATCTTCATTAATGATGTGGACATTTGTATCAAAAGCAGACTGGCCAAGTTTGCCGATGACACCAAACTCTAGGGTAAAGCATCCGCACCTGAGGACAGGAGGGTGATTCAGGCTGACCTTGACAGGATCAGGAAATGGGTGGATGAGCACCTGATGGTGTTTAACACTGAAAAATGCAAGGTTCTCCACCTTGGGAAGAAAAATCTGCAGTATGCTTATAGGCTCGGCCGTGCTACACTGGCTAGCACTACAGACAAAAGGGACTTGGGGGTCATGATTGCCCACAGGATGAACATGAGCATTCAATGTGATGCTGCAGCTAGTAAAGTGAGCAAAACGCTGGCTTGCATCCATAGATGCTTCTCAAGCAAATCCCAGGATGTCATTCTCCCGTTGTACTTGGCCTTGGTGAGGCCACAGCTGGAGTACTGCGTTCACTTTTGGGCTCCACAATTCAAAAAGGATGTGGAGAAGCTTGAGAGGGTGCAGAGGAGAGCCACGCACATGATCAGAGGTCAGGAAAGCAGACCTTATGAAGAAAGGCTGAGAGCCATGGGACTCTTCAGCCTGGAAAAGCGCAGGCTCAGGGGTGATCTAGTGGCCACCTATAAGTTTATCAGGGGTGCTCATCAGGATCTGGGGGAATGTCTATTCACCAGAGCACCCCAAGGGATGACCAGGTCGAACGGTCACAAACTCCTCCTGCTGACTTCCTCTCCCTGGAGCAGGGGGCCGACTCGATGATCTTCCGAGGCCCCTTCCAGCCCTAATGTCTATGAATCTATGAATTATGTTCTATCACCAGGTTAACATTCCCTCTTTCCACTCCACCTACCTGTCTCATACCTATTGTCGCCGATTGCCTCTGATCCTCACTGCCATGCATTTGCATTTTCACAGACCTGCATTTTGCATATTGGCTTCTGTTCTACCCTGCACACAAAACACCAGCAGACTCTCCTTATGCCTGAAGAAGGGTGTTTGTGCCCGCAAGCTTGCAAAGAACAATTTTCCCAACTATTTAGTTGGTCAAATAAAACATATGAGATCTACCCGAAGAACCTTGTCTTTCACATGCACACACCTTTAGAGAAATAATACATTCTACTAAACCACCATGACATTTGGATATGCCTTTTCATTTAATCAGTATGGCTTGCCAGGGTGCCTATGTATAGAAAGAGGAGGCAACATAAGAACGGCTGCATTGGATAAGATTCAAGGTCCATGTTTTTCTGTATTGTCTCTCCAACAGCAGACAGTTCCAGATATTTTAGAGGAAGCTGCAAGGCAAGTCAAAGTGATTTATTGCACAATAACATAGCAACTTCTGGCAATGCTAGTGAATTAAAAAGATTAGGGCACTTTGGCTAGCATTTTCAGAAGTGCCCAAGTCATAGAGACCATCAGAGGTACCAAAGCACCGTTAATATGACTTAGGTGCCTATGCCATGTATGTAATCTTCAAAATGTTACCATTTATGTAAAGTGAAAGAATCAAAGGATTCCAGGTTCAATGATGCACCAAAAGATTGTTTGAAGAAATAATTCCATAGTGGAACAATAGGAGTCCTCTTTCCAGGATGTCTACAGAAATAAACATTGTTAGGCCCAACGATATGATGATAAATATGAGGAGGGACCTACCAAAGTTGTGATTGCAAGATTTGTGCAGAAACCATGATTTTGGGTGGGCTCCATGAAAAATGGTGGGCTCTGTGATTTTGGTGGGCTCGCTGCAAATAAATAAATTAATTTTTAAAAAAAGCTTACCACCAGGCTGAGAAAAGTCTGGGAAGCCCTGCAGTCTTGGAGCACAGATGGCAGAAGGGAAGGGTGGGGGGCAGGGAGTGGGGGCGAGACGAGAGAGCACGGAGGAGGAGGTGGCAGGGCAGAGCAGGGCTGCTTGCAACAGGAGTCATGGAGGCTGCCTCTGCACTTAATAACACATGGAGTCATGGCTTCCCTGGGCTTATTCAGGGTAATTAAACTGCAGTTTTGGGCCATGTGCCAATCTGCAGGGAGGGGTGGGACTACCAGGGCTCCTTGGCCAATCAGAGGCATGAGGGGACCCACTATGCTCAGCCTGAAAAAATGGTGGCCGGCTCTGGGATTTGCCCACAAAATTGGTCAACTGCCAATTTGGTAGACCTCCTAAATATATGAGTAATGAAGTAGTAAGATAGAAAAGCAAATTGTCAAAATTTCACAGTTGTTAGAATTCAGTGCTTTCAACATTGCTAATGTTCCTTGAAGAAGAATTGTTCCATCAAAGACGCAAGGAGAAAAGGGCAATCTCCTTTTGGTATCCAAAGGTATAAAACAATGGAGCAGTTGGGAGGCAGTTGAGTGACTGAGGTGGCATGAACTGCTGGTTTAATGGTTGACATTTATAGTTTAACGTGTGACAGTTTGAAGCACTATTATAGTATCAAGTCTTGGTATTAATAGGGAGAAGCCTAATCTATATAAAGGAGCTGGGAAGCAAGATGCTATGGTAAGACAGAAGATCCAGTGATGATTAGTCAGTTCTTCGAAAGGAAAAGTGACCTTGCTTCATGCTCTGTCTGTGTCAGTTCTGCAATTGCTGAAGTTTTAAAAAATTCCAAGCACTTGTTTGGGTTGGGGAGGGAACAGGGAGAATGTTTAAAAGAGACATTTGTAATTTTTTTTTTATCAGTGTATCATTTACCCCTTTGAGAGGGAAACTTGTCAAATCTATTAGATCCTGAAGCCAGTAAAAGGTCACTTACTCATTCTCAATCAGGCCAGGGAGGATTTTTCATTCTGTTTGTCCTCTTCACATAACCTCTGGTCTCCCCACAAACATCCAGGAAGCTCTGTGCATGGCCCAGCCAGCCAGGTTTTTCTCTTGTGATTGATTGCCTCCTCAGTTCTTGCTTGTTGTGTGGCTGCTGCTTATATGTGCTGAAGTGCTCTGAATGTTTTATTTGGCAGTGACAGACTTACACGCGCTGAGCCCCGAGTTGTTCATAAGGTCTGTTGAGGGCTTTGAAAGCTATGAGCTGGAGCTGGATTGGTGACCTCCTTTTTTGTGCAAACTCCATGTTATTTTCCAAGAAGTTTAGATCACTGTGCACAGCACTGAGCAGCTAGACAAGGTATCACATTGGTCTGAGGCTTCCTGAATGTTTAATACAAAGAGGGAAAAGATTGGCTCAATTGGAAATTTTCAAAAATAACATTTTTATCTAATACACGAAAGGCTTGTATTGGGTCAGAAGATTAAAAAATACTTCCAAAGCTTCCTTCTTGCCTCTCATAAGCTGGTGATTGCCAGCATGTAAACACTCAGGGTTATATATGTGACAAATACAGTTAGTGTAAAATAAAACAGATGAAAACATAAGAAAATAAGAAACATAAGAAAATAAAAAATGGGAAGAGTAAGATGAATCAGAATCAGTGAAAGCCTAGGTTATTGTGAACCTATTTTTCTTTCCTTGGCAGTCAAGTGTGATTGCTGATGAGTTTCAAATTTAAAAGCAATGCTAGCTTTCTGGGCTTCCTCAACATCTTTGAATGTTTCAGCTCTTCAAATGGTTACAGGACATGCAGTGCATCAGTGCAGTCTTTAAATGGCATCAATAATTCAATCATTCTCAACACATCATTGGGATTTTAAAGATTCAGCCTTATCTATGTTGTATAGTCTGCTGGCTAAAGAATTAGCTATTTCATGTCTGGCATCCTGAATGGTTAAGAGAATGTGTGTGTGTGTGTGTATATATGTCCATGCATATATGCACTTACTCAGAGACATTGGCTTGGATCCCAACCTGTGCTTCTCTAATTCTGAGGCCATTCATAGATTGACTCACTCTGATTGTCTGAGCTGTTAAAGGTCACCAAGGTAGTTTGAGCAGGCAAGTATTATAGCATATGAAGGAGACTGAACCATGTTCAATGAGCAGGTGGCTATGAGGTTGGATGACAAGGGAGATGCTATACCACTCAAAGGGGAATCTGACACTAGTCTGTAAACATGCTTCAGGACAACACAAAGCCTCCATTTTGCATGGGAACATCAGAACTGCTCTTCTCAAACCTGTGCCTAACTAAACCCCACACTTCATAATTCCTACCTCTTCTTCCTCTCAGCAAAGATTTAATCCATATGCTGCAATAAGCTCTTTTAAAATTCATTATTTTTTATCAAATAAGCTACGTTTCACTTTCTAACGTAAACTGAAGCTTAATCAGAGAAAAATTAAAGCCAACCCATGCATAAAAATAGGCTATTTTGTGATGTGCTGTCCTTGCCCTTCCTCATGGGTAGTCACATTTTTATTGATTAGCAACAGCTGGTGAATTACAATGCATCTCCAAGCCATTAGTGTAGACTAGTTAGATGCTGGTACTCTATGAGTATGCCTATATTGTGTCTTCAGAGAAACAAGCTCCACTTCCTTGCTCCTATTCTGCATACACTGTCTGTTGAAAACATGTGTGGTTGCTGTCAGAGCAGGGCTGAGTGGACCCTACACCGTTCTCTGCAGCAAACCCTAGACAAAGACCCTGAGAGCATCCTTGGGCTCCCCTTCCAAAAACAAGAATGGAACATTTTTCTGACCAAAAGGAGCGAGCCAGACATTTCTCTGAGTAGTGGTCTTGGGATTGACATGGAGGCAGTACAGATATATCTGAGGACGTACCGCAGGCTGAGGGAGAAATTTGCAAAGGAGATTCATGTGACCAATTGCTACTGACATTCAATGGAAAATAAGTGTCTAGCTCACTGGTTCCCAAACTGTGGGTTGCAACCCCAAATGGGGTTGCAACATCAGTGGATGGGGTCACAGGGTGGGGTGTTGTGGGTTGAGAGTGAGGGGCCATGCTGAGGAAATGGGGCCATAAATAGGGTCATGCTGAGGAAAAGTTTGGGAAGCACTGATCTAGCTACTCTGTGTGTTATAAAATTTCCTTGCATTTATACCTGTCTGTGGGGCGTGCCCCCAGCATGAGTAGCCTGCTGTCTTGCATTTCCAAAATATAAGGAAATTGTTAGAATGATATGTCAAACCTGCAAGCTGAGATCCTCATGGATGTACACAAATAGTTAAACCTAGAAACCTTCATCATGGAAAAACTACAAGGGAAAGGCATAAAAAAAAGTTGATGAAAAGGGGAAAAAAAAAGAAGTAAGAATTAAGTTTAGAACTGAAGTCCACCACTCATAATAGCTTCATTTACAGGAAGGGCACAACAAATCCCTTGTTTTCTCAGCACAAGGGCTGTGTACTGGTAAATATTTTGAGAATGTTGCCTGTAGTGTTTGCCTAGCAAGAACATAAAGATTTCTTGTGAACTATGGGGGGGAGCTAGTGCCGCTGCACAGTCACTCAAATCTCCATTGCTCTTGTGTGCCTCTAGCCTACTGCCAGTAAGCGAGACCACTGGAGTCACACTGTTCCTATGAAACCATCCAGTACATTTTATTCTGAGTTCAGATGCAGTGGTCTTCCATGCTGCAATCACAGACACAAGAGCAGCCTGTCGAGCCTTCCCTCAGCCCTCTCCCCCACTGTCACCACTTGGGATGGCTGTAGGGAGTATAAATGGAACAGGAAATTTGACCACGTCCAGGATCAATGTCATTAAAGACGCGTCTTGTTTTAAAATCGAATTTTACATAACTGTTCCGTTATATAATATGCTTTTGTTTGTCGTCTTGATTTTTATCGACGCAGTGTGCATTCCCCTGGACCTTTTCATGAAAGAATGTTTATACCTGTGGGCAAGTGCTAATGGGAGTGAAAGGCTTGCATTCATGGGAACAGCATTTAGCAATTCATGGTTGCCAAGGTAAGCAGCAAAGGCATGCCCTCTGCCACTCCACTGCCTCTAAAAGAAACAGTCTCTAAGGTAACAGGCTAGCACCCCTTGAGGCCAAAAATCTCTAGCTTTTTAGACTGAAAAACACATTAAATAATACCAAGAAAAGCATTTTTTTGTCCAGACCTTTTTTCCCAACAAAAAAGGGGCTCAAAGTGTTCTATTTTTGGTCCTGCGCAGGAATTTAATTCAGACCTTGCCCAGTGCATTGTGAGCTAAACACCCCTTTCACAGTTTAGTTTCAGGGGCACATGGGACTAATGAGCCAAGGCATGACTGCAGTTGGAGGCTGGAGTCTCCCAGGCCTGTGACTGTTGTTCAAAGTGAATAGGCAGTTTCTCTGATTAGGTTGGAATTTGCAGCATTATCTGGATAGTTATGCGCAGCAAGCACTTTTTCCGGGATCACAATCAATGAGGGAAACTGAGCCACCTGAGAAAAATCTCAGCAAAGACCCTGATTGTTTAATGTTGTGACAGAACAGGAGAATGTGCCTCTTTTCTTGACTTTATCTAATGCTGAAACTGTCTGTCAGGCTGCCATCTCGAACAGGGGGAGGGGGTGGGGGGCGGGAAGTGAATCATCCCGGTAGCAACCACAAGATTTTCACAGGAAGAACTGCCATTACATTTTTGCTTTAAATGTTTCCGTGTAACACCTTATTAAATTATTAATATACACAGAATTGATTGCTTCTAGTAATTCAAGTGTAATTGTGGAGGGGGTATTCACATTTTTATATGTGAATGGGTGAAAGGGGGTCAGTTCATCCACTGGACTTTTCATAGTTTTGGAATAAGCTCTGTTTGGAAAAGCTACACGTGGAAGCTTTGTTGTAGCTGCTTTAGTTATTCTCCTAAATGATCAAATCTATTATGTATGTAGCTCATGGTTAATAATAAAATAGTGAAGAGGAAGCTCATTTGTAATGTGTCTTTTACCACAAAGATCTACTTTAATAGCATGCAGGTTCCTAAATCTACTAGGTCCCCAAAGTCAGTTGTTGCGAAGGGAAATGTCTTCTGTGAGTCCTTACAACAATTTGCATGATTTCCTCAGTATTGATCTGAACCTTCCATTGTTCAGAATAAAAATGCAGGTTAAAAAGCCAGTCAGGCTGACAGTCAGGTCTGATTGTATTTTTGAATGTGTAATACATGCCTAACATAGCAGTAATTCCTTGGGAATACAATTCATATTACTTAGATGATTTACAACCACAACAATGCTCAATAACGTGAGAGAGTGGTGAGTGACCTATTTTCTGCCTGATGGAATGAATACCAACATGATTACTTTCACAGACAAGAAATGAATCATTGACAGGCTCCCTCCCACATATTCTTCCATCCCTACTTCATTTCCAACACTATAAATACATTCTCTTGAAGCTGTTCAAAGCTACACCCATAATAACATTACAATGAACTTTAACGAGAGAGGTGTCAGTCATATTGTCTGTCCCATAAACACCTATAATGCTATTTGATAACATTGTCTTTCTTGTACACACAACTTGAAGAACATTATTAAGGGTGCAAAGTGCAATGCTCAAAAGTTAGGAAATGCCTGATACAAGACTGATTCTGCATATATACCTGTTGCATTCTGATCTAGTCTTAATTATATGATTGCATATTATTTTTTCCATGGATCACGCATCAGTCTTTCTATAAGACTGACTGGTACTCACCGAAAGAGCAGCGATTCAATGTTTTAGTTTCTCTTTATTCTTCAGTGTGTGGCCTCATGCCATATCTACTGTCCATTATTCAAACTCTGCTCTGAAAACAGAGGGCTAGGCCCATAAAAAGAACTTAAACTCTGCAGTGCAATTCTGAGAGGTTCCTGCTGCCTGCTGAAATGCATAGATATGTGATAGGAGCATAGACTCCATATACAGTACATGGGTTGAATTAGGTATCTAAGAATGGGATTCTCAGAAGCTGGTACACTAAGCAAAGAATTGCATATTTTAGCCAATAGGAAAAGTCCACGATGGGTATATGTCTTAAATCCTATCTTAACTCAGGGACTCAGGGCTCTAATCTGGGTTTCAGATGGGTTTCACAATACGGAACCATATCCTTTTTTGGCACCTATTTAGTACCTATTCCAGACTTTCCTCATAGTTCATTGAATCATGGAGAAGAATAAGCATGAATCTATAGCATAATGGTTGGGTCAGTCACCCAGAAAAGGCATGAGATCTAGGTGACAGTCCTTCTCCCATGACTGCTTATGTATTTTATATTAAGTAGTCATTGGTTTGAGACCAAACAAAGACATAGAAACCAAGTCTTCCTTCACTCAGGTGAGTTGCATAACCATGAGAGTATACTCATGGGTTAGGGTCATACTTTGAGAATGAATTTTTAATTTTCCCATGGGAAGTAGAGCTGTTTTCACAGAAGGTAGCCAGAGTCCTTCAAGTCAAAAGGATCCTACATCCAGGGAGATGGGACGTCAGATCCTGCCAGAAAATGAAGGATCCTGAACATTGTAGCCTATTGCTCTAGACACTGATCTTTTGGACACAATGCTACTGGCTATGGGCTCCATGTTTTATGGTACAGCACGAGCACTTTGAAAACACTTACTGGATCAGGTCCTGAAGGGGCAAGTGAGGTGTCTAGCTGCTCAGTAATGTCGATACTTGGATGTTTCTGGATATGAAGATGATGATGGGCGATCACTTGCGAATGAGTAAGATTGTCTTCCAAGGATCTTAATAGTGAGTTCACAGGTGGCTCCATAGCCCAATTCTAGATCCACATGTCTTGTTGCAGTGAGGTCAGTTGTTTCCAGGAGGGATGGGCACTGTGTTGCTGCATTGGATGTTCTGATGTTCTTTTTGCCTGTTCCTCTTTTCCTCTTCCGCCTGTTGACGAGCTGTTTCAAAGTGTTGAGGTCCCTCCCAAAGAGCCTTCCTCCATTTTGGTTGGTCCTGAGCAAGGGTCTCCCAAGTGTTGATGCTGATGTTACAGCTCTTCATGTTTGCCTTCAGGGTGTCTTTGAATCACTTTCTTTGCCCCCCTCTACTTTGCTGATTGTCTTTCAGCTGAGAGAAAAAGATTTTCTTTGGAAGGTGGGAGTCCTGCATGTGAACAACATGACCTGTCCAGCAAAGTTGGTTTTGGATGATTGTGGCCTCAATGCTGTTGGTATTTGCTTTGGCCAAGACACTGATGTTTGTATATCTATCCTCCCAGATAATCTGAAGGATCTTGCGAAGGCACCATTGGTGGTACTTTTCCAAGCTCTTGAGATGTCTTCTGTATGTCATCCAAGTTTCTGAGCCATACAGCAGAGTTGGAATGACAATAGCTTGATAAACAAAGAGCTTGGTTTCAGCGAGGATGTCGTTTTTAAAGAAAACTCTCTTACTCAGACCTCCAAAGGCTATGCTTGGACATTTCAAGTGGTGTTGTATTTCTGCATTGATGTCTGCCTTTGATGAAAGATGGCTTCCAAGATAGGCAAAGTGATCCACGTTCTCCAGAAATTCTCTGTTGATCTGGCAGGGGGAGGGAGGATTGTTTCTCCATTTGGAGCAGGTTGGTAAAGGACTTGCATTTTCCTGATGTGTAGAGTTAGGCAAATACTGTTGTAGACTTCTAAGAATACATTACGAATGGTTTGAAGGTCCAGTTCAGATTGAGCAATGACAGCATTGTTAGCTGCATACTAGAGCTCCATTATGGATTTTATCATGGTTTTGTTTTGGACTTGAGTCTGTTGAGGTTGAAGAGTCTTCCGTCCATCCTATACACAATTTCAATTCCAGGTGGGAGCTTTCTGTTGACGAGGTGCATTATGGTGGAGAGGTGCAGACTCAGAAGTAGACTACCAAGCCCATAAAGGAATTTACCAGAGAACACTTATCTCTTGATTTTTTGTCACTTGTAGGGTTAAGTAACAGGCCTGAGCTTCTACACTTTGGACTTCAGTGCCTGTGCCCCAGTAAAGCCACATTGTGCATCTACTAGAATTATTAATTTCCTCACAGACTTTACTAAGAAGCTATCCCTACAGTATGTTCATGGTTTACTAACATCAATTAATTTATAGTCACTGTCACAACCCAAGGGTGTTATTTTTTTTTTTGTGTGCGCACTTCGGCACTGCTGAATTATTTTCCCGCCATTTGTAGCTTTCTTTGCAGGGTGCATTTCTTCGTTGCAACACAGAAATGCACGTTGCAAGGAGTTCCCGCCATTTGTATTTAAATTCGTGCCCCACTATTGGTCAGTTCTAAATTATTCCTACGTGGCGGCTAGCGATTGGCTTGCTAGCCGTATAAGAGGCTTGAGTGGTTTCCGCCCAAGTCGGAGAACTTTGAGCATGCTGCAGAGTGCCTCTAAGGAGATTTGACTTGCGGCTAAGCTGATCGATAGACTGATCACCTATCGATTCTTCTCCCCGTTGCCGAACGATCCCTCGACGTACCCTTCCCTGCGCGCAAAGTTCCACGGAGCCTCGAAAACTTCGTGTGAGTGAATCAGAGTTCTTTCCGAGTCCTTAAACTAGGATTTAAGCGAAGTATTCCTGGAAACATTCCAGCCTACACCGTGACCATCTTCGGTGTAAGTAAACAATCTTAAACAACCATTAAGCGTCCGTGCCTAATTCTAGC
>NW_005842463.1:1240045-1252202 GCF_000455745.1 Alligator sinensis
GGCTAGCGATTGGCTTGCTGGCCGTATAAGAGGCTTGAGTGGTTTCCGCCCAAGTCGGAGAACTTTGAGCATGCTGCAGAGTGCCTCTAAGGAGATTTGACTTGCGGCTAAGCTGATCGATAGACTGATCACCTATCGACTCTTCTCCCTGTCGCCGAACGATCCCTCGACATACCCTTCCCTGCGTGCAAAGTTCCACAGAGCCTCGAAAACTTCGTGTGAGTGAACCAGAGTTCTTTCCGAGTCCTTAAACTAGGATTTAAGTGAAGTATTCCTGGAAACATTCCAGCCTACACCGTGACCATCTTCGGTGTAAGTAAACAATTTTAAACAACCATTAAGCGTCCGTGCCTAATTCTAGCGCGCCGTCTGCCTTCCCCAACCCGCCGTGTCCAGGCTGCTGGCCACAGCCCGTGGCAAACAAAAAGAAGGGCCTCAGATTGTTCCCGGCCCGCACAGTCACAAGACTGCTGTGCGGGGTGAGGGAGTCATTATCCTCATTTTGCAGATGGGAGTAAATATACTGAGACACTGCCATCAAAAGTTTCTACTTTTTGGAGACCTAATATGAAATATCTTAGATATGATTTTTCAGAGTACTTAAAATTCTAAAGTTGTGCCTGTGAGTGCTCAGTATTTCTGGAAAGCAGACCCCAGGATCTTAAGTCAAGAACCCAGCATATGAGGAACATCAACTTAATGGCCACTGGTGCAAAAGTTGGTTTGGGTGGTCTGCCTTCTATCACGTAGGAGCCCTGTGGCAGAGACAAAGACAGAATTAAGTTCTTCAGAGCCAAACTCAACTGCGTTAATTTTGAGACACCCCACTTTCTCTTCCTGCAGTCTTCTGGCCTTCCAACTCTTATAAAACACCAGGCAGGAAACAGACTCACTGTTCAACCCCAATCCATCCTTAGAGTAGGTCCATTCTGAGGACTGAATAAAGCAGGGATCATGTAGAAAAAAATGAAATCAGGTCATTCGAATTTGAGACTGCATCATAAGGTATACACACAACAGATGAGAAAACTAAGGCAACCTTCCCCATGTTTTGAGGGCTTGACATTAGAGCGTTAACAGTGCTTTTTCAAAAAAGTTTTATTTTTGTGTATGTATACATACATGTGTAATTTCCTAGGCTTTTAAAAAAAAGCAATTGGAAAAGAAATCATCAGAAATGTAGTCATGTGGCATTATATGACACATGTGGATCAGTGGTCTTTAGATTCCCAGCACAGACTATTGTCACTTCCTGTATCTGCTAAGTAAGCAGTAATAGGTTATTATCCTTCGTGTGTGAACCAGCCCTTTTGAGTGAAGACATGGCCTCAGTGAAGATGAAATCTTTGGAGCATTTAACAGTAAAAAATTTAAAAATCTCCACTGAGCATGTGTGAGCTATACATTTTAATAACCTTATTAACTTGCCTTAGTCTGAGTGGTTTCTTTTCAAAATAGGCACATCCTTAAAAGACAGGCCACCCTCTGCAAAAATATGTCAAGTCCATTTTCCAAAGGAACCTACAGCTTCTCAAAGGAAAGGTCATTAACATTAATCATAAAAAAAAACTACTTCTCACTCATTCTCGGAATCAGCTGAGCTCTTTTGGCTGAATCTTTCTCAAACAATTCAGCCTGAGGCAGATATCCAACATGTGAATTAGTCCAAATGGTTAAAGTTTGGCAAAAATCATAGTGACCAAAAATAAGGTCTTATAATGGGAAGTGTTGAGCAATCTTAATAACATGGTATGATACCAGCCTCCTGGATAATAATGTGAGTAATAAAAATTATGAATGGGATTTTCAAAAGTGATCATCAACGCCCTAGTTATGCTTGACTAACATTAATAGTAATGTTCTCTCTGACTTTTGTGGGAGAAAAGTTAGGCCAAGAATGAGCTCTTTTGAAAATTTGATGCTTTCTTTTCAATGATGAGATATTATAAAGTACCAGAGGCTAAATAGTATACCTGGCTATTTCATAGACTGGATATTCTGACCCCTCTCTTTTAAGAACTGCTAGGCTGCTGGCTTGGAGAAGATGAAACCTTGTAAGAAATATTAAAATACTTTCAAGTTCTTGTCAAAATTCTTGTCCACACCTTTCATGAACTATAAATACTTTTACTCATGTTCAGAAGCCATTGTGCTTATGTGATGTAAACTATACATGGTCTTCTTGTCATTTTTCTTTCAGCCCAGTCTTCCTATATACTGTACCTGTACATCTGTATCTACATCTATACCATGCTTATCACCAATAGTATCTCAGGGCCTGATCCAATGTTGAGGAAAGTTAGCTGGGATGATACCAGTTTATTGTCCGGGACCAATATGAGGCTGTTCTCTGTGACAGTTTTTCTCTAGTTTTACTAGCAGCTACTCAACTTGAGACTGCACTAAAATTAAATCTTTTTTGCTGTCTTTATTCATTAATTCAGGAGAAAGTTAATTTTTGATAGGTTTTCAATCAATCACGTATTTTTGCAAGATACTAGGAGAGAATTCTATTTAATGTACCAGAATGGCAGCTTTCCAACCACGTAAGTGCCCTATTCACTCAGGTATTAGTTTTTTGGGAGTTATTGTTGTGTCCATATAGCTTCCAGTCATGCACAGTAGGCTATATGCTGGCCAGTAAGGTATGTGGCTACATAGCTGTGTACTTGTACATGAGTCCTGGAAAAAAGCCAAACAGGAGGACAATGACTTTTCCATATTTTAGCCCTTAAATCTGTGTGATTAGGGTACTTCATAACATTAGGCCATAGGTCAGGTTTTACGTAGTATTCTCTCCAGTGTTCCTTTTGAAGCCAAGATACTGTACCTTGTGCTTTACCTTTCTTATTTCCTTCTTTATATATCATAAGGCCACAGATGCTAGTATTTTTCATACATTTAAAAATTGTGACTTTCTTCTGATAATTTTATCATATATCAGAGACAATTGAGCAATGCAATTTATATGTAAAGGAAAAAATATTTCCCCCTGGCATGTCATTAGCTCTAAGACCTGGTGCATGATGCAACCCTGGGGGATGAAAAACATCCAGTGTTAAACAATTCTGACAGCTTCTCAGAGTATAGCAAAACTAAACTTTTTTGCATTCATGCAGGTCTTTTTTTGGCCTATCTTTGGTATATTTATGCAATTCAGTATAGCAACACATAATTTGAAAGGATTTGGATTTTAGGTTCAGACAGGCATCAGACTTGCATCCAAGTCTTATCTAAATGAGCCAAATTTCCTGATACTGCAGAGTTAGGCTGGAAATCACATGAGTTTAAGACCTGCCAGATTTCCAGTATTTCTGTTTCTGGTCTCATCTGAAACTATCACAAAACAGCTTTTCTTATGATGTATCTGGTTCTAGCTTCTCCCCAGAATTAGAAGTGCAAAAGCATGTAAAAATATGTTTTTAAAGATGGCCTAATATTTTAAAAATGAACATAAGATTTAGCTTGATTTTAATAATGGAGAAAGGGCTGTTGTTTCACTTGAACTAGTTCATCTGTGTCCAAAGCAGCATTTGCCATGAAATATATCTGGATTTAAAAATATGTAAAATATACAAACCTCCAACATGACCACAGACAAATGTGGCATGTCTAATGGTATATTTGCTGAAGGAAAGCAATAGTGGTATTCAGGGATGATTTACTGTCTGTAGCTGCTAAATAAAAATAGAGTCATAAGAAAAGGGTGGGAAGTGCTTCTTTTAGATTGATTTAGTAATTTATTGCTATAGAAAAGTATGATTCACTTCTGAAAGCATTTTGGTGAAAAAGGCACTGTAGAGTTTCCTGCTATTGTCTCTTATTGACCTAAAGACCTAACTTGCTTCATTTGTGAGTAAAAATATATTTTTCCCTCACTGAGGGAAATGTACATTTAATCTTGTATCTTGGGGTAGATTTTAGGAGGCACTTAACACCTTTCATTGTCATCCTGTTGATACCAGGGTCAGTTAGGTGCCCAACTGCCTTTTGTGCCTTCCAAAATCTCTCCAATGATGTTATACTCCAATGGTTTAGTGATGATGATACATAGAACAGATAGAGGTTTTCCCATCCAGGGATCTGTTTGCTGGCCCCAAAGGTCGAAAAACTGTCTTTTACTTTTAAACTGAACCAGTGTGATATGAAGTCACAGTGAGATAATAAACAGGGGGTGTTTTTTAAGACTCTAGCCCATTTTTAATTTGTGAATCAACAATAACCTTGACTCTGTTTTTACTGAAGCCAGGGGTCCTCTGGCAGAATTGGGACTAATTTGTCCCAACACCATCTAAATGGTTATATTTGCATAATGGAAAACCCCTGAGTCCCATGGGATCATAAGTCAGAAAGAAGTAGGAGTAAACAAGTTCAGCTGCTTCCCATTTATCTACGTATAGGTTCAGTTTTTCACATTGATAAACAATGAAGTCATTCATATACACATATCTTCAGATATATATACACATGAACAACTTGGAAGGAAAATAATGTGTTTATTAAGGCTCGTTTCCCAAAATAGTATTTATGGGAAGAATCCAAAAGTTTAGCAGAAAGGGCTGTGGTTTCTTGGTTTTACCATGTACATTATTTTTTAAAGATGTATCTTGGATTTAACAAAGATGCCCAGCAAACACAGAAGGGAACATAGGCTAGAGATAAGCTAAAACATAAACCCTGCAGCATGCCCCCAGGCAAACAGAAACACACAATCATGCACAAGTGGTATGCCCATTCATACATGCACACACTAAATCCCAACATTTTTCATGTGAAGATACATCTTCATTTACTAATAATCTTCCCTTTAGCCTAGGTGGGATTCAATGCTGAGGCAGTCACCAAGTAAACTGCAGACACCAAGCAGTGCTGTTAGACCAAAGTGATAGAAAAATGAAGCCAATAGCTCTCATTGGAAAGATCTGAAAAGGCTTAACTTTAAGAATCAGAAAATCTTTTTACTGAACATCCAACCTAGAAATTCACTGCCCTACTGATATCCATTACCTTACAGGCAACAGTGCCTTAAAGGCAGCCTTTTGATATGTGGTTCATAGGCAAGACTAATCCCTTTGTCTGGTGAAGCACCCCTGTTTTAACAATGGTTCTGATAATTCACCAGTGGCTGATTCCGAATTGTTCTCATAACATGTACCTCACAAAAGAAGAACAAGTGCAACCAGGATTCATACCCGCAGGCCTTCCTCAGACTTTTGGCTTGCATAGAGCTGGTCAAAAAGTTTGTGCATTAGAAATTTTGAATTTCAAATGACAATCCTAACTATAATAAAAAGAACAATCTGATTACTACTACTACTACTAATGTTGACAATTCAATAAGTTTGCAGGAAAACAAACAGATGAACAAAAAGGTATATATATATTTTAAAGTTTAGAATACTATTTTTAAATATTCCATGCATGAACAGAAAAGTTTTGGTTGACTTCAGTGTGCAGGGAATCATTCTCTATAACTTTTAATTGAATTTGCAACCATTTAGTGATGTGATTGGCTAATACGCTTGGTTAATTATTGTGACAACTCAGTGGGTATGTCTCCACGTTCATTAATGCATAGTAGTTACTGCTCATTTAGTTTAGTACTTGCTTAATGAAGTACTAACTAAATGCACAGTACGTACAGTTACTGCACAGTAGCACTGGTGCATGTTTTTAATGGTTACTGTGCAGTAGTCTAATAACACTGCACAGGAGCATATTAGCACAGTTTTTGACCAGTATGCTACTGCATAGTGTTATTAGGCTACTGCACAGTAAGCGTCTCATATAGACGTACCCAGTGTGCATTACTTTATGCTTTCTCCCTGTAACTTGTTTTAATACTGTTATTAAAACAGTGGAGATGTGGAGATGGCAATGAGGAAGCTCCTTAATTGAGATCATTAAACCAGACTGTACAGACTTGCCTCCTGGCAGTCCAGTTCCAGAGAGCACTGTTCTAGTGCCCCGTATTCTCTTGGCATTTCTCCTAGATCTCCATACAATAAGGCAGCCTAGAAAGCATCGTCCTAGGTAATGCTGGTGCTGTTCTGTGTTTATGCCTGCACAATTTATCCCTTGATAAGGCATAGTAGGATGGCTGCCCAGATTTCACTAAAACTAAGTGATACAAATATAGGTAGGCATTATGCTGGGGATGAATGTGCAACCATGGGTGACAGTTGGACATGTTGTGAGAAAGCTAATGGGTAAACACAACCAAGCCAAGTTTGTTGTAACTGGGTCAAATGAGCATGTCATGACCTGTTTACAAGAACATATTTGAACTCAGAGTGAACACAAAGTCACATGCATCATAGCTAAGGACAGATGCCAGAGATGCAGTTTGATATGAGGTGAGGCCTCAGCTGGAGTACTAGGTTCAGTTTTGGATATTAAGCTCTCATACAGATACAGACAAATGGGAGAGAGTCCAGAGGACAGCAACAAGTACGATAAGAGATTTAGAAAACATGACCTATGAGAAAAGGCTGAAAGAACTGGGTTTGTTTAGTCTAGAAAAGAGAAAACTATGAGGGGATGTGAGAATGGTCTTCTATTATGTGAAATGTTATTATAAAAAAGACAGTGATCAATTGTTCTCCATGTCCATGGGGCATAAAACAAGAAGAAATCAGCTGAATTTGAAGCAAAAAAGGTTTAGTTTAGATGTTAGAAAAACTTTCTCTGTGGGTAATGATGCACTAGTACAGGCTACCTGGGGAAATTGTGACCTCTCCTTCATGGAGGCATTTTAGAAACAGGTTTTAAACACCTAGGGATGGTCAAGACCAGTGTTTTTCAATCTTTTTGTACTCAAGATACCCCTCCATAACTTCTGTGAATTGGGTGGCACCCCATTTAAAAAACTAACATTTATTATAGTGCTTACCTGCTTGAAGAGAAGCTGGTAAAGAGGGACAGCTGGCAAGAAAGAGCCTGCTGCAATGAACTGGGGGAGGAGGAAAGGCTGGAAGGGAAGAGCCCTACACTTACCTCCTCAAGCTTACCTCGCTTATCTCCTCATTCCAGGCAGTACCCTTCAAAGACTGTCACATGACCCCATGGTGCTGTGGCACACTTGTTTTAGAGTCACTGCTTTAGGTACACTTGATCCTGCCTCAGAGCAGTGAGGTGGAGTAAATGCTTTCTTGAGGTCCCTTCCAGCCCTTCATTCCAATGATTCAGGAAACCCTAATCCTCCTGGTATTGCTGAGAAAGACTTATCTTAAACAAATGCAAAGTTTATTAGCAAATAGTTTGTGTCCAGTAAGTTATGGACTAGATTTTTAAGACCTTGTGGGGTGATTTTAACTGTGACTTTGATCTTTTCCTTGCTTGTTCTCATCATTATAAAGGTCTGTGCTCACATAATTAAGTGCATTGAATCAAGTAATCATTTCATAGGTATTCAGATCTAAGAACCTAGGATAGGATTCAGAGTGAAACACCTAAATATGAGTTGCCCTCTGGAGCAAAGCCACTTATTAAGGGGGGTGTAATCTCCAAAGAGAAGTATACCTCCTCTGCTCGGGCCTGCAGGCGGGCTGTTAGGAAGGCCAAGGCGGAGATAGAGCTCGGATTAGCGTCCAGGATTAAGGATAACAAAAAGTCCTTTTTCAAATATATTGGGAGGATGAAGAAGGCGCCGGGTAATGTGGGGCCCCTGCAGGATATGCGGGGCAATCTGGTGGTTGCGTCAGAGGATAAAGCGGACCTCTTTAACCAATTCTTCACCTCCGTTTTCTTGTGCAGGGACCGGGACTTCCCTGCTGTGATAGAAGCCGGACGCGAGGGGATCACCTTCAGACCTCAGGTTGGGGAGGACCGGGTTAGAGAGCTTCTGGAGGGGCTGGACGCATTCAAGTCAGCGGGTCCGGATGCTCTCCACCCCAGGGTGCTGAGGGAGCTGGCTGGGGTTATTGCAGGGCCCCTGGCACGGCTCTACGAGCGATCGTGGTGATTGGGCCAGGTGCCAGACGATTGGAAGGTAGCTAATGTGGTCCCCATCTT
This sequence comes from Alligator sinensis, assembly GCF_000455745.1. Lineage (NCBI taxonomy): Eukaryota > Metazoa > Chordata > Crocodylia > Alligatoridae > Alligator > Alligator sinensis. Next base: position 1,248,059 of record NW_005842463.1, read on the forward strand.
CAAAAAAGGGAAAAGGGAGGACCCGGGCAATTATAGGCCCGTCAGTCTTACCTCAATCCTGGGGAAGCTCTTTGAGAAGATCATCAAGGAGCACATTTGTGATGGGCCGGCATCCGAGATGATGCTCAGGGGCAATCAGCATGGATTTATTAGGGGGAGATCATGTCAGACCAACCTGATTGCCTTTTATGATCAGGTCACAAAGGCCATGGATGCAGGTGTCGCGGTGGATGTAGTCTTTCTGGACTTCAGCAAGGCCTTTGACACCGTCTCTCACCCCATCCTAATTAGTAAACTAGGCGACTGTGGCATAGATGCCTACACGGTCAGATGGATTGCAGATTGGCTGAAGGGTCGCACTCAGAGGGTGGTGGTGGATGGATCATATTCGACTTGGGGGGAGGTGGGTAGTGGAGTCCCTCAGGGCTCGGTCCTGGGCCCTGCGCTGTTCAATGTCTTCATCAGCGATCTTGATGTTGGGGTGGAGAGCAACCTGTTTAAATTCGCTGATGACACCAAAATTTGGGGGGAGGTGAGCACGCTAGCAGGGAGAGAGAGATTGCAGAAGGATCTGGATAGGTTACAGGGGTGGGCAGACAGGAACAGGATGCGTTTCAATACGGACAAGTGCAGGGTGCTGCACTTGGGTAGTAGGAACCAGCAGCACACTTATACGATGGGGAACTCCCTACTTGAGAGCACGGAGGCGGAAAGGGATCTTGGTGTCATTATTGACTCCAAGATGAACATGGGCCGACAATGCGAGGTCATGGTTGGCAGGGCTAACCGGACCTTGTCGTGCATCCACAGGTGCATCTCGAGTAGAGCCAGGGAGGTGATCCTCCCCCTCTATGCGACGCTGGTCAGGCCGCAGCTGGAGTATTGTGTCCAGTTCTGTGCGCCCCATTTCAGGAGGGATGTGGACAACATGGAGAGGGTCCAGAGGAGGGCCACCCGCATGATCCGGGGACAACAGGGCAGACCCTACAGTGAGAGACTGCGGGACTTGAACCTATTCAGCCTCCACAAGAGAAGGCTGAGGGGGGACCTGGTGACCGTCTATAAACTCACTAGGGGGAACCAGAAGGGTTTGGGGGAGACGCTGTTTCCCCTAGCCCCTGCTGGCATAACAAGGAATAATGGGCACAAGTTGATGGAGAGGAGGTACAGATTGGACATCCGAAAAAACTACTTCACAGTCAGGGCGGCTAGGAGCTGGAACCAACTTCCAAGGGAGGTGGTGCTGGCCCCTACCCTGGGGATCTTTAAGAAGAGGCTGGATACTTACCTGGCTGGACTCATTTGAGTCCCGTTTTTGTTTTTAGGGTGAGTGGTTTTGTTTGTGTTTTTGGGTTGTTCTCCCGCCCTGGCGGGGGGTCGGGCTAGAAGATCTATTAGGTCCCTTCCGACCCTGAAACTATGAAACTATGAAACTATTTTTACCAGATGACATATCTAGGCTTCCTATAAAGCCAAAAGACAAAATTTGAAGATTTCTGGCAATGATCTGTGTTTAGGTACTGAAGTTTTCTACTCCGAGAATTAGAAGTGGTCGACACCTATAAACAACATTCAGAAATCTTAGAGTAGTGCTAAGTATATGGATGTGCCTGAATTCCTCCTTGTGACAGGGAGCCTGGGATCCTGTTACTTTAAGGTGAGAAAGTACAGCAGATAGAGGCCAGGCAGCAAGGGGTGGGCAGCAAGGGAACACGGGTGCCTAGACAGGGAGCTGCACGTCTGCAGCCAGCCAAGGGAATGCTGCCCAAATGAGCTAGCTGCAAGAGAATAAGCAGTGAGAAACCAAAGGCTAGGAGTGCCTATTGCAGGGCCACTTGATCTGCAGTCATGCAATAGGGCAGAGCCCTGCTATAGGCAACAAAGGGGCTGCTAGAGCAACAGGTGTAAGCTGCCATGTAGACCAGCTATCAAGCCCTAATGAGAGTATGGAAAATGTAGAGAAGCTCCTGAAAAACACTTGGGTTCCTGACAAACATCCTGGGCCAGGCAGGTAGAATGCTGCTAGCTTAAAGGGAAATATTACTCAGGGGGTGTGTCTACATGTGCATTTGCTGTGGTACTAATTTACTCGCAAGTAAATGGTGCTGGGCAGGCATCTACACATGCAGGGGAGCAGGAGATGATTCGCTGCCAATTTGCTCCCTCTTTCTGGGCCCCTGCAATGGGCCCCTTCCACCACTAGCAGGATACCCAGGTTCCATCTGCAGTTGCCAGCAGCTGGCAGCCCTCTTCAGAAGTCAAATCCTGCTTGCTGCGTTCTGGCCAACCACTTCTCTGGCTAGAAGCAGCATGCCCAGTGCAGGGACAGCACACAGCAATGCTCTCCTCCCTGCCTCTGCCTCTCTGAACTATGGCTGCTCTAGAACCTGCCCCCGGCAGCAACGGCCATCATCCTAGGCTCCTGCTGGCTACCACACTGGCCCCGCTGGCCTGCCACACTGACCACTCCCTGGCTTGCAGCTGTCTGGGCCCTCCTGGCTTCCCCATGCACAGCAATCACCTGCCAGGCTGCTGCGCAGTGTCCTAGGGCTGCTATCATGCAGCTGCTGCCTCAACTTCATCTGCCTGTCTGGACCTGGACAGGGACACCAACAACAGGTTCCAGGATGCCACTGCTGGGCCTTGCCATGTCTGGGTCAGCCAGAACTGGTGGCAACACATCATCCAGCACACTTGGGACAATGAACAGCGGCTGGAGGCCTTCAGGATGACACAGGCCACCTTCTGGTATCTCCTGGATCTTGCCACTCCACGTGTCTTGCCACACCTGGAGTGGCAAGACACCAGCATGTGTCCCAACAGACACCCAGCTGGCCCTTGCCCTGCTGAAGCTGGCCAGTCCCACCAGCCTGTGGTACATCAGCCATCTGTTTGGCGTAGGCAGGGCCATCACCAGGGAGACCAATTCTGGAGGTGTGCGGCACCCTCCAGGACTTGCTGAGGCACCCTGTGCTCCATGACTCCTGGAGGTGATGGTGGGATTTTGTGCCCTGGGATTCCCCCAGTGCATCAGGGCTCAGAACAGGACCCACATCCCCATCACCTGCTCACCCCATGGAGACTGCCCCTATTACACCCATAGGAGCTTTCACTCTGTGGTGGTCCAGGCCATCATGAAACGTCATGGGGCCTTCACACATGTGAGTGCTGGCTGGGTGGGCAGCACCCAAGATGCCCACATCTTCCAAAACTCTGGCCTGCTGGGCCTGGTGGAGAGTGGGCACTTCACATCAGGAGTGCTGGACCTGCATCTGGGCACTCTGGTGGTCTCACTCCTTCTCATTAGGGACCCCACCAACCTGCTCCTGCCCTGGCTTATATGGCCCTACACTTGCCACCTGGACCCCCACCAGGACCATTTTAGCTGCTGCCTGGGTCAGACTCACACCTGGGTGGAGTGTGTCTTTGGCCATCTCAAGGGCCACTGGCACACCCATACTGTCTGCATCAAGTTTGCCAAGGACAACCTCCCCTGGGTCATCATTGCAGCCTTTGTGCTGTATAACATCTGCAAGGACTGGGGGGAGCTCTTCCATGAGGCCTGGGCAGAGGAGGCACAGTGTGTGAAGGACTCCTGGCAGCAGGAACACCACCTGCAGTGGCAATGGCAGCCCCTGCCACCAAGGCCCCAGAAGAGCTGTCTACCCACCACAGGGGGCCAGGACACTGGGTGCAGGAGGTGCAGGCTGACCGACTCCTCCAGCACTCCCTGATCTAGTCTGTCACCTACAGACCCCCCCCCCGACCACCACCAGCACCACACACACTGCAGACATATCTCAGAAGAACAAGTTTTTATTTCCCTCACATCAACAAGAGCCCTCCTCCCTTCCCAACAATCACCCCCTTCCCCCAACAGAGCTACCCTTCCCCCACCCTCCCCAACAAACAGAGCCCCTCCACCACCCACCCTACCCCCCCAACAATAATTTCATATTTCATAGACATTAGGGCTGGAAGGGACCTCGGAAGATCATCGAGTCCAGCCCCCTGCCCAAAGGGCAGGAAGTCAGCTGGGGTCATAGGATCCCAGCAAGATAAGCATCCGGTTTGCTCTTGAAGGTGATCAATGTAGGCGCTTGAACCACCTCCGGTGGCAGGCTGTTCCAGACCTTGGGGGCTC
>NW_005842463.1:1253037-1254552 GCF_000455745.1 Alligator sinensis
GGCTTTTTTGAAGTCAAGATATATGACATCAATCTCTTCTCCCTTGTCCAGGTGATAGGTCACCTGGTCGTAGAAGGAAATGAGATTGGTCAAGCAAGACCTACCCGCAACAAACCCATGCTGGCTATCCCTTAAGATGTTGGCGTTGGCCAGTCCATTAAGGATGGCCTCTTTAATAAACTTTTCTAAGATCTTCCCCGGGATAGAAGTCAGGCTAATGGGCCTATAGTTAGCCGGATCCACTTTCCTCCCTTTCTTGAAGATAGGCACCACATTGGCCTTCTTCCAGTCTTCGGGCACTACACCAGAGCGCCAAGAGTTTTGAAAGATCCGTGCTAGAGGCTGATGATGCTCACCAGCTCCTTGAGTACCCTGGGGTGAAGATTGTCAGGGCCGGCTGACTTGAAGGTATTCAGCTTCTCAAGATGTTCCTTCATGAAGTCAGCATTAATGGAGGGCAGGGGATCACCCTCACCTGGACTTCCCTGTCCCGTAGCGGGCATGGGCGTCCCATGGGACTGATGAAAGACCGATGCAAAGTACCTATTTAATAGGTTGGCTTTTTCCTGGGCATCTAAAAACCCTTCTTCCCCATGAAAACTATGTACAATGTCCTTTGTGTACTATCTTGCAGGGCGGGAGGTATGGGGGATGGTGCCTAGGGGGCAGAGCCGAAGGACAGGTGGCAGTACCCTGGCCTCTGGCCACTCCCCCATGGGTGTGCATGCTGTGGAGAGTGTGGTGGGGGGGGGGACTCACCCAGGGGTGACAATGGCCAGTACCCCGCATTGTGGGTGGCTCTCCTTCTGGCATGTGGTGTCCATGCACAACAGGGATGGTATGCAGTCCTAGACCCACTACAGCCAGCTCCAACTCCACGCCCATGTGAAGCTGGGGCAAGCAGCGGGGCTGGGCCCAGGTGGTGGGGCTGGGTGGTGGGGACCTAGGATGGGGGCCAGGCCAGGGGCTCCTGGCTTCTAGAGGTGGCACAGGACCTCCTCCCAGGCCCAGGCAAGGGCTGCTACTGAATGGCAGGTGGCTGCCAGGGGACAGGTGGGGCTAGGGTTGGGGGCTGGGCAGGGGGCAGCATGAAGGCAACCGCCAGGGCCAGAATGGTGTCCAGCACCCAACGGTCATTGCCTGTGGCCTGCTATGCCTAGGGCAGGATGGCATTCTTTTCCCATAGCACCTCCACCTGCTCATACTCCAGAGCCAGGAGCTGCACCTGGAACTCCTAGTCTGCCCACTCCTGTACCTTCTTGTGCTGGTCCCATGCATTTTCGCAGGCCACATCCTCCACCTACCACCTGTTCTGATGGGCTACATCCTCTGCCCACCACCTGTCTTTGTAGGCCATGTCCTCTGCCCACCAGACCCAAGCATCCCCCAGCTGTTCCTCTAATGCCATGACCAGGTGATCCAAGAGGAGGGTCATGGCCAGGGTCTTCCTCTGGTGGAGCTAGTGCATCCACAGGGCCCCAGCTGTGGGTAGTGGTGACCCTGAGGCTTCAGTTC
>NW_005842463.1:1254583-1257071 GCF_000455745.1 Alligator sinensis
CTGCCAATGGCAGCCTCTCCCCTGTGTACAGCTGCAGGCCCTGTAGATCTGTGAGACAGAAGCTATTTGTGATATTTTGCAATATTTCTGAGATAAGATGCTCTGTATTAGGGGCTGTGTACTGCCTGGTCTCAGATCAGGGGTTGGGAGTGCACAGGTGGCCAGGGACCATGGTAAATCCACCTGGAAGGCCTGGGCCCAGGCAGCTGCTGGCTGAGCGCCCCCCTCCCCGCATCCCTGCTTGCTTCTCAGGGGCTGGTGGGCAATTGGGTAGGGGCCACAGGCAGCCTGCCTCCCCCACCCCCTTCTCAGGGCAGGACAGACCAGGCTCCTGGCAGCATCTGATGTCACAGCTCCAGACCCCACTCAATAAGGTTTTGCACTGTCCGCTGCCTCCCTGCATGCTGTTGAGGTGGGGAAGCCAAAGGCTGGGGAGTGCAGGTGGGCCAGGTGAGGATGGGGGCAGGTGCCAGGGTCAAGGGCTGGAGTGTGGAGGGCTATTCTTCCAGAGCAGGGCTTACCATGTGGCTGCGGCTGGTGTGGTTGGCAGCTCCGCACAGTCATGGCTGTTGGCAACAGCATGCAGCTCCAGCTGCTGTCCTCGAACAGCTGGGAGGGGTGGGCAGGTTCCCAGCAGGGCCCCCCCCCAGAAGATCCGGTGCTGTTGTTGGCCAGTGGTGTCATGGTAAGCGACATCTCATGGCAGGTGCTGCGGCTGCAGAGCCGGCGAGGCAGGTGCTGGCCTGGGCTCCCTGAGCTGCTGGTGGTGGGACAAGCTGCTGGATGCCCAAGGGGCCCTCCCCCAGCGATGTCTCACTGTGGGTGCCATGTTGGAGCAGGGGCTTGGGCAGGCTACCTTGCTTCTATAGACAGCATAATTATGGTCTGGGTCCCAGGGTGCAAGTATGTCCATCAGCTGTCACATAAAGGCCATAGACTTGAGGGCACTCCCCAACCAATGGTAGTGGTAAGTGATAGCACCCCATTGTGCCCTCAAGGCCTTGATTTTTATGTGGCACTGCCACACCAACCAATCATGCCTGTGCTACCGCATCAGGGTTGACAGCCTCTCATAGATGTGGGCATTGGAGTGGCCACCCTGCTGAAAGTGGCGCTGCACCTCTGCCTTTCTTCACAGTGACACAAGGTGTGGACATGGCCATGGATGAAGAGTACTCCATTGTGGGTCCTGCACCAGCTCTCTGGGCCTCTGCAAAGCTGTCTCTGTGCTGCCAGGCCAGGATAGCTACCTGCAGTGCCCTGCACAGGGGCCTGGTGTGAGACTGGCAGCTGTGTGAGACTGCAGCACCTATGAGCTCAGAGCAGGCTGCTTTGGGTGGGCTGCAGGAAGGTGGAGCTGGCCCCAGAAGCCAGAAGCTGCCTGCATCTGGGCCTGGGGGCCAGCAGGCTTGACTGGAGCCTGGAGCAGCCTGCAGGCCTGGATAGTGCAGACCTGGAAGCTGTGTGGCAGTGCAGTGCCAGGCAGTGGTGCCAGGGTGCAGGCAGGCTAGGGCATCTGGCTTCAGGCCTGCCCAGGGAGACACAAGGGCCTGGGGCAGCCTGAGACTCCCTGCTGGTGTGCCCCAGGACTCTGAGTGCCTTCAGGCTTTTAAAGGCCTGAGGCAGGGGCTGCCATGGAGGCAGCCCAGCCCTGGGGCAGAAGAGGCTCCCAGCCCAGAGTCCTGGGGCTAACCTCAGGCTAGCCCCCTAGTGGCAGGGCTGACCCAGGAGCAAACTTGCTCCCAGGTCACATCTACATGTGTATAACTGTGCAATAACTAATTATGAATAAATTTGCTACCTGCATTTGCAGGTAGCAAATTTAGTCACGGTTAAGCATTTTTACTGCATAGTAAGCATGTGCACATGTAGATGCATGTGCTTACTGCACAGTAAACTATGTTAATGTGCAGTTAAGCATCTCATGTAGCTGTGCCCAGGGTAGAGGGAAGTTATATGAGCCAGCCAAGGAGCTGCTGATTGAGTTAAGTCAGTGAGGAATTCATGTTATAGTCAAAAGGGCTTATTCTTTTGTTATAGTTAAGACCAGTGACTTGGATTGAGACTAGCAGGGGTGGTAGGAGGTCCTAGTAGTGCCAGAGAGTCACGTGAGGCTTGAGCCTATCAGGGACAGGGACCAAACTGCAATATAGCCTGAAAGGGTGAGAACCAGGCCAGGGGCCCACTGAGTGAGAGAAGAAGAGAGAGACACATGCACAGATAAGGTCAGGGACCCAGTGCCCAAGATTGGTAGGGGACAGGGCCAAGGGCTCAGAGAGACAGTGCCCAGGGCCCAGTGCCTGAGAGAGGCAGAGCCAGGATCAGGAACCCATAGCCCAAGAAGGCAGAGACCAGGGCCAGAGGCCAAACAGCCCAGGAGGGGCAGAGACTGACTAGGGCATTGAAGCCTGACCAGGCATAAGAGTAGACTGGGGATGAGTACCCACAAAACTGATTGACTGGTAATACCTGTGAGGCATGGGCATAG
>NW_005842463.1:1257102-1264279 GCF_000455745.1 Alligator sinensis
GCCACAAAGTGCCCATAAGGCAAGTGGTGCCCTGGGGCATGTGCATATTAGGAGGGGCATTGTAGTGTGAGGATTGGATTGGGACCGGTGGGGACTGGGAGGACCCCACTGATATCAGGACAGAGTGGAGCTTGCTCTAGGACATTTGGGCAGCCTCTCTTTCAAAATTAAGACCATCAAGGCATGGTAGGCAGGAAGGAAGGGAGAGTACTCTAGAGCCAGAGTAGAGCAGGAGATGCATGGCTAGCAGAGGGCATAGTGGCTGGCCCTGGCGATGTGGTCCTGTTACACTTCTCTTCTCTAGAGTTTAGGTGCCTGACTCAAGTTGTCCATTAAGCATTCTCATCCACTTGCAAATCACAATGCATTTTCTCAGTTATGAAAGAAAGCTGCTTAGAGGGTTTTCCAGTGAGAGAGGTAGCAGTGCTCACCTGCCCAATAGCCTAGTGATTAAAGCACTTATTCAAGAAGTGAGAGATGCTTTAGGCCTACCTCAGCCTGTGGAGATTGCCCATTGTTCAAGAGGCTGCAGTAACCTTTACAACTGGCTTGTCCAACATATGGCCTGTGGGCTGCCATGCGGCCCACCAAGGCATTTTCTGTGGCCCATGGTGCTGCGATGGGAAATGAAAGTAAACATGGTTTACTTTTGTTGCCACACCTTGTCCCTCCCCCAGCAGCTTCCTAATGGTTGCTGAAGGGCTGGGGAAGGGAGGGGGGGGGGGGAGGGGAAACAACACCCTGCGGGGGAGGGGGCCTGGTTTTGTTGCCAGACGAAAATATGGTGGCCTCCTCTCTGCGCGGATGCGCCTGGGCCGTGGTGCTCAAGGTAACTGTCAGGACGTGATGTGGGTAGGGGAGCGGAGAGGAGTGGGCACCTGACTCGGGGCCCTTCCTGCCTGGTGCCTGACACCTGACACCCGTGCTTGGTTGTGGGGGAAGAACGGGAGACAGGCCGTGGTTACTGTGCATGCACCGAGGCTTGACACTGTCTCTTTGGAATTGGTCCAAGGGGTCAGCTTCGGCTTGGCCTGGGCACTAGCTACTGCATATGCGTGAGCTCAGGGCGTGCTCACCTTGTCTCAGGGAACCTGGAGCTTGAGCAGGGGATGTGGATTCTGCGCATGCACTTATCTCACCTCTCCCCCCTCCCATCTGGGCATGTTCTGGGGGCTGCTCCTTGCCCCTGGCAGTGGCAGTGCCCAGTTTGGCAGGGCAGGGGGGCTTCCTGCCCTGTTGTGGCTCAGGGCTCTGCTGGGCCCTGGGCTTTTTCTGCACTAGGTGGAAAATATTTACACCAAGAGAGTATAACAAATATTTTTTATTAGACCAACTCAAATAGTTGGAAAAATTCTTCTTTGCAAGCTTTTGGGTACAAACACCCTCCAGCCAGCTGCTGCTCTTCACAAAGAATAACACGAAAGTGGCTACAAGGACCCCAGGTCTTGTACTTCAAAATCTAAATTGACTGCTGGGTATTAGCAGGGTTGGACTGGGGAGTGGAGGGGTGGGGTGCACTGGTGCATTTGCACCCCCCCTTTGATTCCTATTCTTTCATTCATTGAGAAGTGAGTAGAAGTGTAAGTGTTTATTTTAGTCAGGTGTTTGGTATTATTTCATTGTTGCTTTTATATTGTTTTTATTTTGGATTTGAAACCATATTTCCAGACCCATTTCATTGATACTTCCTGCAACTTCATTGGTGTCAAAGGTCACGTGACATCGCGTCCTGATGTGATACCGCTTCCTGTGAGGTCTTTGAATATGGCTCGCCGGCCCACTGGGTGATAAAAGTTCATGATCCGGTCCCACATTCAAAAAGGCTGGACATGCCTGCTCTACAATATAAAACAGGCTACGAAAGAACACTCTCCAGCCCTGCTGTTGAAGCTACTGAACTATGGGCTACTGAACTATGAAGAATGTAAATGTGGAAACATGACCTTTGTGATGTTTTGTGACATTTTTATGGTTGAACAAACAGATGTCCATGCTCCTTGTCACACCACAAATACCCAAAATGTGGCCACAACTAAAGTGATATTACTGTGTGTCACTAGTTAGCAGTAGATATATATTTGCTTTGAGGCAGAAGAGCCACTTCTTGGGAGAGGTGGTCCTCAGGTCCAGTATCTGCTGCCAGGCCTATTTCTGTTTTTAGCTGCTGACTGTCAAGATAACTTCCCTAAGTAGTTCTGACCCCTGGGTGTTGAACCTAAGAACTTCATAGTGCTGTACCTATGAAGCTTCAGAGGCAAGGGTCCTCTTCCTTATTACTGACATTGGTTATGCTTTTCATATTACATGTGAGTATTGATCTGTACTCTCCTGATATCTATACATTATATGCAAAGTCTGATTTTCAACTCCCTCTTCCTCTGGTCTACCTCACTGACACCAGTAAGAATGAATTGTTATAAATAACATAATTTGGACCAGATTGACTTGTTTGCTAAATCACGGTTTGGTACCTGGATGGGCCAGCAGGGGAGGGAGGGCAGGTGGGGCGTTTACACTGAGGTGTAGCCTAGAGTGGTTACATCTTATTGCAACATGAGCTGGGTAACACAGATTAGCTATAATCCTGCCCTGGATTGGCGTAACTTCAAGTCACCTAATGAGTGCTTAAAATTAGCTTCAGGTGTTAATGTGTGTATACTCCAGGTGTTAAGAGTTCCGTGGGTGGCCCAAAATGACAGTGTAACAAGGCCTTAGCATGTTTACCCAATAAAAAATAAATATAGATTTAACATGGTTTAGAGGAAATGAAAATATTTGCATCTCAAATTTCAATGAGCCCCTTCTCCTGAGATTTGAAAAGGTTGCATTAATTTCAATAAATATTCATTTTCATGTTTCTCTGTTCTAGCAAGGATAAGAAGCAGAAGAGAGAAAGACTGTTAATATTAGAAGTGGGCAGACACTCCTGACTTTTTGGGTGTTCCATTTAACCAAATGGAGTTTCTCAAATTGATGAGGGTTGCCCATCAGGAGTACTAATGGCTCATTTGGGAGCAGCACTGAGTAACTCAGGAAGGTCATGTCCAGTTGTCACACGGATAGAAGGATGCTGCCTTTGAAGGGAAGCAAGCCAGTCAATATAAGGACTGTGCTGCAGTGAATGGAATGGGCGGAGTGGAGAACTCCAAAAGTAGGGAAGAAATAGGGGTTTAAGCTCTAACAAGAAAAGAGGACCTTGAGAGAAAAAAAAATACTAATAAGCTATTCAAATAACATCAGCCCAGGTGGTATGCATGCAAAGCCCACTAGTAGGATAAGAAGCTCATTCTATTACTGCCAGCACTTTATTGCAGTGTTCCTTAGCCAGACCCCAAATAGTGATCTGCTCTACCGTAATTCCTGCATTCAGTTACTAATGCAATACTTTTATTGCCAGTGACTAGCTTTCACCCTTTGAAAGTGCCTAGCTTTCATATTAGACTTGGTAAGAAACAGTCATAATTTAACTTTGTTTTGCAAGTATTCTGACAGACTGAGGAGGCCTTTTTATTTTGTTGTGCAGCGGTTGGGTGAGTCCCTTGCAGAACTTTTGGCATCTAAAAACCAAGAGTTCAAAGCTGCATCTTTTCTCCATGTGAGGACCGGTATGCAGAGAAGCCTCAGCCCTAACTCCCCACATCTAAATTCCACAGAAGCAGGGAGATCAGAGCTTCTTTCAAAACCTGTGATAGGCTTTAAACAAGAGAGATGGCATCTGTGATTATGGTAACAGCTTGACATAAAAAGAACACATTTTCTATTCATAAATCCTATCTATTTTTAAATTGAGACATGAAAGTCCTCAAATCCTGGAACCTCCATGGTCAGTGTATATCAGTAATATATACATTGTTTCCTTACAAAAACTTTTCACTACTCTTCTGTATGGAGTATGCCAGGAATGCTACAGAAAGCAATGATTTACAGGCCTACAGTAAAATGGAAAGAATGCCGTGAATGTGGCATCCATTAGTCCAGAACTTCAGCTTTCAGACAGCTGTGAGAATTTTGTACTAGTGCCAGTTAATGTACATTAAATGTTATTGGTGGGAATATGGGCAGAAATGTTGGTTTGGTGAAAGGATTGCTAGTCTTTTTATTTGCACGTTGGACTTTTTACCTAGTAAAGTAAAGGTTACTTTGCTGCACGCAAATGACTGGAGGATTGGGTTGTGTTCCTGTCCATGGGCAGCAGTCATGAAAGCTAGTGGACCTCTGTATTGTTGGCCTGAAAAGGTACCGAATTCCCTCAACTCCCTTAGATTTCAGTAGAGGTAGGGGTGCTTTGAACCCTGTATATGTGAGTCCTAGATACAGTTTGAAACAGTTGCGTCTTGAAAGATGACAGACCTAAACTTGAAACTCTTGTAGCCTGGGCAGTATGCGGCTGGTACCCCCCTCTTCAATTGAAGGGATATAAGAGCATGTGAATGTGCTTTGAGAGTGCAACTGCCTAGCTTAAGTCAGCTCACCTCCCTCCCCTACAGAGCAGAACAGAGACCAGGGATACCCAGTGAGGTTTAACTATTTACAGATTTAATTTACAGTGCAGTGTCAATAAACTTCTAAAACAGGTACATAAGTATATATTCTTTGTTCTTTTTCTTTTTTGTTTTTTTGTTTTTTTAGGGCTGGAAGGGACCTTGGAAGATCATCGAGTCCAGCCCCCTTCCCCAGGGTCAGGAAGTCAGCAGGGATCATAGGATCCCTGCAAGATAAACATTCAGATGTCTCTTGAAGGCATTCAGAGTAGGTGCTTGAACCACCTCTGATTCCAAACCGGGGGCTTGGACAGTAAAGAATTTCTTCCTTATGTCCAGCCTGAAATGGTCATGGAGGAGTTTGTGACCATTTGACCTTGTCATCCCTTGGGGCGCTCTGGTGAGCAGTCATTCCCCCAGATCCTGGTAAGCACCCCTGATAAACTTATAGGTGGCCACCCGATCACCCCTGAGCCTGCGCTTTTCCAGGCTGAAGAGTCCCATGGCTCTCAGCCTTTCTTCATAAGGTCTGTTTTCCTGACGTCTGATCATGCGTGTGGCTCTCCTCTGCATCCTCTCAAGCTTCTCCACATCGTTTTTGAATTGTGGAGCCCAAAACTGGATGCAGTACTCCAGCTGTGGCCTCACTAAGGCCAAGTACAATGGGAGAATGACGTCCTGGGATTTGCTTGAGAAGCATCTGTGGATGCAAGCCAGCATTTTGCTTGCTTTACTAGCAGCAGTATCACACTGAATGCTCATGTTCATCTTCTGGACAATCATGACCCCCAAGTCCCTTTCATCCATAGTGCTAACCAGCGTAGCACTGCCAAGCCTATAAGGATGCTGCAGGTTATTCTTCCAAGTTGGAGAACCTTGCATTTTTCGGTGTTAAACACCATCAGATTCTCATCCGCCCATATCCTGAGCCTGTCAAGGTCAGCCTGGATCACTCTCCTGTCCTCAGGTGTGGATGTTTTACCCCAGAGTTTGGTGTCATCAGCCAACTTGGCCAGTCCATTTCTGATACCAATGTCCACATCATTAATGAACAGGTTAAATAGTAGAGGCCCACAGGGCACCATGATGATTGACTTCCATCAACCACCCCCCTCTGGGTCTGAGCACAGAGCCAGTTCCCCAGCCAGAGGATTGTGGTGAGGCCAAGGCCGCAGTTGCCCAGTTTTGCCAAGAGGTGATCATGGGATACCAGATCAAAGGCTTTTTTAAAGTCAAGACATATGACATCAATCTCTTTTCCCTTGTCCAGGTGATAGGTCACCTGGTCGTAGAAGGAAATAATATTGGTCAAGCAAGACCTACCCACAACAAACCCATGCTGGCTATCCCTCAGGATGTTGCCACTGGCCAGGCTGTTAAGAATGGTCTCTTTGATAATCTTTTCCTTTTAAGGTTATCTTCCCTGGGATAGAGGTCAGGCTGATGAGCCTACAGTTTGCCGGATCCACTTTCCTCCCTTTCTTGAAGATAGGCACCACATTGGCCTTCTTCCAATCTTTGGGCACTTCACCAGAGCACTTATGTATGATTAGACTATTGCTTTATCCTTTCCAGGTTTGCTGACCTATTGTTTAACCTGGGTTTACTATCGAGTGTTCCCTTGCCTGCCACCTGGAGGACCTGCTGAGGGTAAGGGCTGTACACAAACTTGAAGACCACCAAGGGTCAAGGCCTATGCTGATATAGCACCTTCATCTCCCATACTCAGCTAAGATTGCCTGAATATACATTTAATAAGAGTTACTGTCTTTGTAAACTTACATCTGTAAATAGTATATAATCTATAAATAGTAATAGTCCTTTTTTAGATATGTGGGGAGCCAGAGGAAAAGCAAGGATAACATTGGACCCCTGCTAAACCAGATGGGACAACTGACAACCGATGCCCAGGAAAAAGCCAATTTGCTAAATGGGTACTTTGTGTCGGTCTTTCACCAGTCCCATGGGACACCCCTGCCCATTTTGGGAGAGGGAGGCCAGGGTGAGGGAGATTCCTTACCCCACATCCATGCTGACCTCATGAAGGAACAACTTGAGAGGCTGGACACCTTCAAGTCAGCTGGCCCTGACAGTTCACACCCCAGGGTACTCAAGGAGCTGGCTAACATCATAGCTCAGCCCCTGGTATGGATCTTCAAGAACTTCACTTTGCCCCTTGGGTCAGGGTGAGGCAAGCCTGCCTTCTACCTTCTCCTGATTGTTGGGGAATGGAATTGCCCCACCAATCTACCTGAGCCATTTGGACTCAAGGCAACAAGCCGGACTGCCAATGAGCCCTCTGGATAGCCTGCCACACACTTTTCACAAATCCCTTTTTGCAGAGATACATGGGCCCACTGCAAACATTTGCCAAGGTAATACTACAAATACTGTGGCAACCATATCAATTTATCATACCCAAAATGTTGTGTGTGGTACTTTTGTAGGTACTCTGAGATCTACAGGAGAAGAGTAGCACATATAAAGGCTAATTTGGATTTTTAAAGAGGGTGCAAGGCTACATAGGTCCCATGACAGCCATGAAAAATGGCAGCACTCTAGAGTTGTTTCTGAAGGAGAGGTTGTACTGGGGGAGGGGGTGCTTGGGGGTGATGGCCTCCCCAAAATTTGCCTTAGCCTCCCCTATAGCTACCTATTCTAGTGCTGCCCTTGTCCAAGCCCCCTGCCTCCCCCCC
>NW_005842464.1:0-7168 GCF_000455745.1 Alligator sinensis
GCATGCGTACTGGGAACAAACGCAATAGGTTCGCCCCGTCCGGTCATTAATTAAGGGAGGAGACAGTGACGCTCCCTTTCCTATCACTCCGGGCCCGCAACCGTCACTGCGCGGAGCCGGTGTCCAGGAAAGCGGCTCAGTTGTTAAAGCAAGGTGGGGGTCATTAAACCACTGCGCATGCGGAGGAGAGGTGGCGGACGACGAAAACAAGGATTAGCTATATTTCCCCGCATGCGCACTTGGGTACGTGTGGGCACCGACTTTGCCCTTCAATTGGTAAGGCAAGTTTGCATGCGCATCGACAGGTGAATCAGCTGAACGCCGAATTTATCGATACTAGGGCGCAGCGGCCCCTCATCACTCGCTGGCCCTGTGGCCTGGATCCTGCGCCTTGCGGATCAGGCGGCTCCGCTCCCGCCTGAGCTCCGCGCGCGGGGACGGACGTCGCGGCTCCGCGGCTGGAAAAGCGCCTTGAACAGGAGACCTTGGCCGTGGCGGGCTCCCGGGTGTCCCGCTCTGGCCGTTCTCAGCCCCCTGCTCGACTGCTGCTCCCGCCCCCCACCCACGGTTTGGCGGGCCGGCAGCCGGAAGTCCAGCCCGGGGGCGGGGCTCTTGCGGCGCTCGGGGGCACTGGCATTTCCGGTGCTGCCCCTTCGTCCATCTGCGGGTCTCGTGGAAAACTTTGGCTGCAGATTGGACAGTTGCTCGATTCCACTTCTCTGAGCACCTCGCACGTGTGTCCAACCGATTCTCAGACTTCCTATTTCATCAAGGGAAATTGTCCTCAGTGGCCACTGGAAGGCTTCACATGTCTCATGTTATCAAACCTCTGTTGGAGTCGGTGCGCAGACCGTTACAGATGTTTGATCCAAAACTACCTGTGAAAGGTCTCGCTTTGGGGACATGGTGCAGGGGGAGAAGGGTGGAAGGAGGGATAGTTAGAAGTGAAATGTGACATGCCAGGGGTACAGGCATGCCCTTACAACTTGCAGGCTGCAGAGGACAAGTTGTGGCTGTGGCAGCCGAGGGCGGTCTAAGGCTATGGCCAGTAGCCCGGACCGTCAGGTGGGTTTTTTCCACAATGGAATAGAGTTAGGCACGGAAACGTATTGGTTGTATAAAGAAAGCTTTACTTGCACTGCCAATGGTCGCAGTGCAGGAAGAAAACTTGCTTGAATTACAGTTGCACACAAATACACAGGGGTGAGATCTCTCTTCGAGCCGAACTGAGATGAGTCGTAGGTGTACGACTCCACGAGCGTTCAACACGGGGGTACGTCAATATTTTCACAATGACGGGGAAGTGGTTAGAGGCTGATCAGGCCCCTAAGTTCTCCTCCAAGACACACGCAAAGTTTGCTAGGCTCCACAGCGCGCTTAGAGTTCCCCACAAGATGGTTGTGGAGTCCTCCAACTTGGGCGGAAACTGCTCTAACCTTTTATACGGCTAGCAAACCAATCAAACCTCTGTTGGAATCGGTGCGCAGACCGTGACAGATGTTTGATCCAAAACTACCTATGAAAGGTCTTGCTTTGGGGACGTGGTGGCGGGGGAGAAGGGTGGAAGGAGGGAGAGTTAAAAGTAAAATGTGAAGTGCCAGGCACGTCCTTACAACTTGCAGGCCATAGAAGACAAGTTGTGGCAGTGAAATGTCCTGCAATGGAGGTGGCCAAGCAATGGCACAGGATGCAGGGGTGTTGGGGTAGAGGTCAATCATTTAATATCCTATTTTCTTCCTAGCTTATCACACCGTCTCTGCTTCCTTGGTCGAGGCACAGACCACAATGTCATGCTGCACCATAAATCTAAACCCACTGGGAATGGACAAGACTCTTTCCTTTCTGTTACAAAAAGAATCCTTTTCCAAACACTCGGCTGAAGTTCTCTTTTTCAGTTTCATCCCGTTGCTCTTCTGCCTGTCGTGATACTCCCGAGGAAGTTATGACCTCAGGACAACTTAGGGCAGGGGTTGTCAGCCAGTACTTAGGAAGGCCCCAGGAGGCATGTAGCTGTGGAGTGGAGAAGCTGGGGGTACTTCCAGTTTCGCCAGCAGCACTTCTGATTTTGCCACTGCAGCCCCTTTTTTGCTGTGGTGGACCCCCGCTCCTCCTCCATCTGCCACTGAGGAACCCCTCTACCCACCAGCCGGGGGACTCCCTGCTTCTGGGCTGGCTGCAGGGGGTACCCCAACCAAAAAAGGTTGAAAGCCCCTGCCTTAGGGTCTATTGCGCAGTAGTTAGCAACCCCAGAACACAGGACATCCCTTTGGCCACAGGCAGCCCCTGCTGCCAATCAGCAATGAGGAGTGCCAACCACCTTAGCCAACCAGCAGTTAGTGGTGGAGCCACCATGGTTGGCTAGGACCCTGATCCTCCTGGCTGTGCACTGCCCTACCCCCTGGGCACAGCCCACAGAATTGAGGGCAAATCATTAACATGTAAAATTGCCACCAGCTAACTGAAAAACAGGACTTTTGCCATCCATTCCTCATTCAGAAGCCAAGAGAAGACAAAGGGTTTAAAACCGGATAGTCCAGTATAAAACAGGACCAATGGCCACCCTAAATACACTGCTCTATAAATACCCCAATCCCAACTAGCTCTGGAACTGGAAGCACTACCACTTACAGTTTTGAAACTAGCACAGTTTTCTTAGTCGCTTGGGATAACTGCTTTTCTGGCACAGGGTAGTACCCGCGGAGGTAACATGCAGTTAACCTCCTATGTTCATTTCCCCTGGGAAGATCTTGGCTTTATGCCCACTGTATCGAGATGGGAGACTCCCTCTCTACCTTGCTCCTGTGGCCATATGGCTGAGGGCGAGCGAAACTTGGAGGCATCTGACTCACGGATTTGGAACTGATTTGGCCTGGGGGACAAAAAAATTACAAAAATCAATCAATCAATCAATCAATCAATCTATATTTTTTAAAAATCTGCACTTGCATTTCCATGCAGCACGAGGCTGACTTCATTGTGACTCTAGAGCTCAAAAACAAAAAAAACCCAACATGCCATTTATAGACTATTGCCTCTCCCCATCAGTAAGTATTTCACCTACACAGACATGTTTTGTTTGGTTAGGCAAACTACATTACTATCTTGCATCACACAATTAGTAGTTTCACCAATTCCCAAAAGCTCTGTAGCAAGGTCTCCCTCAACTGACCCATTGCTTTTAGCAGTTATGATACTGGACACTTGGTAAAGTAAGTCTTAAAACTGACTTCATATTTGCCTTGTATTTGACATTGCACCTTGCTTGCTCCTTTTATTTGCGCACCTACTTGGAGAACATGCCAGTCCAAGTCCCATTCCTGCAATTTGTGCTGCTAACACAGGTTGGCTGTTTGTTCGCTAAAAAGTGACTGCTTTGACATATCTTCCAGAAGTAATCACAACCATCTTGCCTAAAGCACATCACCTTGTAGAGTAGCAAAACAGATAAGGAATGAATGCATCAACCACTGCACAAGCGGACACTTACTCAGCCACAAGACGTGACCATCACACTATCCTCAGGTCTGTAAGGCTGACTGGCTCATGTTCCAAGTAACACTGGTCCTCACCTTTGTGGTCCTTTAAGCTCCTGGTCTCAAGGGCTCCAGTAGAGCCAGTTTCAGAGTCAACATCTTTCAGAAATGTCCGATCTTTCAGAGATGTCTGATTGTGTTGTTTCATCCAGCTCCTGATTGGACCTCTGTCCTGAGAAGGATGCTTCCAGCAACTGGGATGCCTCAGCTGAGTTCTGCATCTGCTCGTAAGTGCTAGACACCACAGAGTCCCCATGCACTGTTGCCTCCATAGATGCAGCATAGCCAAGAGACAGTGCCATTTCATCCTGAGCAATTGGTACCTGAAGGGGATTTAGAGGTCAAACAAGGAAGCCATTAGTTGAAGTCACATTTACAACTTTCCTCTCATGAGGCTACCTCTTCCCCTTCCTATTTTTAGACAACAAAGATTTTTCTTGCTGAGTCTCTGAGCTGGAGGACAAGAAGTCTGTTTTGGGAGAAGATTTAAAGTTACACCTGAAATGGTTAAACTGCCCCTTGAGAGCAAAAATCAAATGCAACTCATGAGGCTTGGAATGCTTTGGGGGTGAGCCTTCACACTCTTAAGGAGATTCCTTTACACGTGTCCTAGACCTAAGGGTCTCTGCGGGACGGCACATGTCATTATACACAGTCATCAGGCAGTTTTTCTTCAGAGCTCCCAAAATACTAGTTACCTTGGAAACTCCTGATATAATCAAAGTGCCGCATTTAGTCGGGCTTTTCTTGACAGATGTGTTGTTTCTTTCCGTCAACTGCCTGATCGCTGTCTCTGCTACAGGATCCAAGTCATTGCACATATGACTCTCCCCTATTCACAAAAAAGGCACCCCTCAGCAGACAAGTCACTTGCAGACCACAACTCCTTTTAACATGGAGCCAAACAAGGGTGGGTGGGTTGGTGGGGGGGTGGTACAAAGGGGGAAAAAAAATAGTTCTTTGCTGAAAAGACTCTCCTGACCCAAAAGCAGAATGTCTTGGAGAAGTCAAGAATGGAATGGAGATTTAAAGCCACAGTCTCAAGCCACTTACAAGCATTAATACATTTTCCAACATTTATAAATTAGGGATATAACACTAACTTCCTGGCAACATTCCAGTTCTGATCACTTTATCTGGACACTATCTCCTTCTTTCAGGCAGCTTCAGGTGCATATGGAATTCAGTTTCAATTCTCGTCCTGAACTCCCAACTAATTGCCGTCATGCCCTGCTTAACAGAATATGTTCTAGCCAGGGGCGGAGAAGCAACTCACGAATACAGAATTTGTAAAGCCCTCCAGGTTGAGATACCTTATGGATATGCCAGGTCGGCAACAAGGAACTTAGAGTTGACAACAAAGTTAACTACTCCATCCTCACCATCTTCCTCCCCACCCCGAACCTCCTGTGGTGGGAGAAACCTCCCTAAGGTTCGTTGTCTAGCTGTAATTTGATTGACAGACAACGCGGGTAAAGAAAGACAGCTGTTTATTTGCTCGAGCAAAGACCATAAAGCCAGCAAAAGGCAAAATGCCCCCCCCAAGGGTGAGGTGATCTTTTATACTTATTACAACAAGGCAAGACTTCATGGTTAACAAAAAAAGCAATACTTGGGCGGTGCTTTTCAAATCTTTGTAACAGCATATTTCTATTAAGCTGAACTAGCACTTTTTTAAAAGCTAAAAGTTAAGTAACAGTAACATTATAATATGTTAGCAAAACCTTACACAGTAGTAGATACTTCTCAAGGACACAACCACTGCACCCAGAACAATGGTTTCCCTGTCTTATCTTACTTCTTGCTGTAGCTGATTTTTCAGCACACAGACACAGAGATACTTGCTGCTTTTAACTCAGAAAATGCTTAATACAGTTAAAATGATTACTTGACACAAGCAAAGGCTTAGCTATCAATCTGCCTTGTGGTCAGCTGCATTGCTAGGCCACAGGTCATGCCTTGTATTCAGCTGTAAAGCTAATACTTCCTAATAATCTAAATTATTGTAAACCTAACAGTATGCTTATCAGAAAACTATTCTATTTCAGGGTAATAACAAACCTGCGCACTACAACTGACATAGTTGCTCAGACGACCGGACTACCTCAGAGCACAAGTTCCACGGAGCCTAGCAAACTTCGTGTGAGTTTATTCGGAGCTCTTTTGTACGAGTACTCTCTTCGGTTGAGACGACGGGCTCGCGTGCTTAGAGCCTTCAGCCGGATTGGGCTAGAGTGCGCGAGTTGAGAACTCTTGCCCGCCTCTCTTCTTTCCTGTCTGTAACCGCAAGTCAAGCAAGTTTTCCTGCCTGCACCGCGACCATCTGCGGCGTAAGTAAAACAATCTTTAAATCAGCCACTACGCCTCTGTGGCTAATTCTAGCCCCTGCGTTCCTTACCGCCCCGCCGTCCCTTCTGACCCCGCGTGCCCGGGCTGCTGGCCACAGCCCGCGTGCGCAAAGACGGGTCCGCATATCGCTCCCGGCTCGCACATGGCGACGTGGACGGGATCGGGAGGCGGCCCGCACATCGGGATGTAGATATCTCCAGATTCATGTATCTACATCTCTATATATCTACCTCTCTGAATAGATCCAGCTTTATGTATCTGCCTGTCTATATATTTCTTCAGCTCTGCATCTCTCCAGCTTCATATATCTCCATCTCTGTATATCTACCTCTCTGAATATTTCCAGGCCTGAATATCTCCAGCTATCAATATTTCCAGGTCTGAATAGCTCCACCTATAAATATCTCCAGCTCTGAATAGCTCCAGGTTTATATATCTGTCTGTATATCTCCAGCTGTGCATATCTCCACGTTCATATATCTAAATCTCTCTCTCTCTCTACCTCTCTGAATATCTCCAGCTCTGAATATCTCCAGCTACCAATATCTCCAGCTCTGAATATCTCCAGGTCTAACTATTTCCAGCTCTGTATATCTCTAGGTCTAAATATCTCCAGCTATCAATATTAACAGCTCTGAATATCTCCAGCTGGGAATAGCTCCACCTTTATTTATCTACCTGTCTATAAATCTACCTCTCTATATATCTACCTCTCTGCATATGTCCAGCTCTCAATATATCCAGCTCTGAATAGCTCCAGCTTCATATATAGACTTGTATAGATATATATCCAGCTCTGTATATTTGCATCTCTGTATATCTTCCTCTCTGTATATCTCCACGTATAAAAATCTACAGCTCTATATATCTCCAGGTTCATATATATATATATACATACATATACACATCTCTATATGTCTACCTTTGTAGACATCTCCAGGTCTAAACATCTGCAGCTCTGAATGTCTCCAGCTTTATATAGCTACATCTGTGTATATCTACACAGCTGAATATCTGCAGCTCCTCATAGCTCCAGCGTTATATATCTACATGTCTATATATTTCCACCTCTGTATATCTCCAGCTTCAAATATCTACATCTGTACCTATCTCCAGCTCCATATATGTCCAGATTCATACAGCTACATCTCTGTGTATCTACCTGTCTGAATACCTGCAGCTCTGAGTACCTCCAGCTTTGAGTATTCCAGCTTCATATACCTCTCTATATATGTACCTGATTGTATATCTCCAGCTCTCTATATCCCATGCTCTGAATACCACCA
>NW_005842464.1:11017-12032 GCF_000455745.1 Alligator sinensis
AGTTAAAATGATTACTTGACACAAGCAAAGGCTTAGCTATCAATCTGCCTTGTGGTCAGCTGCATTGCTAGGCCACAGGTCATGCCTTGTATTCAGCTGTAAAGCTAATACTTCCTAATAATCTAAATTATTGTAAACCTAACAGTATGCTTATCAGAAAACTATTCTATTTCAGGGTAATAACAAACCTGCTCACTACACTCCCCCCACCCCAGTATTTTTAAGTATCATTTGAAGCAAAGGATGGTAAGCAGAGAGACGCTTAGCCATGTTAGCTTCAAGTCAAGTAACTGGCCGAGTAGATAAGCACCCTATAGATTAACCACAGAGACAACATATACGTGCACATACACATATGCATGTGTACACACAGAATTAGATAAAGTGAGCTTCAGCCCATTAAAGCCTTGTGCTCTGTGTGCGTGTATTTATGCACATGCACACACTTTGGTTTGTCTATAAGGTGCAAAACTACCCTGCCTTCTACAAAGGACCATGTTAGTCAAGTGAGCGTCTCCAACACAACACAGCCAAGAGAATGAGTTATATTTTGCCACCGGGGATGGAGCTTCTTGCTACTAAGGAAGGTCTCAGGTATCAAAGGACATACGGCTGCTGCTGGGTGAGGTGTTACTGGGACAGCTGCTCTCTGAAAGCACCGTTGTCTTCTTCTCCGTCACCTCGACTTTGGATGGAGATCTTGAAGGTGAATCTAGACCCAAGAAAGAAATGCATCAAGTCAGCAGTAGGAGGGACAGGACCTACCTGAAGTTGCCTGCCTTTGAAGCACAAACTTTGCCCATTACAGGCAAGTCTTTGGCACTGGGCCCATCAAAGCCTTTCCACCCAGCAGTGCGTAGAAGTGGGGAACCTTCTAGATCTCCATCCAACATGGAGCAAGTCATGTAGCATCCCAGACACTGGTCACATTGCACACTGGTCTCCTACGCAGTCCTGTGCAATGTGTGTCAGTGTTCCCACCTGGAACTGAAGCTAGGGAATGCTACCAAGCCAA
>NW_005842464.1:12782-14716 GCF_000455745.1 Alligator sinensis
CTCCAGAACACGGCCCTTCTTCAGTCTTCTTTATTTGCAACCAGAATGTTATGCCATGGGCAACTTCCAGGTATCAGAGAAATTAGTAAGGAAAACATCTGTCCCACAACCCAGCTGGCAGAGGTCACACCTGAAAACTGTCAGAGCTTGTACTACATCTAAATCCCAATGAAGTATCTTTTCCAGAGTTTGTAACCCACATAGCATCTCAGTAATGTACCAGATCCACAAACTGAAACAGAGCAGCTCAGGTCTCCCTGCCATCCCAGGACAACTGCATGACCCTAACCCTTGTAACAATTTCAGGGGGCCACTAGTGACACTGGGAAAGCCTATTCAACTCCACAGTTCTTCTCTGTGGGACCCGTACTTGCTTTCACCCCTGCTGCCGACACTCAATACCTGGAGCTTTAACTCTTTACTTGTGGCCCCAGATCCCTGTCAAGATAGAAGCACTGGATTAGGCACATGCTGAAAGGCTTCTTTCTAGTTCTCCCACATTCTACTCCTCCCCGCGTGCCAACCCTCTTGCTAAATCATCCCCACACATTTTCTAGATTCCATTTCAGGGTGGTTGTAGATGGGAGAGGTGGATGGGGGATGAAGGACTCAAGCTCCCAGTACAGTGGATTTACAGAGCTGCAGTCAGTCAGTGGGGAGGTGGAGATGGTGGGAGGAAGAGGGAAGTGGAGCTTGTACAACACAGTAATTTTGGGAGGTCAGGAACTAAAAGCAAAGCTGAAGGGAAAGGAGGGAAGAAGAGGACATGGCGAAGTTCTCCATATCCAAAAACTGGGGTGCGTTTTAACAACTGCATTGGAGCCAAGCATAGGAATGGATGGGACAGACGGACAGGTAGAAATTACCTAGCCGTATCCTGTCCCTCCCCTCCAGCTATGCCCACCTCGCCCCACAACTTGTTGTCGTCAGCGAACTTGGACAGCGTGCATTCCACAACCATGTCCAGATCGCTGATAAATATGTCGAGCAGTACAGGCCCCAGGACTGAGCCCTGGGGGACTCCACTGCCCACATCCCTCCAGGACGAAAGGACTTTAGCGTCGTGGCACCGAAGCCACCGAAAGGACTGAACAAAGCCTCCTCCCCCAGGATCAGAACAGGTCGGGGGTGCAGCCCTGTTTGTAGGGTGCAGGGAGAGGCCCTCGCAACAGTGCCAAGAGCAGCAGAACAAAGGATCAGAGACCTGGACCTCAGTGACAGGAAGGTCACGAAGCCTTGGGGTGCCAATGCACTGCAACCTTTCCTGTGGCCCGTGGTTATCATCTCTGGCCAACCTCACCCACTGGAACGAGATCCAGAAAACCCAGGGGATGTGGATCCTGTTTACAGGCCACAGGCTGGGGGTGGGGGTGCAGAAAAACGGCTGGCCAAGTGCCCAGACACTCGTCTCCAGGCACTTGGGTATGGGATACATACCCTGCCCTCAAGAAGCATGGCAGGAACTGTTCATGTAAGCTACCAAGTGGTGAAAGGACCATGCTGGCCACCCAAAAAGAGGGGGCCTAAGACCTGTACCCTGAGATACAGGAAGGGCATGTGCCCAAAAGTATCAAGAGGCTGGGGCCTAATGCTCCCCGAGGCCAGAAGGCACAGAAATCTATACCAGTGCTTAACCCCCTAGGTGAGGAGAAGGCTACGAGGACACATCTAGCCCCTTTTCAAGCACGGGGAAGAAAATAAAGTACGCTGCAGCAATTTTAAGCACAAAAAGAAAATAACAAATGCTTTCATTCCCAAGCGTTCCTCTCTCTTGCTATCCACACTCGGAGAAAAAAAAAAGAGTGTTCCCAGGCCAGAAAGGCACTCCATGCTGCAAACCACTTGACCTCAACCCTTACGCTGCAAAATCCTCCACTCCCAGGGGGCAAGAAGGCTGAGACCAGCACCCTCCTTACAGGGTACGGCCCTCCTCG
>NW_005842464.1:14781-16610 GCF_000455745.1 Alligator sinensis
GCACAAGCTAGTCCCCCACCAAGAAGCACAGGACTTGCACCCTTGTTACAGGGTGGCCCAGAGGTCCAGAGGTGGAGTACCAGGCATAGATGCAGGACAAAGGACAGATGCCTGGACACAGGGAAAGGTGAGGAGGCCACAGACTTCAACCCAGCCATGGGTAGGTCATCAGGCTCCAGGTTCTAAAGAGTTTGCTGTGACCAACGAGACTCGGCTCCTGCCTGCAAGGCCGTCCTGCTGCACAATGCTGTAGACTGCTCGGTCTCTCAGGCTACAGAAACAAGGCTACGCCCACCCTGCTTACAGGGTCACCTCCCCAGCTGGCTAGCTATGGCAGCAGACCTGGGCTCCCAATTACAGATCAGCCAGCGCTACACATGTTCAAAATCGCCTGTCATTCTCGCATGGTAAGCAGCAGCACGCATCCTGCTTACAGAAGGCTGCACCACCAGCAGTCATGTCTGGCAGCTGTCCTGGACCCTGATTACAGGGCACCTGCACTGCACAAGACCACCAACCAGATCCACAGCCTCTAGAAATGAGATGGCGGTGACATACGCCTTGCTTACAGGGTTGTCCACCTTGCATTCAACTGCTGCAGAAGTGCAACAGCATCGAGGGCTGAGACCCATCTTCGGGTTACAGGGAGATCACCCAAAGGCTCATGCATGCAAAAAGTGGCTAATATATGATTGAGACATACTGGCAGGGAGGTCCCTCTGTCCAGAGTCCCTTCTCTTCGCACCATTTCTCTGACTCCCCACGTCGAAATTCCCTTCCCTTTGCCTCCTGTTAGGCTGGCCTGGTTTTCTTCCCTCATGGTCAGCTCACTGCTACTCACCTGCCATCTTGTCTGCGCGTCCTTCCTGGGGGCAACGTGCATTAACTTTGCAGGATTGTGGACCCGCCACCTGAGGCTGCAGCCCCGCCTCCAACACTTGACTCTCAGAGAGCAAGTCAAAGAACACCTGCCACTAATCCCTTTTCAGCAAGGAATTCAGCATCCCGGGTGACCAGCTCCTAGGCACTCAGCACGCAGTGGTTACAAGAGAACTGCAGAAATGAAAGAGGGCAGCGGCTCAAACCACCTGCTCCAACGAGGACGGTCCACTGTTCTGTGTGGCAGCCCAGCCCTGCTCACAGGTAGGCTTCCCCGCTGTCTTTCCCTGACACACCTGGAAAAGAAGAAAAAGGTATGCCGACACACAGAAGAACGCTCTTCTGCAGCGCTCTTCACTAACAACAGCGCAACCCGGGGCGAGTCTGCTCTCGCGGCCGCCCTCGCTCCCTCCTTCCCTCCAGAGCCCTTCTCTCGGGACGCGCTCGGCGTTAAACCCCGCCGGCTCTGCTCTGCCCAGCCCCCGTTCTCGCCCGAAATGGGCAGCACCGTCAGTTTGCGGCCTCCCGCTGGTCCCTGCCCGGCCCGCGCTCACTGCACGCACCCCGGGTCTGCAGCGCCCTCCCCTCTGGGCCGCCTGCTCTCCCTCGCGGGCCCTTGGGCGGTGGGTTCCGGAGCCCCCGGCCGGGGCAGGCCCCGCTGCTCTCGCCATCGAGGCTGGGCCGGCTCCGCGTGTGCGTGCCTGGCTGGAGAGCCGCAGCCCCGCTCCAGAGCCCTGCCCCGGCCCGCTCCCCGCTGCGGCCCCTCCGCTCCCTGCCCTGACCTAGCGCCGCGCGGAGGCGCCAGCAGCCCTGCTGAATCTCCACTCTGCCCGCAGTCCGGCTTCTCACGGCGCTTCGGCCCGGCCCCTTGCGCATCCCCGGACCGTTGGCTCCGTCCAGCTGCTGCAACGTCGCGGGCTCCGCGCTTCCTGCCCGCCGCCGCCTCAGGC
>NW_005842464.1:17106-30391 GCF_000455745.1 Alligator sinensis
GCCCGGGGGGGGGGGGGGGGCGGGCGGCGGCCCCTGCCGGTGCACGCACCACAGGAGGGAATGGGGAGCGTCTGCTTCGCTTATCACAGAAACAAAAAAATCCCATATTTCCTGTTTCGCAGAATTCGGGGCTGCAGCCTCTGGTGGCCGGTCCAATCTGCGACACTTGTTTCCTGGAGACCCAGCTCAAGGGACGCCTCCGACTGTTCCCTTTTCAGGAAAGGATTCAGCATCCTGGGTGACCAGCTTGTAGGCACTCAGCAGGCGGTGGTTGCAAGGGAACCACTGCAGAAATGAAAGGGAGCAGCGCACGGAGAAACTTGGACGTGAAATGACAGGAGAGGAGAGAGGAGAAAGAGCGCAGCGGGGAAAAGGATGAACTTGGAGGTGAAAGACACCAGGCACCAAGGAGGCGGCTGGCAGATCAATTTTATTAGTCCGTTGAAGAGCAGGCCAACTCACACCTGCTTTCCTGTCTTCTTCTCTAGTTCTTTTTCCTGGCTGCAACCAACATGGGTTGACCCCCAAAGGCCAGCTGTTTCCCACGAGTCGCTGCTGAAGCTTCAGGCAGCCGGTCCAAGACAGCAAAGACAAGCGACCTCCCACTCATCCCTTTCCAGCAAGGGACTCGGCATCCTGGGTGGCCAGCTCGGAGGCACTCAGCGGGCTCAAGAAAACCACTGCAGAAATGATAGAAGGGAAAGGGTGGGGAAGCTTTGGCGGGCTCCGCCGCAATGCCCGGCGCGGCCACAGGAGCGCGGCTCTGAGCAGGGCGCGCTTCTGCTCTGAGCAGGGCTCCTTCCCGTCACGGGCTGCGGCAATGAGCCGACGGGACCACCGGAGGGCAGCCCCGAGCGGCGGGGTCGATCCCCTGCGCGGCGCCGCTCCTCGTGGCTGCAGTGCTGGGAGTGCACCACACGAGAGCAGCACTGAGCCGGGTTTCCTCCATGCTGGGTGTGGCTGCCCCATGACACGTGTGATACCCGCACTAACGACAGACACTCGTGTGCGGTGCTGTGCAAGGGTGAGAGTTGAACACCTACATCACTATCGCCACGGACAGACACAGAGACACAGTAACAGGATCACTGGATTAATGAGGGTGTGTAACACACACACACACTATCTGCATCTCGGTATACGCACATAGCCGTACTAGATACATCTCTGCACAATGTAAGTTTTCCGGAGCACGCACGCACTGAGTAACACCGTCCCTTCAGCTCCCCGTTCTCAGTTTTACACTATTTACACCGAGGGTCCCAAACTCCCCCCTAGAACTGAAGCGATGTCCGGCGCTGCTTCCGGAACCACAACACGTGTTCATTTCTTTCTCATTAAAAAAGGGAAATCTGGTACCTTGCGAGGCGCTCGCTAGAGAGGTTTCACCGTCGGCCGAGAAGCGAAAGTCCCGTCTTGCACCCCCGTACACCACCGCCCATCACGTCGAGGAGCCACGGAGGCTGCCCTGGCGGCAGGCGGAGAAGAAAGGGGCACCGGGACAGACAAACAGCTTCGCGCTGCAACACCCACCGCAGAGGAGAGCCACACAGGCCCCGCGCACAGGGGTACCTTACCCAGTCTCCCGCACGACCCGCCGTGGTCGCCACAGCACCTGCAGCAGCGCTCCGGGTCCGGCCGCGCGTGCTGACACCCAGCTGAGCTGGGCAGTTGACGATCGGAGTCGGACCAAGCCCGCACACACCCACCTTGCACGTCAGCCAATCAGAATGCGAATAAGGAGGCCGGGCTCCTCGTCCCGCCTCCCACGGCACAGGCCAATCAGAACGAAGAAGGGCGGAGAGGCCGTGACTCCGCCCAAGAGGCCATTCCATCCAATCGCCTCATGCCTTATGTTGGCCAATGAAAATTCGAGCCTTCGATCCCGGCCCTAGCGCTCTCCCGGCCCTGAGTCGTTCTACGCACATCGTGTCCCCGCCCCGAGCAGCGCCACCCCGCCTGCGGGCACTGCCCGAGTTCCCCTGGAGAGAGCGAGGCGTTTGTTCTCCTCTCTCTACCTCGATCTCCCGCCTGCCCGAGCTGCAGGCGCGGGGTCCGGGGCCGCTGTCCCTCTCTCTGCCCTCATCTCTCGGCTGCAAAGCCCGGCTTGAACTCCCGGTTGGCTCCCCTGCGCGGCGCCGCTCCTCGTGGCTGCAGTGCTGGGAGCGCACCACGGGAGGACAGCACTGAGCCTGGTTTCCTGCACAATGCGCGTGGATGCCCATGACGTCACTGTCTGTCTGCCCACGTTGCGCAGCTGGCGCGGACCCGGAGCGGTGCGGCACCTCTTGTGGCGACCGCGGCGGGTCGTGCGGGAGACCGCGTCCCCAGGGCGCAGGGCCTGCGGGGCTCTCTTGTGCGTTTGGCGGCAGCCACACAGTCAGCCCCGGGTTTCTCTTTTGCAAAGACATGGGAACAGAAACCCGCTGTTGCTCAGCGAGCCCCGCACGGAAGCCTTCAGGCCCGGAGGCGAGACGGGGCTCCCCGCTGCCAGATACCGTCGCGCCGGGACCAGGTCATTTTCCGCCCGTGCGCTCTCTGCCCTGATTGGTCCGCCTACGGGCCGGAGCGCGCTCTCTAAGGTGCTGGCAGCTGGAGCGGTGCTGGCGGGGGGCCGGCGGAGAGCCCGAGGCTGCTGCCAGGATCCTGCGGCTGCTGGAGCAGGGATCGCTGCGGGTACAGTGCCGGGGCCACCGACAGCTCAGGACTCCTTCTGGGAAACAAGGTCTCATGTCAGCACCTCAGCACGGTGACACTGTGCTATGACCCTGCCCTAGACACTGGCCTGGATTGTAAGAGTTGACTAGTGATTTTGGGTGCCTAAGCACGGGCTTTGGAAAAGCCACGATTTTCAGAAAATGTGAAAAACCCTGCGCCTGTGAGACGACTGTCACAGCTCTTCAGGGTGCTTTATAGCAGGCACTCAAACCCACAGGCCTGTGGGGAAAGCTCTGCCCCTGCGCCCAGTGCGAAGATGAAGATAAAGACATGAACTTCCCAGTAAGAGCACAAGCGACAGGCAGGGGAGTGCAGGGAGCAGTGGCTTGTGAACCACGGCTCCTCGAGGCTGCAGTGAACAGGGACACAGCAAGAGCACCCATCCCTGCCGGGTCTGCAGCTTGCACTAGGCTATGCCCCTCGGACCAGCATTCGCGGGCACGAGGACAAGAGGTGTCCGCGATTGGGCTTGGGCTCAAGATGCTCAACAACTAGGCTGATGTCAATCAGCCCAAAGCTGTGGATGTGTACTATGTGGATTATATACTACATTAATCAGAAGTCTCTACTTAATCAAACGCATTTTTGTTTTAATGGTTAAAAAAAATATTCATTCCCTACTTCCAGCCAAACGCCCTGGAAATGCAGTACGTGTTTTCCCCAATTTCTAAAATAAGAAATACATTTGAAGAAGTAATTTATTTTTAGAAATAAAAATATATTAAAACCAATTATATAATAGCACTGAGAATATGAGTTTGGCTCCCCCCGAACTGAGTAGCCCCTCAGGGATGACATGGGTAGAGCTGGTTGAAAGGCTGCGGACATTACATTAAACAGGCAAGGGGGGCAGGACCACAGCTGGACTTACAGGACTCTCAAAAACCTGGAGGCAACTGGGGATGCACACAGTCGTTCTCCTTCTTGCAACAATGACAATGCAGCTTCCCACTGCCAGGACCCAGCCCTTAAAGAAAAAGCACCCAGCCAGCCATTAGAAATAGCAACACTTGTACTAAAGGCAGTCAGAGAAGAAGATGTGAAACACCTGAACTAAAAAAAACCCCAAGTAGCTCATAAGTCCCCTGAGCATTTTATTTTTATTGGGACCATTTTTTCTTTTGAGACAAGGGACAGCTGAACTTCAACAGATTAGACCAAGGCACCACAACTTCACTGGACCACATTTTTCAGTTCCTCAAATAAATCAGGACTGATGTCCTACAGTGGATTAACCACTGTAAATTGAAGACTAGGAACCATGTGCTGCACACTCGTTTATCACTGGTCCATCAGAAGGGGAAATATCTGCAATGCATAAGTAAGAACACAGATCGGATCGGCAGACAGAATGAAAAAGTTCATCCTTCAGCCTGCCTGCAACAGGAAAGGCCCACGGCCAAATCTTCTCAGTGTAGAAAAGCACCAGCCACGAGGTGAAGTTTCTTAGACCATTTATTATTTGACTGTGCAGACCTTAGGCCCGCTTGCTCCTACCGGTTTCACGCTGACCACGCCAACTCCCTTTAGGATCCTTTGGACACAGGACAAGATCTTCATCCTCATGGGCCATGGAGCTGGAGATTAACACTTTCAAATGCCCACAGAGCCTTAACTTACAAACACAAACAAATTACACCACACACAGCTTCAAATTGGCCCCGCAAACAACAGCCTAAGCAAGCTGCAGGCAAGGCACGATCAGAACCGAGCACAACACCGAGAACTGCTCAACAGCCCAACCAAGGGCAACCTACACATGGCCTTCAACTGCACCTATTCTGATCCACTGCTTAACTAGCAAAACCAAACAACCTGCAAAACCCTTCACTGCTGCATATCGATATGCACAACTGGCACAAAGCCTCAACCTCGCTGCGCACAATTGGGGCCAACCCAAGACCGAGTGCACATCAGTCTCCGTTTGTATTCACCGAAGCATACACGACACATTTTGCTCCCTCCCTCCTGCGCACCGCAAACCACACTTCTTGGTCCCGAGCTTTCTTTTCCTGCCTCCGTTCCTTCTTCTCCACCTGCCCTTCAGGGACCTGCAAGAGTACACAAAACATAACTGGAGTTGGCTGGCAACGAATCCCACACCCCAAGAAAACCAGAGTAAAAAGTATCTCCCAGTGTGCATCGTACTCTCGAGCTTGGTGCCCTTTAAGAACAAGGGGGATGTGACATACCACCAGATTACTAAAAGAGGACGAGTCCCGCCCTAGCAGCTACCCGTGTATGACAACAGCAGGACCTAACACAGAAATCCTGTGTGTGCGGCTGTCCCAGTGCTCCCACCTTCCACAAGGCGCTAATCACAAGGTCGACAACTTGGGGATGCAACTTGCAGGGGACCGACACCGTGTCCAGATTCTCTTACCTTTCCCTCCTGCTGGGTCGGCAGGGGTTTCTTTCTTCCTCAGTCGATTGTCGGCCGTCTTGTCTGCTTCTTCATCTGGGGGCGTAGAAACAGACAGACACTGGATTTAAGTCAGCACATCAGCAGACCACACTACGGGCAACAATTTCTCTCCCTGTCTTATTCTTACCCGGAACCACGGTCACTCTGTCTGTGGAAAGCGGTGAGGGCAGAAGTCTGCAGGCTCCGCTGTTGACATCCGGACCAGCCAGAAGAAGAGTGCGATGGGCTGGAACTCTGGACATAACTGCTAGGGCGGCACCATGAACGGTGACCACAAACACCGGAAACCCTGCTGACAGGGCGGTGCTCCCTGCACTGAGCTGGCAGCTGAGGCATGAAGCCCAGAGACAACCTGCAAAGTCCTGAATGCCAGCTGACAGGTGCCTCAGGCAGTCTTGATCAGCGGTGAACGCTGCCCCGTGGACAGAAGGGCCAGACAGGACAGAAGGGCCATGACTCCAGCCTCCCGCCACGGGAGCCACAGAGCCCAAAGGGCTAAAGGAGGCCTCCTCCCGCAAGGTCAGAAGGGGTGGGGGCGCAGCCCTGTTTACAGGGTGCAGGAGGGGCATCTCAAAGTGCCATGAGCAGCAGAACAGAGAGAGGAGCAGAGACCTGGACCTGACTTACAGGAAGGTCAGTATGCCTCGGGGTTGCAACGCACTCAGTATCCTCCAGAAGACTGCAGCCTTCCCTGTAGTCTGTGGGTATCGTCATCGGCCAACCTCACCAAGTGGAACGAGACCCGACCCGACCCAAAGAATCAAGGGGACCTGGACCCTGCTTACAGGCTGCAGGCCGGGGGCGCAGAACAACAGCTGGCCAAGTGCCAGGGCACTCATCTCCAGGGACTCGGGTGGGGAACACATGGCCTGCCCTCAAGGAGGGCAGGAATCCTGCCTGCAAAGTACCAAGTGGCCCAAAGAACCCAAAAAGAAGGAGCCCAAGACCTGTACCCCAAGATAGAGGGAGGTCATGTGCCAAAGTGTATATTGGGGAGAGCGGGGGTAACGCTCCCTGACGCCAAAAGGCCTGGAAATCTATACAGGTGCTCATTGCCCTAGGTATAGGAGGTAGGAGGAGAAGGCTACGAGGACGCATCTCGCCCCTTTCCCAGCACTGGGAAGAACATAAAGTACACTGCAGCGGTTTTAACAACAAACTCTCTCATTCAGGTGCTCCTCTCTCTCGCTGGCCACACACTGACAAGGGAAAAACTGTTCCCCGGCCAGAAAGGAGCTCTGTGCTGCAAACCGCTTCACCTCCAGCCTTACTCTAGAAAATCCTCCTCTGCTCCCAGGGGGCAAGACGGCTGAGACCGGTACCCTTCTTACAGGGTACAGCCCACCTGAACAGCCAAGTTGCCCACAGGGGGCAAATGGTATAGGCCCAGAGCCCTGCTTACAGGGAGGGCCCTCAGCCAGCCAAAGGACTGAGCTGTCACCAAAAATATATTGAGACCTGCCCCCTGCTTACAGGGTGGTCCACTGCTCTACAGAACCTACCCCTCCACCAAGAAGCACGGGACTTGCACCCTCATTACAGGGCACGGTCCTTCTGGCTAGCCAGACTACTTCCAGCAGGAAAAAAGGGAAATGCCCAGGGCTCTGCTTACAGGGAGGGCCCACAGCTCTGCAGAAACTAGCCCTTCACCAAGAGGCAGGGGACTCGCACCCTCATTACAGGGCACGGTCCATCTGACCAGCCAGAATGCACACAAGGGACAAAAGGGAAAGGCCCAAAGCCCTCCTTAAATGGAGGGCCGTCAGCCAGCCAGACAGCAGAGCTGTCCCCAAAGGCACATTGAGACTTGCACCCTGCTTACAGGGTGGTCCACAGCTCTGCAAAACCTAGCTCTCCAGGAAGAGGCATGGGACTTGCACCCTCATTATAGGGTGGCCCCCCCCATCCAGATGAGGAGTGCCAGGCACAGATGCAGGAAGGACAGGTGCCTGGACACAGGAATCGGAGAGGAGGCCACAAGCTTCAACCCAGCCGCGGGAGGGTCATCAAGCTCTGGGTTCTAAGGAGTTTGCTGTCAGCAATGAGACTCGGCTCCCGTCTGCTAGGCCGTCCTGCTGCACAACGCTGCAGACTGCTTCGGCTCTCAGGCCAGCGGAAGAATGTAACACCCACCCTGCTTACAGGGGCACCTCTCCGACTGACTGGGAATAGCAGTCTCCTAATTATGGGACGTCCAGCGCTACGAACATTCAAATCGCCTGTCAGTCTTGCTCAGTAAGAGGCAGCGTCACCCAGTCTGGCAGCTGACCTGGACCCCAATAGCAGGGCGCCTGAGCATCCCATTTTGCTGGCTTTTCACATGCCAGGGTTTGTCCGCTGCTTGTCCTACTGGCAGCTGAAAGAAGGAAAAAGAAAACAGTAAGAAACCACCCACAGAAAAAAAACACGGAGAGACAGTCCAAGTGTAAGGTATGGAGCCAGAGACTGAGCCAAGAAGTTGTAACATCTCTCTGTTTGCTCTGTCCCTGGAACCCCTGTTGATCTGTCTTCTGTTCGACCGAGCAGCGAGGAGGAATCTCCTTGTTCTGCTTCCCAAGACAGGGTTAGTTGGACATGGAAAGCCATGGGCCATGAGCCTACAGACCCAAATCATACCAATGCACGATATACGGCACCAGACGGCACCTGGAATCCTATGTACGCGACGGTGCCCCCTGCCACCCACCAGCTTCCGTGACGCAAGACCAAGCAAAAAATGGTTGCTCACGTGGTGCGGTTCAAGAAAGCAGCCCCACCTGGAGGACAATGGGCAGAAACTACAGCTTTCCTGACAGGGAAGTCAAACCTCTCAAAAGGACCAAAAAAAAGGTTCAAAACACCCGCAGCAAGTGAGCGATGTAACGAAACCCCAGATAACCGCAGCGAGCGGGGTGCCCACTTGCGGCTGCCACAGACTCGAAGCCAAGTGACAGCAAGCTCACAATGCCCACTATCCTAAAGAGCTTGCTGCCTTTGAAAAGAAGGTGGATATGATATACCTCTGGTTTACAGGATCCTCACTACTCCACCTAAAAGTTATCAGCATGTGACACCATCAGAAGCTAAGACACAAATCCTGCTTCAAAGAAGGTGCCAGCGATCCAGCCTTGTAAGGCCCCCTGATCCCAAGGTCTACAGCTTGGCAGTGGAACCAAAAATAAATAAATAAATAAGGCCCCGCAATTAAACTCCCTTACCTTTCCTGGGCTGTCATGGTTTTCTTCCCTCCTTGTCAGCTGACTCCCGCTTGTGTGTCGTCTTTTCTGCTTCTCCTACGAGGGCCTGTAAGAAACAGAGACAGACGCTGCATTTAACTCACCACGTTGGAAGACAAGTCTGTGGGCCACTACTTCTCTCCCTCTTTAAACCACACCTCCATCTGCTGCCAATCTGTCCTCTACCCGTGGAGATGGGGGAGAGCAGACATCTGCGGGCTCGGCTGCCGACATCCGGGCCAGCCAGGAGCAGAGTGCGAAGGCCAGGACTCTGGACAGAACTGCTAGGGCAGCACCATAAACAGTGACCACAAACACCGGAAACCCTGCTTACAGGACAGTGCTCCCTGCACACAGCTGGCTGGCGGGGCATGAAGCTGGGAGAAAACCTGCAAAGTCCTGAATGCCAGCTGACAAGTGCCTCAGGCAGTCTCCCAATTACGGGTCAAAGCTGCCCCGTGTCTGGAGGACAAGGGGGCTGCAACGTTAGCCTCCTGTCACGGGAGGCACAGCTCCCAGAGGAGTAAAAAGGGGCCTCAGCTCCTAAGCTGAGATCGGGGGTGAGCAACCCCCTGCTTACAGGGGGGAAAGGCGGGGGCAGGGGGAGCTTTTGAAAAGCAGCGAGGGCAGCAGAAAAGAGTCTAGAGACCTGAGCCCAAGTTACAGGAAGGTCACGGCCCTCAAGGAACCAGCGTCCCCTGTACAGCACAAACGGGGAAAGAGAGACACGCGCCCCGCTTACAGGAGGGTCTCTCCCCCACCAGCCAGCTACGGCAGTGCTCTCACACACTTACTGTGCGGCAGCTACAACGTACAAGGCACCGCACAGCTCAGTCTCGCCTGCCTCTGGACAGGAAGCAGCAGGCACCCTTTTAACAAGGTGGCTGCTCCATCAGCAGCCAGCTGCAGCAGCAGACCTGGGCCCCGATTACAGGGCAGCCACGCTGTGCAGTCATGGCTAGCAAGTGAAGAAACATCAAAACAAAGGTGAGGCGACAGGGAGGGCAGCTTCCTGCTTACAGGGCAGTCCTCCTTTCACCTGACAGCTCTGCAAGAGCAACAGCCTCCAGAGGCGGGAGTGCTTCCTACTTACAGGGAGGTCCCACTGCGCCAAGGGTCCCTCAGCCGCATTTTGGCCCTTACGTGACCGAGACCTAAGGGCAGGGCAGTCCGTGTGTCCAGAGTCCCTTTCCTTCGCACCCTTTTCCCTGGCTGGCTTTCCTCCTGCCTCATCCCTTCGCCGCCAGGGCTTCCGAGGACTCCAAGAACAAAGACCGGTTGCAAGTCAAGGCAGCCTGAGTGCACACCAAGCGGCTGCAATTTCTCCCTTTTCAGCCCCAATGTGAAGGGTTTCCAATGCGCTCAGGCTCCTCTAGAAGCACTTCTGCCAAAACCCCACAGGTAGCCTAGGATTTGGAGCAGGCAGAGCAGGAGACCTGTGCCTCGCTGGGAGACCCAGAGCATCCTGGCACTCCAAGCCTTCCACGACTCACATACCCCGAGTCTTTACCAAACTTCTCTTACCTTTGCCTCCTTGTTGCCTTGCATGGATTTCTGCCCTGGTTATCAGTTAACTCCTATTTGTCTGTCATCTTCTCTGCTTGTCCTTCCGGGGAGAGAAATAACAAGACACAAACATGATGCAAATTAGTGCCACGGAAAATAGGTCTGCAGGCCCCAACTTCTCTCCCTCTTTTACCCTTACCTGGACCTGTGCCCACTCTGTCCATGGAAAAAGAGGGGAGGGCAGACATCCGTGGGCTTGGCTGCTGAGATCCTGGCCAGACAAAAGCAGAGTGTGATGGGCCAGGACTCTGGACAGAACTGCTAGGGCGGCACCATGACTGTTACCCAGGGCACGGGGCCTGTGGGGCTCTCTTCTGTGGTTGGCGGTAGCCACACAGTCAGCCCCGGGTTTCTGTCTTGTAGGGAGAACAGTAACCCGCTGTTGTGCAGAAATGCTGCACGGAAGCGTTCAAACCCCGGAGGCGAGACTGGACTCCTTGCTGCAAGACACTATTGCGGTGGGACCAGGGTGCTGCAGCGCCCCTGCTCCTCCTCGTGCGGTAGTGTGAGCAAGTGTGGACCTGTGCAAGATGTGCGTGTGTGCAGAAGCAAGTTGCACACAAACCGCAATAGGCAGAGGACCCCAGGGCTGTCTCTCTGTCCAGGGGCAGGCGATGTAGGCATTGCTCCAGCAATACATTTGCTTACCGCTGTCCACCGAGCTGTGCGGCGAAGGTCTACAACAGGTGTGTTGTGTCTCCGTGCACAGACTTAAAAAAAAAAAAAAGAAGAAAGAAAAAACAAAGGAAAACAACCCTGCTCAGTGCTGCGCGGCCCTGGTGCCGGCCCCACACTGCAGCGCGGCAACCCAGTGGGGACAGCAAAACCTGCTCGGGGCGAGACCCAAGGAGCAGGGCTGCAAGCCGAGCGCTGCAGCACGGACATGGCGAGGGGGGCAGTGATGGGAAGCCGGGACCCCTCCCGACAGACCCCCGGGACTGGAGAAGGGCTCTGGTACTGTCCCGCGCCCCAACATGTTGCCGTGCTCCGGGGAGGTGGCCTTGGGCCTCCGCGGACAGGACGTGCTGCTGTGCGGGGCCCGCCCGGCTGCCAGGCTCCGTGTGTCCCCGTGGGCACCGCCTCCAGCTGCGGGGAAGGAGGGGCTGCAGCCTCGGGTCCGCACACGGGTGCGCCTTTCCCCCGCAGTGGCGGCCGGGTGTGGGAGGGGCCTGCAGTGCGGTTCAAGGCGGGCTCGGGCGGCAGGGTCCCTGCAGAGCTGGGCTGGGGAGCATGTATATATACAGGTGGAGATATTGAGAGGTGGGGCTATACAGTGATAGACATATCAGATCTGGAGACATATAGAGGCATAGATCTATAGAGTTGTAGATATATGAAGCTGGAGAGATTCGAAGCAGGAGAGATTCAGAGCTGGATATATATAATAAGGTAGATATATAAAGAGATGGATATGTGAAGCTGGAGATATGTAGAGTTGGTGGTATTCAGAGCATCTGATATATAGAGCTGGAGATATACAGACCAGGAGATATACAATGAGGTAGATCTATAGAGAGGTAGATATATGAAGCTGGAGATCATCAGAGCTGGCAAGATTCAGAACTGTATTTATAGAGAGATGAAGATATTCAGAGCTGGAGATATGGAGCTGGAGATATACAGAGCGGGAGATATACAGGGGTGGAGATATATATGCAGGTTGATAAAAGAAGCTGGAGATATTCAGAGAGGGAGACATATAGAGATTTAGATATATGAATCTTGAGATACAGAACTGAAGATATACTGAGCTTGATATATATGAGAGACAGACAGAAAGAGAGAGAGGTAGATATATGAAGCTGGAGATATTCAGACAGGTATGTATATAGAGATGTAGATATATATAGAGACCTAGATATATGAAGCGGGAGATATGCAAAGCTGGAGATATCTAGGCAGGAAGAGATATAAAGTGGGAGCTAGTCACAGCTGGAGCTATTCAGAGCCAGAGATATTCAGAGAGGTAGATATATAGAGATGTAGATATATGAAGCAGGAGATAAGTAGAGCTGGAGATATATAGACAGGTAGATACATAAAGCTGGAGATATAAAGAGCTGAAGATATATGAAGCTGGAGACATACAGAGCTAGAAATATATACAACTAGAAATATATTGAGCTAGAATTATACAGAGCTGGAGGTAAACACAGCTGCACATAGACGGAGCTGCACATACATGGAGCTGGAAATAGTTAGAGTTAGATATATTTAGAGCTGGAGATATTTGGAGCTGGGGATATATATAAATGGAGATATACGGATATGGAGATACAGGCATCTCGCATCTTACGCAGGGGTTAGGTTCTGAAGTGAGCGCTTCAGGCGAAAATCTCATATAGTCAAATTGCATATTACTGCGCCAGAGATTGGACTAGCGATGACTGCCTCTGCCTCCAAAAACTCCTGCTGCCGTCACGGAGCCGTGCTTAGAGCTGTGCGGTTGGCAGAAGCGGCGCACCGTGGAGTGGTGGTGGGGATGGCTGCGTGCCACCCGGCCACCACCACGCTACCAAAACCTCCCACCGCCGCCAACTCATGCCCTGCCCCCCCTCCCGCAAGTTAAATGCGTGTATGATGCGAGAGTACTATATATCGAGCGAGACATATTTAGAGCTAGAGATATACAGAGCTGGAGACGTACAGACATGGAGATATATAGAGTTATAGAGTTCTATATAGAGTGTTCTATAGAGTTAGACATATATGGAGCAGAAGATATGGGGAGATGCAGATATACAGAGCTGTAGATATACGGAGCTGGAGGTTGCAGAGAGGAAAGTGCTCAGCACCTCATCCAGGCACAGGGAGGGAGAATACAAAGTCTGTGGGATGTGGGGCCCCAGTACCCTGCCAGCCCACGTGCAGGGCACTGCTATTGGAGGGTGCTGCCAGCAGTTAGAGGCAACAGCTGCCATGGCTGGATGTGTTAGCGCTGGAGCAGGGTACGTGGTGCTGTGCACCCAGGCAGAAGTTGAGCATCCGCTGAGTGTGTCAAAGCAGAAAGACATAGTCACCTGTTGCCCGTGGGGCCTTCGCTGCTTCCAGGGGACCGCTGCAGGCCCCGCACACACCTCTGACTGCCCAGAGTGACCCTTGCAGACACAACACGTCCCGGGGGCCCTTCTGCCCCGAGTCCCGCTCCTGTCACGCTGCGGCCCCTCGC
This sequence comes from Alligator sinensis, assembly GCF_000455745.1. Taxonomy (NCBI): domain Eukaryota; kingdom Metazoa; phylum Chordata; order Crocodylia; family Alligatoridae; genus Alligator; species Alligator sinensis. The sequence goes on from NW_005842464.1 coordinate 30,200, forward strand.
TGAGACGCTGGCTCCAAGGACGGGGGCACGAGGAGGAGCCTGCAGGAAAGGGCAGACCCTCGTCAGACACTTTCACGGGAATGAAAACGCACGCACCGCTTACCGCACCGCAGTCGAGGAAATGACGCCCGGGGGCCGGCCCAGCACATTCCCATGAAGAGTGCTGAAATCAATCCCCACACAAAATGACCA
>NW_005842464.1:30407-30793 GCF_000455745.1 Alligator sinensis
TTCCAAACGCCCACGCCATTTCCCTCACACACCACAACCGCGTAGGACAACATTTACCCAATCCCCACACAATTTTCCACAGGTCCCGCAACACGCCAGTCGCATAAAAAAAGTTCCTAAATCGCCCGACAATTACCACACCATGTTCCAGACACAAACTTAGCAGATTTCCTCACACATTTCCACAAACGGTAACCAAATCACCAATTTTCCTCACAAAGGCAGGTTTTAATAAAAGGCTCTTTATCACGACAGACAATGAGCAGTTTTCCAAAAAAAACGAAAACAAAAAAACCTCCATCCCGCACATTTCCCGAAGAAAGTACCCGTAACCCCGCAGAATTCCCCCAATGATCCCAGATTTGCACAAAGGTTTCCATACAAAG
>NW_005842464.1:30985-43122 GCF_000455745.1 Alligator sinensis
CAGGGCGAGCGGCCGGGCGGCGGCACCGCGCACAAAGCCGCGCGCGGCACTGCTGCCTCCCTCCGCTGTGTCCGGGCCGGCAACAGCTGCAATGCGCGGCGTGACCACAGGAGAGCAGCACTGAGCCGTGCTCAGGAGCCGCCCGCCCCTCCCCGCTGCAGTGCCCGGCCTGAGCCACCGCGGGGCAGCACCGAGCGCGCTCTCCTCTTCTCCGCCTTCGAGCCCTGGCTGCGGCGCCGGGGGAAGCGCCGGACGGCGGCACCGACAGCAGCGTTTCCTTGTTCACCCCCGATACTGTACAGGGGTGCGCACCATACCTAGGGGATATGTATGAACTATATAGCAATATGCAGACATACTGCTGTGTGAATACCTCCATCTGTTTCTCTTTTGGATAGAGACGGCCACAGACAGGCAGTAGTAGGATGGCTACGTTCGTTATGGTGTGTATTCTGCACGCACACGCACACATCCCTGTCACAGCCCCGGGCGGCAGGCGTGTTTGCCCCTCGCCGCGCTCACGCTGCGACACCCGGCTCCCACCCGCCTCGGGGCACGCGCCGGCCGCGGAGACACAAGCGGCTGAACGGCGCCGCTGCGGGTCGGAGGTGGACCAATCGGCACACAGAGGAGTGACGACACCCAACCAAACCCAATCCCAATCCAAGCAAGGAGGGCGAGCTCCTGGACTCGCCTCCTCAGACAGAGGCCAATCAGAGCGAAGCAGGGCAGAGCGGCACTGACCCTTCCCCCAAAAGCAGCCAATCGCCGTTCTCCTGGCAGTAACCAATGGGAACACGAGCCTCCGATCCCGGCCCCGCTGCGCTCCCCGGCCCTGAATCAATGTCCGTGACTCGTGTGTCCGCCCCGAGCAGCGCGATGCTGCCTGCCCCGGCCGCGGGCCCTGCCCGAGTGACTCCCGAGCGAGCGAGCGCCGCCTTGGTTCTTCCCTCCCTGCCGGGATCTCCCGCCTGCCCGAGCTGCAGGGGCGCGGCCGGAGCCGCTTCTCCCCTCGCTCCCCGCCCGGGTCTCCCGGCTGCAACGCCCGGTGCCCGCCACGGGACGGCAGCACTGAGCCCGCTCTGGTTTCTCTGGCTGTTCGCTGGCTGCCGGGCCCAGGGCGACGCTCCGGACCGCTGCCCCGGGCCGGGTTGACGTGCCCCAATCCCCGGGCCGCGAAGCGCCGTGAGGAGGCACCAACACGTGTAACTTCGCACCCGCTATTCCTCCCGGCTGCAATGCGCGGGGCGAGGCACAGGAGGGCAGCACTGAGGGGCGTTTTAGTCTTCTCTAGCGAGAGATGCACAACACGTCCGTGATGTGTCTATGCACTGCCCATAGTAATATGGTTTGAGACCCAACCCTTAATGATCTTTGAATTCATGTCCCTTATTTCACGGAGCGGGAGAGAGAGATAGCAGGGATCACTATACTTATTACGGCCTGTATTCTACACACACGTTTTGTGCACACGTATATATGCACACACACACACACACATCGTTATTAGTTATGAGACACAGCTCTGCACAGTTTCAAGTTCTACAACGTCAGTACACAACGAAGAGCACTTGCACTTGAAGCCCCTGTTCTCAGTCTTTTACTATTTTTCACCAAGGAGCCCGCGGGCAGCACCGGGCTCGAAGCGGGGCTCCTGGGTACGGGCCTCCTGCTCCAGCAGCCCCAGCTGCCCTTCCCCACCCCTCGCCCTCCAGCACAAGCCCCGTGCTCCGCTGGCAGAACAGGCCTGCGGGGCATGGACCAATTGGCACACAGAAGAGTGCACCCCTCGCCCCAATCCCAGCAGCCAAGCAGACGGCAGAGGAAAAGGGCACAGGCCCAGCTGCAGCACCTGCCTGAGGAGCACCCCTGGGACGCAGGCTCCCTGCCCCAGAGAGTCGCAGGGGTAGCGGGACTGGAGCCCAAGGCTCAGCCCCCTGCACTGAAGGCCTCCAGCACCTTGCACCATAGGGAAACCCACAGCCAGGGGGGAGGCCTCTCTCCCTGGGGTCTGGACGCCCGGCTGAGGCCAGCTCGGCAACTTCAACTCCACAGTGGGCCCTACCTGGGAAAGGGCCTCCTCCTGCAATGCCCTCCGTGTCACCAAGCGGCTCATGGAAGCCAGGAGGCAGCTCTGGCCACTGGCCTGCTCTGGGTTAGCCAGGTAAGGAGGCTCCTCCAGCCCCTGAGCTCCAAGAGCTCCTTGTGCTATCGGGGCTGGAAAGATGGGGAGCAAAGTCCTGCCCCTTTTGCCACAGGCTGCAAGGAGGGAGCCCCTTGGGACCTTTCCCTGCCCTTCTCTTCCTCACCTGCCCCCGCAGGGAGCTGGCTCCTTCCCCTGGGTCTGATTCTTCGGCCATCTCAGCCCTGCAGGAAGGCCGCACCTCGCTCGCACTGCAGGATGTGGCCTCCGCTGACCCCTATTTTAAAAAGTTTCCCTTTTTTAAAGAGAAAATTAAATGAAAACCCTGCAGCCAGGCCTATGCCTGTTCCCCAACATACCAGATCCTGCCCCCATGGGACGTCCAAGCCTCCCAACCTGGAGGATGGAGGTTTTGCCTTGTCTGCTGGAGCCTGGCAGCCCGGTCGTGTCAGGAGCAGATCCCGCCTCCCGCCCGCCATGGCCCGGAGAAGGGCTAGCACGGGTGACCGCTTGTGTTGCAGCAGCGGTGGGGAGAGGCGGTTTGGGACCTGGGCCCTTGCCCCCGCTGTGAATCCTGCTGCACCGAGTGTCAAACCAGCTGCTGGGCGGTGGTAGCAGCATCTCTAGTCAGGCAGTGCTGGGCGCCCTGGGCCAAAATCCCTCCCTGCCCTGGCCCGCCAGACTGCTCTCCTTCACACATCTTCAATAAAGCTGCACACGCTGTGCACCTGTTGCATTACTGAAAGGAAAAAGCTACAGGGATTCTTCCCCCTTCATCCTCACCTGACTCCATAATCTTGAAAAAATTGGTGATACTGGTGTAACAGGACAGAATGGAGCTCTTTTTTGTGTGGACAAGGGGCTTCTTTGAAGGCAAGCTCATTGTCTTGTCTGCTTAGATCAGTTGCTGAAGCCTGCCATAGGCTTGCCACATGAAATAGAAATCCCGTTTTAGCAGACAAGGGCATAGCTCAGCACCTTGCACAGCAAGGTGACACTATGGTGTGACCCTGCCCCTAGACACTGGGCAGGATATTAAGAACTGGCTCGTGATTTTGGGTGCCTAAGCAAGTGCGGAAACCCTTGCAGCTGTGTGAGTATCACAGCTCTGCCAGGGGCTTCATGGCGGGCACTTGAAACCACCGGGCAGTGTTGAAAGCTCTGCCCCTGCTCGCACAGGGAAGATCAAGGCACGAACTTCACTAGGAGATCAAAAGTGACAGCCAGGGTAGTACAGGGAGGACAGCAGCATTTTAACCACAGCTCCTCAGTGCTGAAGTAAATGCCGAAACAGCTAGAGCGTCGGTCCCTTCCCCATCTACGGGAGCTGCACTTGTGGGCACAAGGAGCAAAGGCTTCTTCTATTTGGGCTTGGGCTTAAGATGTTCAGCAGCTAGGCAGATGCGAGTCAGCCCACAGGAATAGTAGATGTGTCTTATACACTACGTTAATCAGAAGCCCCTACGTAGTCAAGTGCGGTGCATTGTTGTTTCAATGGTTACAAGATATTCATGCCTTCCCTCTAGCCAAATGACCTGAGAAATGTGCTGACTGTCCTAGACATTTCCCTACTATTTAAAGTAATACGTTTGAAAATGAATGATATTTTTAGAAATAAAAATGAATTAAAAAAATTATATAATGGCACTGAGAAAATGGTTTGGCTCCCCTCAAACTGAGCAGCCCCTCAGGGATGACATAGGTAGAGCTGGCTGAAAGCCTGTGGACATTACATTAAACAGGCAAGGGGGGAAGAACCAGAGCTGGACTTAAGGGACTCACGAAAACATGGAGGCAACTAGGGATCGACACCGTCATGCTCCTTCTTGCAAGGTGAAAATGCAGCTTCCCACTGCCGGGACCCAGCCCTTAGAGGAAAAGCAATCACCCAGCCCTTAGAAGTAGCAAGGCTTGTACTAAAGGCGTTCAAAGAAGAAGGTCTGAAACACCTGAACTAAACAAACACCAAGAAGCTCACAAGTTTCCTGAGCATTTTATTTTTATTGGGACCATTTTTTCTTTTGAGACAAGGGACAGCTGAACTTCAGCAGATTATACCCAAGCACCACAACTTCACTGGACCTTATTTTTCAGTCCCTCACAGTAATCAGGACTGATTTCCTACAGCGCATGAACAAGTGTAAACTGATGACTAGAAACCATGTGTTGCACATTCTTTCACCACTGGTCCATCAGAAGGGGAAATATTTGCATTGCACAAGTAAGAACACAGATTGGATCAGCAGACTGAATGAAAAAGTTAATCCTTTAGCCAGCTCACAGCAGGAAAGGCCCATGGCCAAATCTTCTCAGCGTAGAAAAGCACCAGCCATGAGGTGAAGTTTCTTAGACCGTTTATTGTTTGACTTTGCACATCTTAGGCCTGCTTGCTCCTTCCAATTTGATGTTGACCAGGCCAACTACTTTTAGGATCATTTGGACACAGGACAAGATCTTCATCCTCACGGGCCATGGAGCTGGAGATTAAACTCTTTCAAACGCTCATGGAGCCTTAACTTACAGATGCAAACAAATTACACCACAAACAGCCTGAAATTAGCCCCATAAACTACAGCCTAAGCAAGTTGCAGGCAAGCCACAAACAGAACCGAGCACAAACCTGCATTTCTACACTAACACTGGGAACTGCTCAACAACCCATCCAAGAAAAACCTACACACTGCCTTCAGTCATATCTATTTTGATCAACTGCATAACTAGCAAAGCCAAATAACCTGCAAAACCCTTAGGTGCTGCATATCAAACTGCACAACTAGCACAAAGCCTCAACTTTGTTGCACACAATCGGGGCCAACCCGAGACTGAATGCACGGTGCAACTTGAAGCATGCAGCTTCTTGCTCCTAATGAGTGTTTGAAAGTGTAGAGATGAACTCGACAGTCTCCATCTGTACTTATCTAAGCAGACATTAAACATTCCCCTCCCTCCTGCCCACCCCAACCCACACTTCTTGGTCCTGAGCTTTCTTTTCCTGCTTCTGTTCCTTCTTCTCCAGCTGCCCTTCAGGGACCTGCAAGAGTACACAAAACAGAAGTGGAGTTGGCTGGCAATGAATTGCACAGCCCCCTAAAAATATAAAAGAATGTAGCTCACAACGCCCATTATATTCTCGAGCATGGTGTCCTTTAAAACAAGGGGGATGTGACATACCTCCGGTTTACTAAATGAGGGCAAGTACTGCCCTAGCAGTTACCCGTGTATGACCACAACAGGGCCTAAGACACAAATCCTGTGTACAAGGCGGTCCCAGTGCTCCCACCTTCCACAAGGTGCTAATCACAAGGTCGACAACTTGGGGGTGCAACTTGCAGAGAGGACAGACACTGTGGCCCAAACTCCCCTACCTTTCCCTCCTGCTGGGCGGGTTTGGGTTTCTTCCTTCCTTAGTGGCTAACTCCTCCTCATCCGCTGTCTTGTCTGCTTCTCCTTCTGGGGGCTTAAAAAGCAGACAGACACTGGATTTAAGTCAGCACATCAAAGGACAAGACTACAGGCCCTAACGTCTCTCCTCCTCTTACCCTTATCTGAATCTGCTGCTACTCTGTCCTCTGTCTGCGAAAAGTGGGAAGAGCAGACATTGGCAGGCTCGGCTGCTGACATCCTGGCCAGGCAGAAGCAGAGGATGATGGGCCAGGACTCTGGACACAACTGCTAGGGCGGCACATGAACAGTGACCAAAAACACTGGCAACCCTGTTTACAGGGCGGTGCATCCTTCAGACAGCTGGCACTTCCTTCTAACCAGGATTCGTGTCTTAGCTCCTGATGCTGTCATACACAGATAGGTTTTAGGTGGAGTACTGAGGATCCTGTAAACCAGAGTCATGTCATCTCCCCCTTCCTTTTCCAAGGCAGGGAGCTCTTTAGCACAGTGGGCATTGTGAGCTTGCTGTCATTCGGGTTCGAGTCTGTTCCAGGTGCAAGTGGGCAGTTGCTCCTTTGCCTGCTCACTGCTTTTATGTGGGCTTTTGTTACACCCTCCAGTTGAGCGTGGGCATTTTGAAACTTTTTCAGGTCCTTTGAGAGCTCTGACTTCTCTGTCAGGAAAACTATAGTTTCTGCTCATTGTCCTCCAGGTTTGGGGCTGCTTGCTTACTTGACCTGCACCACCTGAGCAACCACTGTTCGGTTGGCTTTCTGTCACGGAAGCTGGTGGCTGGGAGGGGGCACCGTCCTGTAAGGAGGATTCCAGGTGCCTTGTGCTGCTGTATCTTGTGCCATGGTACGAGTTGGGTCTGTAGGCTCGTGGCCCATGGCTTTTCATTTCCAACTGACCCAGTCTATGGAAGCTGAACATGGAGATTCCTGCTCGTCCCTCTGTCAAACAGAAGACAGATCAACAGGGGTTCCAGGGACGGACCAAACAGGGAGACGTTACAACTTCCTGTCCCAGTCTCTGGCTCCATGCCTTACACCCAGACTGTCTCTCCCCACTTTTTTGTGGGGCTGGGTTCTTATATTTTTCTTTTTCCTTTTTGCAGCCGCCGGAAAGACAAGCAGTGGGCAAACCATGACAGGTAAAAGCCAGCAAAATGTGATTGCCCTGCCTTTAGGTCTTGATCATGTCTTAGCCATATTTTGGTTGTGTGAGCCTTCGGGCGAGCTTCCTGTAACCCAGAAATGGGTCTCAGACCTTGATGGTGTTACGTTTCTGCAGCAGTCAGGTGGAAGGTGGACAACCCTGTAAGCAAAGCATGTGTCACTGCCACTTCGTTTGTAAAGGCTGTGGATCTGGTTGGTGGTCTTGCGCAGCACAGCTGCCCTGTAATCGAGGTCCAGGCCAGCTGCTAAACACGACTGACAATGGCACAGCCTTTTGTAAGCAGGGTGTGTGCTACCTCTTACTGTGCGAGAACAACAGGTGATATGGACGTGCATAGCTCTGGACATCCCATAATTGGGAGATGAAGTCCACTGCCATAGCCAGCCAGTCGGAGAGGTGCCCCTGTAAGCAGGCTGGATGTAGCCTCCTCCCTCTGGCCTGAGAGACACGGAGCAGTCTTCAGCGTTGTGCAGCAGGACGGCCTTGCAGACAGGAGCCGAGTTTCATGGGGTGACAGGAAACTCTTTAGAATCCGGAGCCTGACGACCTCCCCGTGGTCTGGGTTGAAGCCTGTGGCCTCTTCACTGTTCCCTGTGTCCAGGCATCTGTCCTTCTTCCTGCATCTATGCCTGGCACTCCACATCTGGACTCCCTGGCCACCCTGTAATGAGAGTGCGAGTCCCATGCCTCTTGGTGGAGGGCTAGGTTGTGCACAGCAATTGGGGGATGTAACTGTCACAACCCAAAGTTGTGATTTTTGTTTTTGTGTGTGCTTTGGCACCACTGAATTATTTTCCCGCTAAATTGCAGCTTCTTTGCACGGTGGAGTTTTCTGCTGTAAAAGAGAACCCCGGTGCAAGGGAGAATTTCGCGCCAATTTGTAGCTTTCTTTGCATGGTGCATTTCTTTTGCATCTAGGAAATCCTCGGTGCAAAGAGTTCCCGCCATTTGTATGCTAATTCGAGCCCCATTATTGGCTTGCGTTAAATTATTCACACGTGGCGGCTAGTGATTGCTCCTGTCACGCTGCGGCCCCTCGCTGAGACGCTGGCTCCAAGGACGGGGGCACGAGGAGGAGCCTGCGGGAAAGGGCAGACCCTCGTCAGACACTTTCACGGGAATGAAAACGCACGCACCGCTTACCGCACCGCAGTCGAGGAAATGACGCCCGGGGGCCGGCCCAGCACATTCCCATGAAGAGTGCTGAAATCAGTCCCCACACAAAATGACCAGTTTCCCACACAAAAGCCATCACGTGCCGTCAAGAAAGGTTTCCAAATGCCCACGCCATTTCCCTCACACACCGTAACCATATACCCCGACATCTACCCAATCCCCACACAATTTTCCACACGTCCCACAACAGACCAGTTGCATAAAAAAAGTTCCTAAATCGCCCGACAATTACCACACCAACTTCCAGACACAAACTTAGCAGATTTCCACACACACTTCCACAAACAGTAACCAAATCACCAATTTTCCTCACAAAGTCATGTTTTAAAAAAAGGCTCTTTATCACCACAGACAATGAGCAGTTTTCCAAAAAAAACAAAACCAAAAAACCCTCCAACATCCCACACATTTCCCGAAAAAAGTACCCGTACCCGCGCAGAATTCCCCCAATGACCCCACTGTATGAATGCCCACTGTACTAAAGAGCTCCCTGCCTTGGAAAAGGAAGAGGGAGATGACATGACTCTGGTTTACAGGATCCTCAGTACTCCATCTAAAACCTATCTGTGTATGACAACATTAGGAGCTAAGACACGAATCCTGCTTAGAAGGAAGTGCCAGCGATTCAGTCGTCTGAGGCCCACTGATCCCAAGGTCTACAGCTTGGTGATGGAACCAAAAACAAAAGAAGAATCACTATGTCAAAACTCCCTTACCCTTGCTGGGCTGGCATGGTTTTCTTTCCTCCTTGTCACTTGACTCCTGCTTGTCTGTTATATTTTCTGCTTCTCCTACCAGGGCCTATAATAAACAGAGACAGACACTGTATTTAACTCACCACCTTGGAGGACCGGACTGTGGGACCACTGGCGCTCCAAACTTGTCTCCCTCTCTTACCTGAATCTACTGCAAATCTGTCCTCCATCCATGGTCTGACACACTTACTATGGGGCAGCTACAACGTACAACGCACCGCACAGCTCAGTCTTGCCTCTGGGCAGAAAGCAGCATGCACCCTTTTAACAGGGTGGCTGCTCCGCCAGTAGCCAGCTACAGCCCTGGGGCTGGGCCCTGATTACAGGGCAGCCACGCTGTGCGGTCATTGCCAGCAGGTGAAGAAGCATCAGAATCAAAAGTAAGGCGACAGGGAGGGCAGCCTCCTGCTTGCAGGGTGGTCCGCCTTTCACCTGACAGCTCAGAGACAGAACAGGCAGTAACCCTAAGAGGCACAACCGAACAGAAGAAGGGACCCATGGGGAGAATTCCCACTCCACACACCCAGCCCTCAGCTCAAAGCTCTCCAAGGCAGGCCAGGGTGCTCTCGTCCAGCTGCGGGAAAGGCCTCAGCCCCGAGAGCCAGGACTCACCACACCTGGCATCACACTGCTCCTTCTCCAGCCCTCCCTCATCCCTGGTTGCCATCCTCTGCACACAGGGGATGCAGGCACCTCCTGAGGGCACGCAGGAAACTTCACTACCAAACAAAAGGGCAAAGAGGAAGGCCTCCACTGGAAGACAATCCCACACCACTGAGAGTAACGTCTTACCCACTACAGGCTTTGCCCATGCACACAGCTCCACCCAACGGGCAAAGGCCTTGCTCCAGGAGAGCTGGAAATGACCACAGGTGCATCGCCACTAGCTTCCTCCACCTCCTTCTATGTGATGCCGGCTCTAGGTCGCTTCACCTCTACCTCAGCTCTTCTCTGCTCAGAATTCAGACATTGGCATCACCCCAAAACAACAAGCAATTACTACATGGAACAGTATTCACATCTCATAGTACTGAGGGGAGCCCCCCCATCAACCCAGGACTGCAGAAGAAGCCCACAGCCAGACCCCAGGACTCCAGAAGCAGCACACAGCCATCCCCAAACAAGGCACGCAGGGTGCAGTCAGACCCCTCCCAAAGGAGGGGAACAATTTAAGTGCCAACACAGCCCTCCTTCCAGCTCTGGGAAGAGCAAAGAAAGAGCAAAAAGTGCTGCTGTGATTTTAAACATCAAACTAGAAAGTAACACCAGTGACAAACCCAGAGAGACAGACCAAAGTGCAGGTCCCAGAACTGAAGGGAGGCCAGTGGCAGCAGCAACACACAGGCACCAACTCCTCCGCCCCAGCACACCCAAGGGCAAGATCTTCACCCACGTATGAGGGGCAGACCCTGAAACCCCCAATATACTCAAAGGCTATTTTCAGCTTTTACTAACAGTCAGGACTAGCAGCCAGGCTAAACCCAGCCCAGGCTTACACCGTACAGCTGTGGGGCACTCCTGAGGACCACAATCCTCTCCTTTGATCATCGCCTGGGAATCCTGCAGCTCCGGACACCCCCACACCAGGGGTTTCCTTCCCCTCCTCAAATACTCCCGAGGGCAAATACCTCCCCCACTCTAACCCAGCCCACCTTTCAACATCCTGTTCCTCCATCCTCCATCACCACGGCACAACGTCCCCTTGTATATCGCTCCCCACAAGACTGAGCTGCTGGAAAAAGAAGGAAGAAACCTCATCACCCATCAGTCAGGCTCAGGGAGCTGCGTGAGATGCATGGGTGCAAGCCCGTTGTGCCCCTGAAGCCCCTTGTGCCCCCGAAGCCTCCCAGTGACCCCTAATCGCCGCGGAGTGCCCCCGCTGACCCCCAGCACTGCCGGAGGTAAGCGGGGCCCATGGTGGGAGGGCACTAGCCCAGCTGAGCTGCGGGGAGGCAGCTGAGAGGAGCCGAGGAGGGTCTTGGCCCACCCCAGCTCCTACTTTGCCCAGCCCTGCAGGGAGCCACGCGACTGAAGCCTTGCGAACAGGTTGCGCAAACAGGCGCGCTTGTCTGCCCGGCACGTGAGTTAGTGCAGGAGTCTGCACAGGAGGGTGAGCGGGACGCCCGGGCCCCCCGGGGGAGCCCAGTCCCACCAGCAGCCGGCCTCCCAGCGGCACGATGCAGATGGGCACACGCCGCGCCGCACCCAGAGGGTCCCCTCCGAGTCTGCAGCTTCCCCCTCTGGCACCTCAGAGGTCTCCCCAAGATGGACCCATGGGACCGGGAGCATGGCCACCTCCCCTTGTGGGGTTTGCTCCACTTTGGAGTCTCTGGGGCGTCAGATCGAGGAGCTCCAGGCCGCAGAGATAGACTCCTACTGCCAGGGCCTTCACCCCCTGGAGGTGGAGGGTCGACCAAGGTTGCCTTCCAGGACAAGGGAGGACTCGGGGATCTCCCATACTGTCCAGCCAGGGGGTTGGACCAAGGTGCTCAAGGGCCCCAAGGCCCACCACACCAAGGTCAACCCCCCACTGGAGCTTTGCAACAGGTACCGGACCTCTTGCAGCCCCAGCAGAGCCTGCGGAGATGCCAGCTCCTGAAGGCAAGGGAGGATCACCCACCCCTACTCTCACTAAGACAAAATGCAGAGTGCTCGTCATGGGAGACTCTGTCCTGAGCGGGGCTGAGGGGGCAATCTGCTGCCCTGACCCCCTTGCCTGGGAGGTCTGCTACTTCCCAGGGGCCCACATCTGGGACATAGCTGAGAGGATCCCAAAGATTCTCCAGCCCTCTGACCACTACCCTATGCTCCTTATCCACGTGGGCACGAATGACATGGCTCAGAGCACTCCCAGCCGGGTCATGAGAGACTACAGGGCTCTGGGAGTGGGGCTTAGGGGGTTGGGGATGCAGGTGGTCTTCATAGGGCTGGAAGGGACCTCGGAAGTTCATTGGGTCCAGCCCCCCACCCCAGGGGCAGGAAGTCATCGGGGCATAGGATCCCAGCAAGATAAACATCCAAATGTCTCTTGAAGGTGTTCAATGTAGGTACTTGAACCATCTCTGGCAGCAGTCTATTCCAGGCCTTGGGGGCTTGGACAGTAAACAAGTTCTTCCTTATGTCCAGCCTGAAACGGTCATGGAGGAGTTTGTGACCATTTGACCTTGTCACCCCTTGGGCGCTCTGATGAACACACATTCTCCCAGATACTGGTGGTCACCCCTGATGAACTTGTAGTTGGCCACCAGATCACCCCTGAGCCTGCGCTTTTCCAGGCTGAAAAGTCCCATGGCCCTCAGCCTTTCATCATACGGTCTGTCTTCCTGACTTCTGATTGCATGGCTCTCCTCTGGACATCCTTTTTGAATGGTGGGGCCCAAAGCTGCATGCAACACTCCAGCTGTGGCCTCACCAAGACCGAGTACAGTGGGAGAATGACGTCTCGGGATTTGCTTGAGAAGCATCTATGGATGCAAGCCAGCGTTTTGCTCACTTTACTA
>NW_005842464.1:43307-45057 GCF_000455745.1 Alligator sinensis
TTTTCTTCCCAAGGTGGAGAACCTTGCATTTTTCGGTGTTAAACACCATCAGGTTCTCATCTGCCCATTTCCTGAGCCTGTCAAGGTCAGCCTGGATCGCCCTCCTGTCCTCAGGTGTGGATGCTTTGCCCCAAAGTTTGGTGACATCGGCGAACTTGGCCAGTCCGCTTCTGACACCAATGTCCACATCATTAATGAAGATGTTGAATAGTGTTGGCCCAAGCAGAGAGCCTTGGAGGACCCCACTGGTCACAGCGCACCATGACGATTGACTTCTGTTAACCACCACCCTCTGGGTCTGACCACGGAGCCAAGTCCCCAGCCAGCGGATCGTGGTGGACCCAAGGCCGCACTTGGCCAGTTTTGCCAAGAGGTGATCATGGGATACCAGATCGAAGGCTTTTTTAAAGTCAAGATATACGACATCAATCTCTTCTCCCTTGTCCAGGTGGTAGGTCACCTGGTTGTAAAAGGAAACAAGACTGGTCAAGCAGGACCTACCCACAACAAACCCATGCTGGCTATCCCTCAGGATGTTGCCATCAGCCAGTCTGTTAAGAATGGTCTCTTTGATAATCTTTTCTAAGACTTTCCCCAGGATAGAGGTCAGGCTGATGGGCCTGTAGTTTGCCAGATCCACTTTCCTCCCTTTCCTGAAGATAGGCACCTCCCTGGCCTTCTTCCAGTCTCCAGGCACTACGCCAGAGCGCCAGGAGCTCTCCAAGATCCGCGCCAGGGGCTGGGCTATGATGCTCGCCAGCTCCTCGAGTACCCTGGGGTGTAAACTGTCGGAGCCGGCTGACTTGAAGGTGTTCAGCCTCTCAAGGTTCCTTCACAAGGTCAGCATTGATGGAGGGTAAGGACTCACCCTCACCCAGGTGTTCCCGTCCCGTAATGGGAGGGGCGTCCCTTGGGACTGGTGAAAAACCGATGCAAAGCACCCATTTAGTAAGTTGGCTTTTTCCTGGGCATCGGTTGTCAGTTGTCCCATCTGGTTTAGCAGGGGTCCAATGTTGCCCTTGCTTTTCCTCCAGCTCCCCACATATCTGAAAAAGGACTTTTTATTGTCCTTGATACTCGAAGCTAGTTGGAGTTCAGTCGCAGCCTTGGCTGTCCTGGTTCGCTCCCTGCAGGACTGGACCAGTGCGGAATATTCCTCCTTGGAGGTGGATCCAGCCCTCCATCCTTTGTAGGTCTTGCTTTTTAGATGCAGGAGGTCCCCTAGTTCCCTGCCTAGCCAAGGGGGCTGCTGTGCCCTTTTGCTGCCTTTCCTTCGAGACGGAATAGACTTTGCTGGTTCATCCAGGATCGCTCCCTTGAGGAGCAACCACTCGTCCTGATCTCCCCTTCCCTTTGGGTCGTGGTCCCTTAGGGCCTCACTGTTGAGCCTCCTGAGCTTGTCAAAGTCGGCTATCCTGACGTTGAGGACTTCTGTATTGCTGACTGGCTTGCCAGCTTTATGGCGGATGGTGAAGGCGATCAGCTCATGGCTGCTGTCACCCAGCTTCCCTTTGATCGCTAGGTCACTGATTAGGTCGTCCCCTGTCGCCAGTACCAGGTCGAGCAGCGCTTTACCTCTCGTTGGCCCGTAGACTTCTTGCATCAGGTAGAGGCCATCCACGCACGAGAGAAAGCTTTGCAACTGCTCGGATTTGGCCGAGCGCTCTTCCCATGGCATGTCGGGGTAGTTGAAGTCGCCCGTGACAGCCATGGACTGGGAGCGCGCAGCCTCAGCCAATTCCCTGGTGGA
>NW_005842464.1:45232-55380 GCF_000455745.1 Alligator sinensis
AGAAGATGCTGATGCTGTGTGTTTCAGAATGTTCTAAGATAAGGAGAAACCTTCATGCCTTGTTTTGTCTGCGTGCAGATGTTAACCTCCTCCTTTCCGCCGAACTAGGAGCTGGTAACTGTTCCCAAAACATAGTGTCTTTTTTAATAAGTAAACTGCTTACGTGTGACAAACAAATGATCAACATCTTTCTGTTTCTCTCAAGGTTGCTTTGTCTGAACCCTGCATCTTTTTTTTCGCTGTCTAAAGTATAAATATGCTTGTAAACTTGTAGAGGTCAGAGTTCCTTTGAGAACTCTCCCTGTGATCACTTGTATAGCTTTAAATAAACCTAGATGGCTCTGCCAATTCTAATACAACCACAAAGCAAAGTTTGATTTCTTCCACGAGGACCTGCCCTGCTGCCCCCTGACCATGTGGGTGGCCTCCTCTGGACCCTCTCAGTGCTGTCCACATCCCTCCTGAAGTGCGGCGCCCACAACTGGACGCAGTACTCCACCTGCAGCCTGACCAGTGTCACATCGAGGGGAAGGATCACCTCCTTGGCTCTACTTGAGATGCACCTGTGGATGCACAACAAGGTACGGTTAGCCCTACTGACCGTGACCTCGCATTGTCGGCCCATGTTCATCTTGGAGTTCATCTTGGACTCCCGGTTGTGGCTCATGGGCTGAGGAGGGAAAGACGGGTCGAGGTAGTCAACTAAAGACTGCGGCGCTGGTGTCATCGGGAAGGCTTTGGCTTTCATGATCACAGTCCGCTCTTTGCTGAGAGAGGCGGTGATCTGCTGGGGAGAGACAGCCTCCACCTCACTCCGCTATGGAGGAGGCTCTTCTCAGCCACACTGGCTGACCTGCTCAACCGGGATTTAAACTGAGCCCGCCAGGGGTTGGGGGGATTTCCGCCACTGCAAGCCCACTGGGCAACCCTTGGAAATAACCCTTGTAAATCCAGCAGGCCAAGGCTCTCAAGGGAGCCCACCCCTGCCCCAGCCCCAGCCCCAGAACAATGTGTGTGGAAGGCAAGGGCCCTCAAGGGGACACTTTCCTGCCTGTACACCAATGCCAGGAGCTTGGGGAATAAACAGAAGGAACTCGTCCTCCTGCTAAACAAGACCAACTACGACATTATAGGGATAACAGAGACCTGGTGAGACACCACCTATGACTAGGCCACAGGTATAGACGGCTATACCCTGTACAGGTGAGATAGTGCAGATAAAAGGGGTGGGGGTGTAGCTCTCTCTGTCAAGGACTGCTACATGTCCCTGCAAATTGACATTGGCACCCAGGGTGGACGACTGGAGTCTCTCTGGGTTAAAATACATGGGGAACGTGGCACAGGGGACATGATGGTGGGAGTCTACTACAGACCTCCTAACCAGAAACAAGAGCTTGACCAGGAATTCTCCAGGGAACTGGCTGAGGCAGCACGCTCTCGGTGCATGGTTGTCAGTGGAGACTTTAACTACCCGGACATCTCACAGGAAGAGCACTCGGCCAAATCTGATCGGTCGCAAAGCTTCTTCACAGGCATGGATGAGCTCTACCAGGCCCAAGAAGACTACGGGCTGACGAGAGGCAAAGCATTGCTGGACCTGGTACTGGCCAGAGGGAATGATCTAGTCAGTGACCTAAGAATCAGTGGGAAGCTGGGTGACAGTAACCATGAGCTGATCACCTTTACTATCCATTGCAAAGCTGGCAAGTCAGTCAGCATTACAGAAGTCCTCGACTGCAGGAAAGCTGACTTTGACAAGCTCAGGAGGCTTGTTGTTGAGGCCCTAAGGGACCACGACTCGACAGGAAGAGGAGTCCAAGAGAAGTGGTTGCTCCTCAAGGGAGCGATCCTGACAGCACAAGGGATGGCCATCCCATCTCGGAGGAAGGGTAGCAAAAGGGCACAGCAGCCCCCTTGGCTCAGCGGGGAACTTGAGGACCTCCTACACCTCAAGAGAGAGACTTATAAAGGGTGGAAGGTTGGAAGTACCACCCAGGAGGAGTACTGTACTCGCACTGGTCCGTACCTGCAGGGAGCGGATCAGGAAAGCCAAGGCTGCAACCGAGCTCCATCTGGCTTCACATATCAAGGATAACAAAAAGTCCTTTGTCAGATATGTAGGGAGTCAGAAAAGAAGCAAGGGTAACATTGGACCGCTGCTGATTCAAATGGGACAGCTAATAACTGACACTTGGGAAAAGGCGGTACTTCATGCCGGACTTTCATCAGTCCAGTGGGACCGCCCTGCTTAGCAAGATGCGGGACGGCCAGGGGGAGGGCGTATTTATACCCAGTATTGGTGTTGATCTAGTAAAGGATCACCTTGAGAGACTGGACACCTTCAAGTCAGCTGGTCCTGACAGATTGCACCCTAGGGTACTCAAGGAGCTGGCAGGTGTCATAGCCCAACCATTGGCAAAAATATTCGAAAATTTGTGGCACTCAGGTGAAGTACCTGACTGGAAGAAGGCCAATGCAGTACCCATCTTCAAGAAAGGGAGGAAAGTAGATCTCAGGAATTACAGGCCAATCAGCTTGCTCCATCCCCAGTAAGATTCTGGAGAAAATGATCAAGGAGACCCTTCTGGATAAGCTGGCTGAGGGTGGCATCCTGAGGTATAGCCAGCACGGGTTTGTCACGGGTAGGTCTTACCTGACCAATCTCATCTCCTATGACCAGGTGAAGTATCACGTGGACAAGGGAGAAGAGATTGATGTCATATACTTGGACTTTAAAAAAGCCTTTGATCTGGTGTCCCATGACCTCCTCATGGAAAAATTGGCCAGCTGTGGCCTCGGCTTCACCACAGTCCGATGGCTGGGAAACTGGCTCCGAGGTCGGACGCAAAGAGTAGTGGTCAATGGTAGTGAATCATCGTGGTGCATCCTCCGAGGCTCTGTCCTTGGACCGATTCTTTTTAACATCTTTATCAGTGATGTGGACGTTGGTATCAGAAGTGCATTGGTTAAGTTCACCGATGACACTAAACTTTGGGGCACAGCATCCACACCGGAGGACAGGCTAGTGATCCAGGCTGAGTTGGATAAACTTAGTAAGTGGGTGGATGATGTTTAGTACTGATAAATGTAAGGCTCTCCACCTCGGGGTGGTGGGGGGACCCGCAGCATACTTATAGGCTCAGCAGTGCTACACCTGCTAGCTCCATGTCTGAAAGAGAACTGGGGGTCATGACTGACCACAAGATGAACATGAGCCGCCAATGCAATGTCGCAGCTGGCAAAGCAAACCAAACTCTGGCTTGCATCTATAGATGCTTCTCAAGCAAACCCCGGGACGTCATTCTCCCGTTGTACTCGGCCTTGGTGAGGCCGCAGCTGGAGTACTGCATCCAGTTCTGGGCTCCACAATTCAAGAAGGATGTGAAGAAACTTGAGAGAGTGCAGAGAAGAGCCACGCGCTCCAGAGGAGACCCACGCACATGATCAGAGGGCAGGAGAACAGGCCTTATGAAGAGAGGCTGAGCGCCACGGGACTCTTCAGCCTGGAAAAGCGCAGGCTCAGGGGGGACCGGGTGGCTGCCTATCAGTACATAAGGGATGTGCATCAGGATCTGGGAGAACGTCTGTTCACCAGATCACTCCAAGGAAAAACAAGGACCAATGGGCATAAACTCCTCCAAGACTGTTTTAGGGTGGACATAAGAAAAAATGTCTTTACTGTCTGAGTCCCCAAGACCTGGAGTAGACTCCCTCCAGAAGTGGTGCAGGCACCTACTCTGGAACCATTCAAGAAACGCTTGGATGCTTATCTTGCTGGGATCCTGTGACCCCAGCTGACTTCCTGCCCCTGGAGCAGGGGGCTGGACTAGATGATCTGTCGAGGTCCCTTCCAGCCCTAACGTCTATGAAACCTATGATCTCCAAGGAGGGGACGCAGGGGCACAAAGATGGGGGAAATCTTCTCTCCAAACCTCCAGTGCACACATCCAGCCCCCCTACCCACTACCTGAGCTCTCAAAGGCTTGCCTGTGGCCAGCCTGAAGTGCACGTTCACAGGCAATCAAGGAGTCCCCTAGCCTACACAGGGCACAGCCACCACAGGAG
The DNA here is from genome assembly GCF_000455745.1 of Alligator sinensis. Lineage (NCBI taxonomy): Eukaryota > Metazoa > Chordata > Crocodylia > Alligatoridae > Alligator > Alligator sinensis. Next base: position 49,298 of record NW_005842464.1, read on the forward strand.
AGCCCTCATCTCCAACAGGCACTGCTCACCACAGCCACAACCATGCTGCTTCTTATCCAGGCGTCCTCACAGCTGGAAGGGGGCAGGGACACACCACCTGCAAAGGTACACACACACAACACCTCCTGGAAACATGAAAGAACAAGTGTGGAAGAAGTGGTGAGGCAGGAAGACAAATACATCACACTGCTCCAAGGAAGCTCAGACTCACCGCAGGCTCCAGTCAGGTGATGCCGTGGGGCAGAGACCTCGCACCACGCAAATCGGGAAGTTGTGACAGTGCTGCCCATTTTCTCCAACACCATCTCTGGGGCTCTTCAGCTCGTCTTCCCAGCGTCTGCTTTACAGGCCTGAAGCCCAGGCAAGAGGGCTCCTCCACACAAAAGAGGCTATTGCTACTATCAACAACTCAGAGGCCTCACAACACGGGGGACAGTGGCCACTCCCTGCCAAGACTCCACGGGCAACTTTTTTTTACCACCACCCCATAGCTGCGAGGGTGCAGGCAGAGCCCTCTCAGGGCTTTCCCTTGGCAAGCAAGGGAAGCAGTCTAGATGTGCAAACACAGGTCTCCTGCCAGCTCTGGGAACAGCAGAGAAATGCTTCAGCGACTTTGAAGACAACAAGACAAACAGAAAGGCACAGGGACCCAGGACAAGCCATTCCCAGCACTGGTGGGAAAGCCTGTGGCAAGACAAACAGCTAGGCAGAGACACGCACCAAACTTCTGCCCCAGCAAAACCTGGAGAGGGCCAGACACCAGCACTCACATGCTGGGACAAGCCCAGCTCATGGGGTGAAAAAAGCCCATGGCAGGGGCAGGCAGGGAGGCTCAAGCCTCATGTAGAGCCAGATGAGGGACCCTGGCCAGAGCATGCCACCACAGGAGATGAGGGGAACCTCAAACCCCACAACACCCTGTTTGAGCACCACTGCCTGGGATCACTTAACTCTGGACTCTTTCAAAAACCATCTGCAAATTTTTCTTGCTAGGATCACTTGATCCCAGCTGACTTCCTGCCTATGGCAGGGGGGCTGGACGTGATGATCTCACAAGGTCCCTTCCAGCCCCTAATGTCTATGAAAATCGATGAAATCTATGAAACCTAGGGCACCATCCCAGACCAGGGCCTTCCCACCACACCTAGACGCCCCGCCACCCCAACCCAAGACACCTTCCAGCATCCTGCTCTTCTTCCTCCGTTACCACCGTTCTGGTCCACTCCTTAGCCCTCTCCTTTTTCCTCCAAACACACCAGGACCCTGGAGAGAACAGAACAGGGGTTCACCCCAAGGGGCAAACCTAAACACAGGGTAACCCCCCCCCGCCCCCAGCCCAGCCCACCTGTCAGCATCCTGTTCCTCCATCTTCCATCACTAGGGCACAGCACACCCTTGTATCCTTCTCCACCACAAGATCAAGGCCACTGGAAAAAGAACAAAACCCTCGTCAGCCCATGGAGGGGATGCAAGGGCACAAAGTCAGAGATAAGGGAAGCTCCTCTCCAAACCCCCAGCACACATCCAGCCCCCCTACCCACTAACTGAGCTCTCAAATGCTTGCCTGTGGCCAGCCCGAGCTGGATATTCACAGGCAATCAAAAAGTGATGTATCACAGCAACCATGGTACACAGGGCACAGCCACATCCCCTACAGGCACTGCTCACCACAGCCACAGTCATGCTGCTCATTCTCCGCTTGGCCTCACAGCTGGAAGCGGGGGTGTGGAAGTGCAACAGCTGCAAAGGTACACACACTAAACCTCCTGGAAACATGAAAGAACAAGTGTCAAAGACATAGCAGGATAGGAAGACAAATACATCACACTGCTCCAAGGGAGGTCTGACCCACCTCAGGCTCCAGCCAGGTGACGCCACAGGGGCAGAGACCACACACCAGGCAGAATCGGGAAGTCACGACAGGGCTGCCCATTTTCTCCTGCGCCATCTCCGGGTCTCTTCACCTCATCTTCCCAAAGTCCGCTTCACAGGCCTGAAGCCTTGGCAAGATGGCTCCTCCACACACACACACACACACACACACACACACGCTCGCTTGCTCCCCTCATATAACCAGAACTAAGCAGAAGAAAAATTTAATAGGCATCTCAGGCTGCACATTGCCCGGTCCCAGTATGGAAAGCCTATTTAAACTTAATTGACTAAAACTTGGTTGCCGGCTTAGAGAATGCTGAGGCAAGAAACCGAGTCAGAGAGGGTACGGGCAACATTTGAACAATGGTTAAGGGTTCATCACAGCATCCAGCCCGTTGGAGCCGTGACCACAAGTGCTGTCATATTTTTCTTGGGATGACTGGTAGAAGTCCTCCCCACCAAGTTTATGAACACTCCTGCTAAACTGAGGCTGATTCACAACAGGTAAAATACAAAACCCTAACGCTGCAAGCATAGCTAGGCCATCTGAGAAGAAACAATGTGGTATCCCATCCAGCATAGCTTCTATTCATAAGAATTTTAAGCTGGCTCCTAAGTGTCTGGTTACTCCTTAACCTTATGTTTTTCCTAGTTATTAATCAGTTTCTTAAGATGTTCCAAACCAGATAACCCCTTGTCAATAGAAAAGACAATTATTTACACAATTAAAAGAATTCTTTGAAGAAGCTGAACTGAGAGTATAAAAATCTGTAAAAGCAGCAAACAGTGTGCTTCAAGAGAGAGAAATCTCTCTGATACCACCCGCTATTGTTCTCGAGAAGCTGGAAGAAACATATCGTCTCTTTCCGCCGTCTTCGCCTGTTTAGCCTTCAACGATGGTGCTAAGAACTTTACCTGTCAGCAAACAACCCGAGTGCATTGCAGTGGTGAGATCCCAGCTCTCGCTCTTTCTTCTCTTTTTCTCTCTAGGCATAGATTTCTGAACCTAATTTTATTAGTTAAGCTTGAGCTAGGTTTCCCCAAATACTCAGTAAAACCAGGGTAATATTGTAATTGTTTTGTTTGTTTTCCCTTGCATATCTATTACTACTAGTACCATTATACATTTCATATACTTAACAATAAATAACTTTTATAGTCAAATTGGTGGTAACCGCGTGTATTTTTCCTTCTCTACTTCTTCTTCCCCACTTGCTCTGCAGCAACACTTCTTTTACCTAAGCCAAAGATCCCTGTGAAGCCCAGAAATACTGTGGGGTTGTTGGCTACAAATGTCCAACTCGGGATCCTTAAAATTCTAGTTTATTAGGAGGATTGAAACACTGTAATGAGTTAAATCATAAACCTTGGGGCTGGTCCCCACATACACACACACATAGTAGCAAGCTACAGAGTCAGGTATACCTATCCTACAAGCGCTGGAGTCTGCCGTCGATGGCCAGTCGAGGCTTCTTGCAGCGTGATGTTATCCTCCAGAAGGGGGTCGCCGGCTGGTCCTTCTGGCTGGACAGGTCTGGTCAAGTTTGAGATCAAGAGGACGCCCCTCGTGTGTGCGGATTTGACTGATGTGGTGGCTGGAGAAACCCAGCCCCACTGAAACCGAGTCCTGCAAGATAGCTCCACTGGGGGTGAGGACTTGCAGAAGGGAGAGATACAGCTCCATATAGAAACACTAGTAACACAAGCAGCACATTGATAGAATTACAAAGACTCTTCTCCTGAAGAATGAAGAGGGAAGTGCAAGGATGACTGGCAAGGCAAGGGTGGACAAGAGAAGCTCCCGTGAAGTCTAGCTAGGGGACGCCTGGACGAAGGTTGTCTCTGGCCCCAAGGCACGCTGCACTGGGGTCACCACCCCTCTGCAACTTCACAACAGATACAACAGATACAAACGCCTTGTAGCACCGGTAGAGCCAGCTGAGCCACCAGCTCCAGCACTCGAGGAAGGAAGGCAACTTGCAACCACCCCAAGGAAGAAATGCAGAGTGATCGTCATGGGCAACTCCTTCTGGGGGGACAGAGGGAGCAATCTGCTGCCCCGACCCCTTGGCCCGTGAGGTCTGCTGCTTCTCAAGAGCCCATATCCAGGATGTAGCTGAGAGGATCCCGAAACTTGTCCAGCCCTCCAACCACTACCCCATGCTCCTCATTCATGTGGGTACAAATTACATGGCTTGGAGCAATCCCAGCCAGCTTATGAATGACTACAGGGCTATGGGGGTGGGGCTCAAAGGGTTGGGGGCTCAGGTAATTTTTTCCTCAATCTTCCCAGTTATGGGTCATGGGCACAGGAGGGAGAGACAAATTGATGAAGTCAACAAAAGACTGCGGCTCTGGTGCCATCGCGAAGGCTTCGGCTTCTTCTTCTCATAGTTTCACAGTAGCTTCTTCAACCATAGTTTGCACTTCAGAGGTAGGGATAGCCTCCACCTCACTCCAAAGGAGAAGAAGCCAGAGTGACTGGCCTACTAGACAGAGTTGATCACTTTCTCTATCCATCACAAAGCTGGCAAATCAGTCAGCAATGCAAAAATCCTTGATTTTAGGAAAGCCGACTTTCATAAACTCAGGAGGCTGGTTGCAGAGGCCCTGAGAAACCATGATCTGATAGAGAAGGGACTCCACAATGAGTGGATGCTCCTTAAGGATGTGATCCTTGAAGCACTAGGGAAGTCCATCCCAGCCTGTAGGAAAGGTAGCAAAAGGGCTGGGCGACCCCTATGGCTAAATAGGGGACTCATGGACCTCCTGTATCTGAAAAAAGAAGCCTATAAAGGATGGAAGTCAGGTAACATCACCAAGGAGGAGTATTGAGCACTGACCCACACCTATAGGGAGCAAACTATGAAAGCCAATACCGAAACTGAACTCAAACTGGCTACGGGATTCAAGGACAACAAAAAGTCCTTCTTCAGATACATGGGTAATCAGAAGAAAAACTAGGGCAACACTGGACCCCTGCTAAACCAAATGGGGCAGCTGACAACTGACACCCAGGACAAAGCTAATCTCTTTAAGGATTACTTTGCATCGGTCTTCCACCAGCCCAAGGGGATCACCCTGCCAAACGAGATGCAGAACTGCCAGGGTATGGGCGAACACACGCCCATCATTGGTGAAGATCTCGTGAGGGACACCTTGAGAGGCTGGACACCCACAAATCAGCTGGCCCAGGTGGAATGCACCCAAGAGTGCTCAAGGAACTGGATGACATCATAGTGCGGCCAATGGCGAGGATATCTGAGAAGTCGTGGCGCTCAGAAAGGGTTTCTGAAGATTGGGAAGAGGGCCAATGTGATGCCCATCTTCACGAAAGGGAGGAAGAAAGATCCAGGGAACTACAGGTCAATCAGTTTGACCTCAATCCCTGGTAAGATATTGGAAAAGCTCATCAAAGAAACCATTAACAACAGACTAATGGAATGCAACATTCTGAAAGATAGCCACCATGGCTTCACTGCGAGTAGGTCTTGCCTGACCAACCTCATTTCCATCTAAAACTAGAATTTATGATGATCCTGAGAGTTGGTCCTTTGTAGCCAACAGGACAAATGATGTCATAAGTATAAACTAACAATCTGGGATCCTGGTTTTAGATAGATAGATAGATAGATAGATAGATAGATAGATAGATGTGTGTATATATGTATGTATACATGTATGTGTGTGTGTGTGTGTATATATATATATATGTATGCGTGTGATCTCGTGGGGAACATGCGAGTTCACAGTAGCCTGGGAGATAGTGACCATCACTTGGTCGAGTTCACTATCCAACGTAGGGTGGGTAAAGTCACTAGTGGGGCTAAGGTGTTGGACTTCAGAAGGGCCAACTTTAGCAAGCTTAGAAGGCTAGTTAGTGAGGGGATACAACTCAAGAATATAGAGCAAATGGGGGTCCATGACGGTTGGAGGTATCTCAAGGGAGTGATCCTTGGGCCTCAAAAGGAGTCTATCCCATTACGTAGGAAGGGAGGTAAGGGGGCAAAAAAGCCCCCTTGGCTGAACAGGGAACTCCAGGAGAGTCTGAGGGCAAAGAAAGAGATGTATAGGCAATGGAAGCAGGGAGCAGCCACCAAGGAGGAATATATCTCCCTGGCGCGCTATTGCAGGGAATCAGTTAGACAGGCCAAGGAAGGGCTTTAGCTCAGGCTGGCTTCAACAATCAAGGACAATAAAAAGTCCTT
>NW_005842464.1:56854-62704 GCF_000455745.1 Alligator sinensis
AGTAAGGGTGGCCAGGATCTGGAATGGGCTGCCAAGAGAGGTGGTGCTATCACCTAGCTTGGAGGTCTTCAAGAGGAGGCTAGATAGTCACCTGGCTGGGGTCATCTGACCTCGGTCCTCTTTCCTGCCAGGGGCAGGGGGTCCGACGCGATGATTCATTGTGGTCCCTTCTGACTCTACAATCTATGAATCTATGTGTGTATATCTATATAGGTATAGTTGAACACAATATTTTATTGATATATTTACAATTTTAAAGCAGTTTGGAGCACTTTCCAAATTGGTGCCCCTCACTCCTGACCCACAACCCCCTGGCTCTGCCAGCGCCCCTCACTCCCAGCCCACAGCCACAGCCACTCACCCTTCCAGCCCTGCTGATGCCCTGCTCTCCTGCCCCGCAGCCCCGCACCCCTGCCAGTGCCCCTCACTCCCGATCCACAGTCCCCCAGTCTCTCCCAGCTTGGCTGGTGCCCATCACTCCCAACCTGCAGCCACCTGTCCCCCCACCAGCCTTACCAGAGGGGGCACACCAGCTTTCTCCTGCCCCCAGCCCCCCAGTATATGGGGAAGTGGGTACATGTGTGGGGCAGGTGTGGGGGCATAGGTGACACCATTGGTGTCATGTCAGGGGGAGCATGGGAACGCACGTACCACCCCGCTCCCCGTGGTTTCTGCTCCAAAAGTGAGGCAGGGGGCACAGGGCTAGTTTGGCTGGACCAGCGCCAGGCAGGAGCCACCCCTGTGACTCAGCAGGCAGGACCTGGCATGGGAGGGTGAAGCAGGGCAGGGAGACTCAGTGCTGCCACTGTCACCACTGCCAGGAGCCATGGCTGCCAAGGCGTGAGGCAACCACTGTCTGCCCCTGTTGCAGCCCTAATGCCACCCCTCAGGGACACCCTAGGGCCACACTCACAGCATGACGGGCTGGCGGCGACCCCTCAGACTTGGAGCCACCTGCTTCAACTGCCGCAGTGCCACCTCAGGCCAAGCCAGCCACACGCTCAGCCCCACCTCAGGGCTGGACCAGGCCTTACGTGGCCCTAGTGCCGTGGGCGGGAGGCAGAAGGATGCGATGCACCCCATGGAGGCTGCCCTGCTGGGATCAGAGGTGATTCCCCCAGGGTGAGCTGGGGAGGGCTCAGCCCAGCAGGACGGAGGAGCCTGCCAGGTCTGGGCTGTAGCGGCACAAGTGCAGCGGGGGACGAAGGGAGCCTGTTGCCCTGCCCGGGCCCCGCTGCTGCATGGTGCCAGGCAGACCCACTGTGTGACTGGGAGTGCTGTGGCAGGAAGGCCCCACCTGACCCCTTTGTGGGGGCTGGCACCTCCCTCCCTGTGGAGCAGAATTGGGATCTGGGCCCGAGAGAGGTCTGCAGCTCCAGCTCCATCCACAGCCCAAGCCCCAGCCCGTCCATGGAGGCAAGGGGAGGCCACGGCTCCACAGCTGGGCAGTGTCCCCTAGTGATTTGGTTGTGCCTGTCCGCTGCCCCCTGCCCGTGGCTCGCTCCTCACCAGCAGTTTCTCGCTTCAAAAGGAAAGATACGGGTTATTCCGCATTTTCCACACAAAATGGAAAGCCTGCTGGATCCCTGCTTAATTAGAGTTCCTATTGTATAAATTGCCCTCATGAAAAATATTTTGTCAATCATTTTTAACAACTCACCATTCTTTAGGCTCTGGAAAAGATGCATGAAAACGTTTATTCAGTTCAAGTTAACTTAAATCAACCCACAGTGAACACTACAATGTTTTATTTCAGCCCTGCAAGTACTGTCCAGGGGAAAATACCATATGTACTAGGTCTATTTCTTACTGCTTTCAAAAACTGTGCAGATGACAGACCTAGGAGTGAAAAGGGTCAATTAAACCTCAACATAACATACCTGAATACAGTTAAAGGCACTGTAGTTCCCTCACTATTATTTTAACATCTCTGCCCTTAAAAATCCTTCCTTTCAAGATATGCAGCATCTAAATAGCCATGGTAAATGGGAAGTTCTCTTCCAACTGATTGGGAACCCATAGTCTGCGCCTCCTTTAGCAGACCTCCTATTGTAGCATGCCATGGACTGCATTTGATGCTAGCACTCTCGTCCTCCTCCTTCCAAATAATCTTCCATCAAAAAACACAATCAGGAAAGACTTCCAAACCTTTTTTGGTCTTTAGGCATAGCATAAAGTTACACATCATACTATAGCTTAATTTTGAAGTGCGTAATTTTAGTGCTTTCTGAAATCCTTTGGAAAATTGTCTGAATGTTTTGCTTCTGTTCTTGCTGTAAATTCGAATGTTGCTTGTGCAATTCCTATGCAACCAATCTGACAGGTATCTGACAAGCTTTGGTTGTTTTGGCTTTCATTTCAATTCGATACACGTTGCTTTACTGTGTGGAAGAGCCAGTCAGTTTTTGTTGTCCAGCTACCCTGGTGAGCATCACTCATCTGTTTCATGAAATATTCCAGAGCTTCCTGCTCGGTTCTGTCCACTGCAAGTGTCTTTCGAACATATGCGATATCATCGAAAGACTGTAATTCTGGAATGCCTGAGCCAAGCATCATGGAGAAAAGATTTATGAAGAGATTGGCCCTCTGCCGAATTGCTACGTAAGCCTTACAACACATCTCTTGAAACCTTTCAAACTCCCGTGTTTTGGTACATTCTTGGGTTCCTTTACTAATCACTATTAAGAAATCCTGAGTTAGGATGAATGGTACATGCGCTCGCTTATAACCACATTTTTTCTTTTTGTGATCCAGGAAGTGCCCAAAATCAATGTGAAACAGCTGTCCATCATCCTTCACCATTATGTTGCTATTATGACGGTCACTGATTCCCAATACGAAGGCAGCGACACAATATCCAGCCCAGGAGCGTGTAAACAAGTCAATAGCTTCATCATACTTTTCTCCTTTGTTCCTGTCCTTGAGCCACTGATGTAATGTGTGACTGTTGAACTGCAGTGCACCCTTTAGGCCTCCGCTGCACTGAATCTGCATGATTGTATGAGACCTTCTGACCACCTCAATAAGGCCCACACAATTGCCAGTAGACAAACAACCATAAGGCAACATCTGAATATCAAGACCCTGATTTTGCCAGATGTTTTCCATAATTTGAATAACCTGAAGTATTAGCATATCCTGACGTAAATCATCCCCGTTTTTAAAGATTATCTCATTGTTCTGAAACAACAGTTCAGACATAAGATCTGGGTTTTCCCAGTTCAGCCAGAGAGGCTTTTTTGAAGAAGACATAATCCTGCACTCCTCAAGTCTGAGGTGTCCTAGCTGATGGGCAGGGTTAAGAGGAGAGATAAAACCTTGCAAAGCTTCCTTGAAATCTGGTTGTCTCATTTGTTCAACAATAAACTTCATTTGCACCTTTGGTGCTTCATTCTTCTTCTCTTGCTTGAGCATATCAGTAAGGTTAATTAGTTTCTCCATTGCTTCCACCTGCCTGGTCAGGTGTTTTAGGTATGTCCCACATGCTCGACAGTAGGACTCCAAAAGCAAACCAAATCTCTGACGTACAATTGTATTGTGCATTTCAGACTTTAAATGCCAGAAAAAAAAGTGCCCCATTCTTTGATTAGTCAGTGCCTTCTTGAGTAAAAATCTCACCAGCAGATTATCCAAGTACTGTTCATATTTCAGAACCTGTACTAGCTGGATTAAGTACTGAGACAGTTGGTCATCTGTCAACTACTTCTCCAAACACTGAACTGCAAACGATCGCAGCAGTGGATCAGGATAATTACAGCCCAACAGCTCCATTGCTTGTTCCGGCTTGATTGGAGGCCAGTGTTTTATCAACCAGTACATCTGGGCTACTGCATGTCTAGAGGTCCATTTCACGGACAAAAGCAGCTTGGGTAGAATTTCTGGGGTATTCATGCAATTATGCCTGTGGCTCCAAAGAAAGTCTTTCTCTTGCTCAGTGACTTCAGAGAGTGAATCTCTTGTACAAAGTGCACGGAGTTGTTCTTTGTCACTTTCTCTTACTTCAGCATCTCTACCTAGCCTCTTACTCAGCACTGTATGGCTGCAGTTACACCCTAGCTCCAGGGAGAAAGCCTTCATGCCACGGTCTTCGACTACTGTCATGCCTGGAAACTTTACAGGACCGCTAAACCAATCAAATTCTAGCTCTAGACATGGAGTTGCCTTCTTTGGATTTGACCCAGTAACACCAAGAGGATTCAGCAGGATGTCTAGCCCACATGGTACTGGCCACAGATGCAAAGCCATTTTCCCAGATACAAGAGTGTGCATATAATCGAACATGTTTATATTTCCCCAAGCCAGCGGGCAATGTTCCTCTTTCCCATCCTTTCTTCCTTTGACAGAGCAGATGGAGAGGCAAAGCCGAGCAGCGTGTGGGAGATCACGAACACGCATGTCATACGACAGCCATTCGTTCCAGCTAGGACTGGAACAAGGCATACTTTGAGTATTCACACTGTCACACAACAGCTCACTTCCGTGATAGATACCTGTTCGGACATATATCTTGTCAACGTCCTGCGTGTTCACGTTGACATACGTTGCACAGAGAATTCTTACTCTGAGATTGGTGTTTATAAACCAGAGGGATTTGGCTGAAGCGTCTATATTCACGTATGGGGTATCTGGAGAAACGCACGTGGAATAATACGGCATTTTAAAGGTATCCAAAGGTAGCTGGTCATAAAGGCTTTCTTTGGTCATCAGCATCAGATTGGGCGTGAGGCCAACCATTATACAGTGTCTTATGTACTTATACTGGCTCAGAGGATATTTTTCTAGCAAGTATTCATCGCAGCCGCACACTTTTAACACATAATGGCCCTGGTACTCTAAATTTCTGCTTATTACTGGGGGGGGTGATACCCCATATCGCCACCCGCAGCCGCCCTGCGTCGAGTTTATCGTGCAGGGGTGCGGGCAGCTCCGGCAACGAGGCCACGTTGGGAGGACAGACACACAACGCTCTGCTGTGCGGCGGGTCGGCCCCGCGAAGCTCCATGGCCTCTTCGCAAACATCGAGCATGTTTCTCCTGAAGTCTCGCACCTCCGGGTCCTTGGCTGCCGCCAGTTCGCAGACGAGCATGCCGATCGCCGCCCCGATCTCCTGACGCAGGATCTCCTCCTCGCGGTCACAGGCGGGTTCGGCAACTTTCAGAAACCGCTGAAAGAGCCGTAGGTCGCAGAGACGCTGCATCTCATCGAAAAATGCTTCCCTCTTTGCGTCGTGGGTGACACTGAGGAACAAGTACCTGGACTCGTCCTGCAGCAGGTGGTGCAGAGGGAATTTCCGCGCTTCGCGGAAGAGCTGGTGCTTGATGGCGAGCAGCGAGGCCGTGCGGGGGGTTTCCAGGGGCACCATCACCCCGTTGGGGAGCAGGCAGTCCAGCACCACCGTGGGGGGCATCCCCGGGGAGCCCCGCTGGTCCCCGGAGGAGGGTGCGGGCAGCATGTCCCGCCTCGCCCGAGCCCACAACCCACCGCTGGGGGCAGCCCTGCCGGGCCCAGCCAATGAGAGCCCGCCCACAGCTAGTCCTCGGCGCTGCATCAATGGGAAACGGCTTAACATCCAAGAGGGGTGCTAGCAGCCTGGCCCCGCCCACCAGTCGCCTCAGCGCCCTCTAGCACAGCAGAGGACCAATGGGAAACCGCAGCAGAGGACCAGTGGGCGGACTGTTGTGATTGGGCTGCCGCCGGCCTGACCCCGCCCCTTTCGCTAGCAGCCTGGCCCCGCCCACCAGTCGCCTCAGCGCCCTCTAGCACAGCAGAGGACCAATGGGAAACCGCAGCAGAGGACCAGTGGGCGGACTGTTGTGATTGGGCTGCCGCCGGCCTGACCCCGCCCCTTTC